>NC_133137.1:22009128-22334962 GCF_048418815.1 Hemitrygon akajei | reverse complement strand
GGAACTGGTAGGAAAGGGAAAACAAAGGATAGAGGATGGGTACCAGGCACCGAAGATCGGGGGGGGGGGGGGGAATAAATGAAAGATATATCGGGTACCTTGAGCTTTTTCTTAAAAATAGGGACTTTTATTTCTCCATGGGTGATTGAAGGTCAGACTGATTTGAAATTTAAATCCAAAAAGGCTTGTGATCCCTACCTTAACCTCCAACACTGAAAATTCCCCACACACTACACCGGAGTAAAAACTAATTTCCGACACCAGCACAGCTGTGACCTCTAAATAACAACGGCAAATTTAGTGCCTATCCCGTCCTTCAAATTCAATAAATTATATTTTGAAGTGTGACATACTATTGAGATGCCAGTTAGCTAATTTGCCATTATTAAACATATTGAAATTATGTTTTGAAATAAATCTTTTGAAAATCATTTTATAAAATATTATCAATACAATTCACATCATAAAAAAACTTATCATTACAATATCAAATTAATCAAATCAAAAAAACACTCATTTGACCGAGATGGTCATTTCCATCTTAATGTCAGACTCTCTCATGGTGATAACCTCCTGTGAAACACTCAGGATATTAGATTATGTTAGTTATTGCAAATGACAAGTAAACCACTGAAATATTCTTTCACTTCCTTCTGGCACTGATCTCACCCTTACACATCCTTCTTGCTTCTTGGTGTTTACCATTACCATTCAGCTGACCTCTCTGTTCCTGAGCCTTTAACAGAGCTGACCACGCCTCTCTATAGTAGTCAAAGTGCATGATCTATTCAGCTGACCAACAGAGAACTGTACACAGGCACTCCCTGACCTTCCCCACAACATTACTGCTAATAACCTCTCTCCACCCATACTGGATCTGGAGATTTTAGACTCTCGACATTCGGCATTGCAATTCAATCTCTATAGCATCGCCAAACTCTGCCCTGCTTGACTCACTCATTCCAGCATTACTGCCGATTTGACCAGTCCAGTGGACTTCCGACCGGCCCCCACTCGGTCTACCCTCTGCCAATTTTCATATATTCAAAAGACCATGGCCAACGTCATGTCACAACCGCTATCTGACCGGTCATCATTTCCCTAACTAAGCCAATTTTTGCGTTTTTGAAGTCGCTTCTTGACCTCAGCATTTTTCATCTTTGTAAACCGGTTCCAGCACATCTACAAAAAAAATCCATTCTAATTATCAGAACACTGTGCAGCACCATACAGGCCCTTCTGCCCAAAATTTTGTGCTGACATTTCAACATACTAAGATCAATCTAACCCTTCCCCCCCCCAACATACCTTCCATTTTTCTTCCATTCACATGCCTAAGAGTTTCTTAAAGTGTCGCTAATATTTCCATTGTCCTCAAATTTAATTACTTCAGCAGTGATTTCTGCAACTTAAGGTTCCAAGGTTTTAAGCTGTGGAATCCTCTCGGTGTCTTGCTCCTCCTTTCAGATGATATTGAACACCTACCACTTTGCCAAGCCTACCAGCACCTGCTCCTCCATTACCTCATGGGGCCCAGTGTCAAATTCTCTTTTGAGAGCAGGCCTACGAATTGCCTTGCGACTTTTTAACCAAACTGCTGGATAAATATGTTGTTGTTTTTGGGCCACTCACGCAGGTTGGTAAGGGCACTCTGGAGGTTTATCAACACTCTGTATCAGGCGAGGTTGCGAACCCTGAACAGGGCGGGGGTTGTCTCAGGGTGGAAGCAGTCACTGCGTGGGATGACCCAAGTTCCCCATTGGTCCCCAAGCAAATTTGGTGCCTTGTGCTCATTGTAAAATTGTTTTCGTCCTAACAGTTCAGGAGAAAATAAAAAGCCACAACAGAAATCAACTTTTATTTGCAATAATGCAAGATCTTTAAAAGAAAATCCACAAATGCACCAATTTTACCACGTCTGCAGACCAAACCACACAAGCTTCTGAATTACCTGCCACCTCACTTGTCACAGCATATATCTAAGAGTGCTTTGCAAAAACTTCAGCAGGAAAGACTAAACAATAGTTAGTCTTTGCAGTTGTGCCAAAAATTCTCCTCCTCCTCCCCCCCCCCAAGACGCAGCATCTAGTGACTTCTGATGGCAGCAATTACTCTAGGGGCCTACTACAGGTGGGCCCAGAAGAGCAGAACCAGGCTGACTCATTAATACGCTGCTGAGGAAGATGTTGTTCAATGATGGCGATAGACAGCTTCACCGACTGAATCAAATTCTTGTTAAAAGCACCTATCGTCAAAACGCGAATAAAATAAATCAGCCAGCAGCATAACTAGAGGACGTGTCAGGGCCAGCACCGAGGTGTAATAAATTATCTTCACAAGCGAAGCTGATCGGATAACTCACAAGCAAATACGTACGTCTGGTTGATTGAGAATTACATGGATAGAATCTGGCAAAAGTGTTAAGCTATCAAAGAAACGCTAAGACTTTAGAATACTGAAACATTGGGCTCTAAACTGTACAATGAAATACATTAGCCATTGTACAGTGAGCAGATAATGGAGTCTGTGTAGTTAAAATCTGCACTATAAAACAACAGTAGTGCCATATTGGGCTCACGTGGTTTATTACGGTATTAGCTTACACTGACAATTCCACAATTTTGAGAATCATTCCGGTTAATAGGAATTTGTATTTCTATTACCTTTTACAAATTTTTTTTTTTAAAAAAACAAAGAATCATACCAACAACACTCTCCTCAAAGTCCACACCCACACCGAATTAAAAGTGAGAAAAACCGCTGCCTGCGTCTCACCCGCTCCACTCGGCATCTTTTACAATCTGCAACTCGGTGTCACCGGGGGGGCGGGGGGTTACCTGAAGACTAATCAAGACCAGACCCAAGAAAATTGAATTCATGCAATTGCCACTGGATCTAACTCATCACGTAACGTTGATTTAAGCAGTTACCCACTGCTCCAAAGGCACCTGCTCTGAAAGATGGGCCCAGTTTTCCAGTTCAGAAAAGACCAAAAAAAACCTCAAACTTCAATGAAAATTGTTTACATTTTTTTAATTGTGCATTTTCCGCCAGGGGTGTTACCCTTAAAGAGAAGTTTTTCTCCAGCATTTTACAACAGGAAAGAATGAATGGATGGGTTAATTCTACTGTTCACTACCACCCTGAGAAATGACTCGTTAAGGCGGAATTTACTGAAGGACTTTAAAAGCTGTGTTCCTCAAAATGAACATTTACCTTTCTGCTGTACTAGATGGAGGTCAGACTGGTGCTTCAAGGAAGGCTGAAGAGCAACGATTTAAAATGGCACAACTGACAAAACGAAGAGTGCAACCTGACTGATGACACTTTCTCTTGTAAAATTTATGGTAAACGATCGCCACAAGCAAGGGAGGCACAAACGAAGGCAAGGTTGAGTCGAGGCAAGCTCGAGCAAAGCGGAGCAGAGGTGGAGTCGATGCCGGTCCACCTAAACAGAAAGCGAGGTTTGATCGATCTAAGCGACAGGCCGATTTGGAAAGGCTGGGTACTTGGCGGTGGGGTCCGGGCCCAGAGCGTAGCGATGTGACAAGGCCCGGGTCCCAGTTCGACGGACGACCTGACGTTTGGGCAAGTTAAACACCTGGCCAGATAGATTGAAAAGGCAGGGTGTCGGGACAAGAGGTAAGAGTTGGACGGTTCTGCTCATTACTCTGTGGCATCTACTCAGCTCTGCGCTGAACTGAGAAGGAGGCTGTGGCCTGCTCCGGACTCTGTGCCTGAGGTGTCCATGATGTTTACAGGGCTCTGTGCTGAACTGAGCCCTGCTCCAGGCTTCAGGCCTAAGGACTCCCTTTTGTTCTGAATGCTAACACTGTTATTGATTACATGATATTTTTCCCCTCTCTCTTCCCCCCCCCCCCCCCCCACACACACACAGGGTGTCTGACTGTCTATTTTGTGGGTTCTTTGATTTGCGGCTGCCTGTAAGCAGACGAGTCTCAAGTCTGCATAAAGTATACATACTTTAATAATAAATGTACTTTGAACTTTGAAATTAACATTGTTAGTTTGAAAAGCTACAGTCAGAGATGATCAAAAGCAGGAAATAATTTTTCAGCCCACCTACTTTAGGATATGAAGGCAGAAAAACATGCAGAACTATTTCTTTGAAATTTAATCTGGAGGACAGCCAAACTTTTAATTTTCTCCTGCGACTTTAAATCTCAAGTATTGTTCACCTGCTGTAATGTAGCCCTCTGACAACACACACCAACTTTCATAAATTTATAGAAATTGAGCTGGAAAGATACTTGAGCATTTTATAGAGATGCAAATGACAGCCAGAGGGCTGGTGGCTGTTGAGTCGAGAGGCTCCAATAGGCTTTGAGCTTCCTCACGTTTGTGGCATTCACATGGGACCGTGGAAAGTCTCCTACAACTCACCCTGACCGTCATATATTCTGCACATTAACCAAGGTCACATAAACCTGCCACCTCACTATATTAATGCACACACTGCCAGCTATATTTCCACCACAAACACAGAGCAAGGCTATTGGGTAACTTGGAACCTGAAGGGAGAGGTCATTTGAAGGTTATATTTACTTCCATATTTGCCTACATTCTGGAGAAGTGAGTCCAGTTTAAGGGCTGTTAAATTTCATTACATTTTCAGTCTATTACTAAATAAAATTGGCAAACCTGTTTAATTGGCTTTGGTAACTTGTACCTTAGCTTAGAGTGTATAAAGCCTTACACGCCCCCAGTCAGTGCTTACATAAGCACTGTACAATGCATGCAGGCATTCCCAGAGAGAGAAAAAAATCCACTGCTCACTTCCGAGTTAAGCACCTTTGAATGAAGCTATTGTTTTGCCTGCAGTTCATAGAGATCACACTGGGTTCCAATGCCCAGTCACAATAGCAAGCTGTAGGCCGCTGGCCCAGAGGAATAGTCCTTCAGATGTTGACCAGTGGATTGTTCACGTTCCAACAACGACCCCAAGCTCCAGACAGCCTGTAATTAAGTCCGTTCTTGCTATGAAGCCAGACGCTGTTCTTACTGGATCACTCCATGTCTTCAGGTGCTGAATGCACACAGATACTTACATACTGCCCGTTAGGCAACAGTGAAGGTCCCTCCACCTCTGGCAGTGTTCCAGGCTTCCTACATCCTATCAGTAGCTTCCTCTGCTTTTCACTGCCGTCAGTCATGCAAGTCCCGGGTAGAGACTCAGGAATACCATCGCACTCAGATGTTAAAGCATTCTTCATTGCCGTTCCCTTAACAATTTTGTTTTTACCAGTCTGGGTTGCCAGCCCTGAGCCAAACCCCTGAACTCTGGCCTCTACCATTTGACCTGTATGGCATGGTGGAAAGCACAAGTACTGGCAAAATGTCTCCTCAAACTCTGCCCCCAGAAACCTTAAGTGAGCAGAACAATTTGGCAGATGCCTTTATGATGTCACCAGAGGAGGTGTGTCACCAATTCATTGCATACTTTAGTCCTGATTTTAAGTGCAAGGTTCCCAAATTTGCTTTAAAAACATTTTACATTGATGCCATAATTTACTTGACAATTCCCCCACACTCAAGCCCACACTACCCTCTAATTAAGAAAACTGAACCCTCTAATTTCAGTTGGCAACGCGGAGGGTCAGCTGCATTGTTGAAGTGGTGTGTTTTCGATGATACAGCAAACTAAGGCTTGTCTATCTTGTTCAGGTGAATTTAGATCAGAGCTCACACATCACCTCCTCAGATCGCTGGCCTGGGATCGTTCACTGCAAGGGTTTCACCAGAGCAGCTGAAGTGAAATGCATCCTTAAAAAAAAAGGGGGAGTATGCAATGGCTCAGTGTGTGAGCACACCACACAGCCAACCACTGGGCATTTCAAGACATTGTAGGTCTGGCTCAGATTTAAATCCACAGGTTTAAGTTAGTGATCCCATGAGAACCAGACCTAATGATTTGCAGAAGGACATGCAAATCTCAGCACCCAGTCTTTTTGTGTACCATCTAAAAAAAATGCTTGCACTATTCGGGATCTCTGATGTTGTTTCTTCCCTGAATTTCAGGGGCGCCCGAGTAGTGTAGGGTTAGTGCAACTCTAATACAGCTTGAGGCTTTGGAGTTCAGAGTTCAAAGTTCAATTCCATCACTACCTATAAGGAGTTTTTACTTTCTCCCCATGACACTGTGAGTTTCCTCCGGGTGCTCTGGTGTCCTCCCACAGTCCAAAGACATATCAGTTAGTAGGTTCATTGGTCATTGTAAACTGTTCTGTGATTAGGTGAGGGTTAGGTGGGTTGCTAGGCACCATGGCTCACTAGGCCCGAAGAGCCTGTTCCATCTCTTAATAAATATTTTACCAGTCCTGAAGTTTGTTATTAAATTCATAATTCTCACAAATATAGCAATTTAAAAAAAAAAATCAAAGAACTGCTGATGCTGGAAATCTGAAATAAAATCAGAAATGCAGGAAATACTCTGCGGGTCGGACAGTATGTGCGGTAAAAAAAATGGAGTTAACAGTTTAAGGGTAGGACGATTTGAGAGAACAAGAGTAAAAACAATTAATTTATGATGCAGAGAGGGTGGAGGAATGGATAGAGCAAGGAGATGGCTGTGACAGGGCAAGGCCAGGTTGCCACGGT
The DNA here is from genome assembly GCF_048418815.1 of Hemitrygon akajei. Lineage (NCBI taxonomy): Eukaryota > Metazoa > Chordata > Chondrichthyes > Myliobatiformes > Dasyatidae > Hemitrygon > Hemitrygon akajei. Next base: position 22,328,344 of record NC_133137.1, on the reverse strand, counting down.
CATCTCCCCGTTTTCAGAGCCACGAGATGGGTTAATGAGGGCGGCTGAAGAAAGCAAGATCAAAAGGGGGATGTGGTACGAATACGAACTGCAAGACTCTCTGCGACCCGAGACCCGGTGGGGGGGGGGGAGAGAGAAGAGAGAGATGCAGAAGGTGTGCAGTATCTGCGAGGAGGGGAAATGCTAAGTTCATGATCCAGGTGGATGACCTTGCAGCAAAAGTGACAATCCTGACAGAAGGAGGGTCATCATATATTGTTGAATTTTATACCACGTCCAGGCTGCTACAATACAGTGCAGCCTTTGGGACGCATGATATCAATTTCAGCAATTTGGGATAATTCTTCAATATCAGATTCAACAATGTCAGTTTGAGGGGAGGTACCCCAAAAAGATGAGGAGTCGTCCCTCAAGCTGACGTCAGGTCTTGTTGGAGGAGAAGGCAGATTGATAGTGAGATGGAGAACTGAGGTGACTAGCTGCTGGAAACACTGAGTCACCACTATTGTTTGAGTTCCAGGATTCCAAAAGCAACCCCCTCCCCCCAAGCACAATCTGCAGATTCTCCAACACTGAGGAAACCACTTTGTAGACAACGATGATCATTAAATTGTCCGTAAAGATTGAACGAAGTGCTAGTGACTCTGGAAGGGCACCTCGAGCAACTGAATGATGGGGAAAGTTAGAGATGGCAATGTAACATCTCCTGCAACTGCATGGGAAATTGCCAAGAGAGGGAGCGGGTGAGGAAGCCATAATCAAAACTGTCCTTTCAGAATGCAGGCAGAAAGAGCGGACCAAGGAGGCCTCTAACCTGGCTCTGTCTGCTTTCAGCTGGCCTAATGCTCTACAGCATCAGCGATCTCGGTTCAATTCCCAGCACTGACTGGGGTGGGGGGGGGGGGGGGGGGGGGGGGAGTTTGTACAACCTAGTCTCCTCCCACATTCCAAAGACGTGCTGATTAGAGTAGGAAGTTATGGGTTATGCTATGTCAGCGATGGAAATGCAACGTCACCCGTGGGCCGTACCCGACACATCTTCAGACAGTGTTGCTTGCTGATGCAAACAATGCATTTCATCGGGTATTTTGATATTTCAACGTACATGTGAAGGTAATCTAAAAATAGGGTGGGAGCTGAGGTACAGGAAATGGATGAGGTAAACTGCTTCTCAGCACCTGAAAGCTGACCCATTTTCTCATCTTTCCAGATCTGATGCCAATATTAGCTGCTCCTCTCCCCACAGAGGCTTCCTGGCCCAAGTGTTTCCAGCATCTGTTTTCTTTTATTTCAAACATTACAGTCAGCAGTTATACCACCACAGTGCTCAAGTCCACACAGGATGATGCCGACACGTTAGTGAGACATCAGGTTGGGCTGTGTTCAATGACTTTACATCTTTGACAAATGAGAACAGATTCTCAAAGAGACCTGACAGTAAACCAACTGACAAACGTTCAGAATCAGGTTTAATATCACCAGCATTGGTCGTGAAATTTGTTAACTTTGTAGCAGCAGTAAAATGCAATACGTAAATCGAGAAAAAAATCCTGAATTACAGTAAATGTATATAAAAATTAAATAGTTAAATTAAATTAGTGCAAAAATATAAATATAAAAAATTAGTGAGGTAGTGTTCATGGGTTCAACGTCCATTCAGAAATATAATGGCAGAGGGGAAGAAGCTGTTCCTGAATCACTGAGTGTGTGTCTTCAGGCTTCTGTACCTCCTTCCTGATGGTAGCAGTGAGAACAAGGCGTGACCTTGGTGATGAGGGTCCTTGATGATGGACGTCGCCATTTTGAGGCATAAACTCTTGAAGATATCCTGGATACTACAGAGGATATTACCCATGATAGAGCTAAGTTTAAAACTCTTTGCAGCTTATTTCAATTAGAATTCTCTCCATGGTTCATCCGTAGAAAGTTTCAAGTGTTTTGGTGACCTACCAATCTTCTATAACTCCTAATGAAATACAACTGCCACCATGCCTTCTTCGTAGCTGCACTGGTATGTTGGGTCCAGTATGGATCACCAGAGATAGTGACACCCAGGAACCTGAAATTCCTCACTCTTTTCACTCTGATCCCTCTGTGAGTGAGGGTGTGTGTTCCCTCATCTTACCCCACTCTGAAGCCCACGCAATCGGCTCTTTTGTCTGTTCAGGGTGGCACTGGGGAATGGGAAACCCAGCTCTCACTTGGAGGGCTGTACCTTGCTGCATGATACCCAGTACGGGGACCAGCAAGTTGCTTGGTCCTTCCTAGCGACACACAACAAACTGCAGTAAACTAGGGAGGAGAGCAAGTGCTCGGCACTTCTCATTTCCTCTTAATGAAGTTGCACTGTAACATTTAAGGTCACACAGCCACCAAGTGCTTGAAATTTACAGTGGGGCCCCACTACAAGTGTTAAGACAAACACCAATTCAGCGATTATGAGAAATCCTAGATCTGGTCTCTTTTGGAGCTTCAGTTTGAACTTTTTGCAGTCAATAAAACATACTGACATTTCCAATTATGATGTTATTGGGCTTTTATGTTAAAATATCAGGCCCTCTGTGCCACACTGCCTAGTTCAGACTTCTGGGTTTTATGCCAAACCAGCTATTCATTAGTTTCAGCAACGTATTAATAATCTGATATACTTCTTAAAGAGACCTTCCATAAATCTGTCCAAAAAAGCCCCTGAAAACACTGTACTTACTAACCTCACTACACTGAACAAACACTACTATGATAGTAGGTTTATCGATTAAGCCAACACTGTGCAGTAATGTAGCTGCTTGGCACCCTTCTACACTTGTGACTGACAAATCAATTTGGCTCAATCCCACAGACTCGGTCTGACAGATCGGGAGCTCCAACTGCTTATTAGCTCAATGTCAGAAATTTCTGTGATTCTCCTTAGCAGCCATCAATATGCTTGATAATTTCACCAAAACCATCTCGGCTCCTTCGGGAATGCAGCACGCAGCAGCTACCCTTTCACTTCTTGAGCACATTTTATAAAGCAGGACAAACGCCGCAGTCCAGATTTTAAATGGAAAATTTCCCTCGGAAATCTAGTTTGAAAGGTACATTAGGTACAAGTCAGATTTCTGTGAATATTGGTTGTGAGGATGTGTCCTTTTATTGTGACTGTGAACAGAGTTAGTGAAGAGACACTGGAGCTAGTGGATATAGAAGTCTTTACTCAGCAAAACAAGCAGCAGGCATGATATTCAAGACACCCGTGGAAGAAGAGGACTACCTGACCCAATATTACATGACATTTTTAAATGCTAAAGATCAAAGCTAACAAGCAGGACAATTCTATAGTTACAATGTATTTACGATGCTTCCTTTGAATTACATAAAATTTTCAAACACCTCCTCAACACCAAAGCTCCAGACACCCAAAGTGAACGTTAATCCCCACTGACTCTGGGTTGCATTCATGCACATGCCGACATCTCAGGTCAATAGCGTGATTTTTTTGTTTGCAATCAACCCCAGCCTGCAGGTCCAAGAATACCATTGTTCTGAACTGCATTTTAATCTCAATCTACAATTCACATTCAGCTCTGAGGACTGGTTGCTGTTGAAGCTAGTAACTCCAGAATACATTCCAACACTTTCGTAATCTTCTTGATCTATTCCATGTACAGTAAAACTTCAAGTCTTGCCAACCTCAACACACAGTGGCAAGTGTGTATAGCTTTCTGCCGCGTGGAATGAAGGTAGTCACATAATTCTCAAATTGGATTCATTGTGGCTGTCTTAATATTAATGCCTGACAGAGACACAGAGAGAATACAGATGTTGGAATCTGGATTAACAAACAATCTGCTGGAGGAACTCAGTAGGTCAGAAAGCATCTGTGGGAAGAAAGGAGTTGTTGACATGTTGGGGTGAAATAGGTTTTCACGGAGTTATAGAAAAGTACAGCACAGAAACAGGCCCTTCGGCCCATCTGTTATATGCCAGCCCATTTAAACCACCTACTCCCACTGATCTGCACCAGTACTATACCCCTGCCATCCACGTACCTATCCAAACTTCTCTTGAACATCGAAATCGAGCTTGTATGCACCACTTATGCTGGCAGCCCACTCCCCGCTCTCACAACCCTGTGTGTGAAGTTTCCCCACATGTTCCCCTTGAACTTATCAACTACATTAATGCCATCTCAAGAACAAAAATAGAGAAGGTAGATTTCCCACCTCCACCCTATCAAACTCTTCCATAATAGTTTACATAATGTCACAACCTACTATTTATCTTTTTTTTTTAATAAGAGCTCTAGCCTACTCATTTTCCTTTTCAGTGCAACTTCCCAATCATAGCAGCAGAGGAGGAGGTGTAGAAACAAACGGTGCATCTCCTATGGTTGCAGGAGAAAGTGTCAGGTGTAGAGGACAGATGAGTGGACCGGGGAAGGGGTGGGATGGGTAGGGCAAGACGTGGCCACTGGTGGGATCCCACTGCAGAAGCAAGTGATGACAGAGGATATGGAGGCGAGGTCAGGTGAAAAGAGGAGGACTAGGAGTCTGAATCAAGAGACTGCTGGAGGCAGGAGGTCAAAGGTGGACCGTATTGGGGGTTAGAAGACTGCTTATGTGAGTGGGAGGGAGGAATGGGGCTCGTCTTGTTGTTGGTAAGTTGGATGGCTTCTTGTGTTCTGTGTTGCTCTACCAAGCATCGTGGACGCGCTATGCTGGAGCCAGAATGGCAGGTATATTGGCTGTTAATACAAACGCTCACGGGATAAATAAATCTATCTCTGTCCTGCCTGCAGGGAAGAGGTTTGAGAGCACAAATCCAGGAAACAGAAGTGTGCGAGAGGCATTGATGAACCGCAATCAAAGGGAAGTCACGTTTACTGAAAAAGGAGGACATTTCAGATGTCCTGGAATGGAAAACCTCCTCGAGAGCAAGATGCAACAGAGATGGAGAAACTGTAGGAAAGGAATGGCGTCCTTACAAAAGAGACAGGGTGGGAAGAGGTGTAGCCCAAGTAGCTATGGGTTTATAGGGGCAGATCCCCTCCCGAGATGGAGGCAGTGGTGAATTTGAAAGTGGAGTGGAAGGAAGCAGCAAAGGTGATTAGAAATGGAAGACCCACATTCAATGTTTCAGGAACAGCTCTTTCCCCTCCCCCATCAGATTTCTGATGGACAAGGAGCCTATGGACTGTTCCTCAGTACATGCGCAGTGTAGTGGCGTTAGCGCTGGACTTTGAGCCAGATGGTTCCGAGTTTGAATCCGGCCGGGTCCCAAGGTGAACAATCTGTGCCCAACCTACTTCCCTATCCTGCCACAAAAACCCTCTGGGCAACGACACTATGTAGTTCCCAAAACCTGTGCACAGTTATTTTATGTATTGCACTGTACTGCTGCCACAAAGACAAAACAAATTTCATGACATACGTGAGTGACGATAAACCTGATTCTGATACGGGTCTCTATTGTGGACTGAGAACAGGAAGGGGAGGGAGCAGGAAGCATCAGAGAGACATTCTGTAATGATCAAGTAACCAATTGTTTGGAGTCAAATGACCTTGCCTGGTGTCTCAGGTTTGGGTGTGTCTACACTCAAGTCAGACCCCACCTGGCCCTCCTTCTCTGCCACCTGTCTCACACCCCTCCGCCCTCAGCATTTCCAACATCCTTTGCTCCTGACAGATCTTATAAACTTGTTCTCCACTCCACGTTGACAAACACAGTACTGTGCAAAAGTCTTAGGCACCCTCGCTGTATGTCTGTGCCTGAGATTTTTGCACGGTACTCTATACTAATTATCGCAATATACTGCTGCCGCAAAGCAACAAATTTCATGACATAATGATGAAATCACCTGGGTTAATTATATTAAACCCAGTTCTGATTTGACACAAAGCAGCACTAATATAATGCAAAGGGTTAGGGAGTGGGTACCAGAGAAGGTTTGGAACAAGGACTGTTCCACAGAACCAACTAAATGACGGGTGTAGCTGAGGCCCTTGCAGGAACACAAGGCTACCCATTTGGGTTTCTAGTAATTGATAGGATCAAAAGTTGCTCAGGACAAGCACCAGGGGGTTTTAATACCTTCTTGATGGGGGGGGGGGGGGAAATGGGAGGTGTATAAAGATTTAGCATCCACATTAAAGACGAGGTAGCAGGGGCCAGAGAAACAAAAAGTGAACAACCACACGCAAAATGGAGGAACTCAGTATATCAGGCAGCATTAAAAAGGGAAACAAAGGCAAAAGTCCAAATTTAAAATAAATACAGATTTCAGATCTCCAAAAATAATTAACTTATTTATAGAGCACTTTTCATATAACGCAGTTCAAAGTGTTTTACAATGGGATAAGAGTGCAAACACAAAAATAAAAGACAAACATTTTCCCACACTTGCAAAGGTTATTCTCAGCGCAAGAAAGGTTGTTAGGCAGTAATTAAAGTTAATAACTGTTAAAAATGTTCTTACATTGCAATGGACAAGTCTAACTATTTTTAATACTTTCTGTGTATATCATGCAGTTCGTGCCATCACAGGTACTTCAATACCCAAGTCCCACAGCGATATACCAGCATGAGGCAACGTCTGGGAGGAGCAGGACAACTTACTGATTTACCCATTTAAATCCACATGTGCATTCACTGGCCGGTCCTGTTCAATTTTATTTTAATAACAGTGACCTCTCTTATCCACTCCAATATCCTTTCCATAGAAAGGAAAACAAAATCCTCCTAATAGAACTCAAATGTTTTAACAGCTGGTTTCCTGTCCTTCAGTTGCATTAATTAAGGGTGAGCCCTAGCACATCATACAGTGGAAATCAGTTTAAACAATATTTTGGAATTTGACGTTATTGATCTGCATTTCGAGGTGACTACAAGGCTTGGATTTAACGACCTTTTTTTTTGACACCAAAATTAACACCTCAAGAGTTCAATTAGCATTTCTGTGCCCTTGTATTTTGATTCAGTCCATTTAACTGGGAGTCAACAACCTGACATCAACTGAAGACTTTGAAATCAGCCTGTTGATTCTTGAATCCCCCAAATACTAGCACATCACCACAAAAGCAGAAATCTTTCAACTAATCCTTGAAAGTACACACACACACACACACACACACAAACAAATGCTGGAGGAATTCTGCAGGCCAGGCAGCATCTCTGGGGGGAAAAGTACTGTCAATGTTTTGCACTGAGACCCTTCAGCAGGGCTGGAGAAAAAGAGGAATAGATCTTAAGGGTGGGGGAAAGAGCAGAAAGAAACACAAGGTGATAGGTGAAACTGGGAGAGGGAGAGAGATGAAGTAAATAACTGGGAATTTGATTGGTGAAAGGGTTGGAGGTGAGGAGAGAAGGCCAAGGGAAAAAAAAAGTGGGGAGGATCTTTGTGTCTTGTAGTCATCAATCCATCAATTCTACAAGCAAATCCATGACACCAGAAACAGTAGTCTGTCATAAATTTTTAATGCGACATCTTTTAAATACTTATTGAATCTATGTGTTCAAAACTACATATTTTACTGCTTCACGCTCATCAACCCTGCTTTTCAAAACTCCTCAACCCTATTCAAGAGAATAATGGCAAGCTGCCTTTCTAAAGCACCTCAGTTCTTGCAATACAAATCCTCCCACGCTACTGTTAAAGATTCAAGATTCTAACTCAGTGAAGAAAGGTTATTCTTATGATGATGATCTGAGACTGAGGTGAGCTCAAAAGGTGTGACATTCCAACACAACCATTGTCAGGTCTACGAGTTGCTGTTGAAGATGATTTGTCAAGTTGCGGTCAAACAATTTGCAGATTGTTCATTCTCCAGACAGACTCACTGAATGTAGAGGGAGAGAGCATTAAAGTGGAGGATAGGATGCCACTCATGTGGGCCCTGAGATTCTTCAGTGTGGTTGCTGCTGGTCTCTCATCCACTGTTCTGGAAAGGGTTTTGGAGTATCATTTAATGCAGAAGTTACACCGGAGGTGCTCCAGTATTTTGGGTCAACAATGACTCTCCAGACTGCTGAGCACGAGAGAATGACAATGGTGCTTATCATGTCGTATAAGCTGACTGGCTATCACTTGGGGAGATTTGGCATAGTAGTAATCAATACTGGATCAGTAATCTAGAGACCCAGTTATACACTGGGGGCACGAGTTCAAATCCCACATGGCAGATGGTGAATTCAATAAATCTGATTACTATGAAACCATGTCGATTGTCATTAAAAACCATCTTTTTCACTCACTAATATCCTTTAGGGCAGGAATCCTGCCATCCTTACCTGGTCTGGCCTATATGCGACTCCAGACCCACAGCAATGTGGTTGACTCTTAAAAATAGGGATGGGCAATAAATGGGTCCTGACGAAGGGTCTCGGCCCGAAACATCGACAGCGCTTCTCCCTATAGATGCTGCCTGGCCTGCTGTGTTCCACCAGCATTTTGTGTGTGTTGTTATGGGCAATAGATGCTGGTTTGACTGATGATGCCCACACCCCATAAATTAAATTGAAAAAAAATTCATCAAGGCAAGCAAGACGTAATGAGCTGCGGACCCAAGCTGTGCGGGTGCACAGTAGCTGAAATGCTCCCGCACACATAACCTCTGTTGCCACGTGGGTCATGCTGTATTAAATTTTATAAAAGTATTAGATGAAAGTGAACAATTCCAGGTGACACTTTAGCTCTTTGGTGAGCTCGCAAGGTGCCTGTACAAGTTAAATGCTGTAGATTTGTTAAATGTTTGTTAATAACAGTTGTATTCTTACACTGTAGTTTGGTTAAGTGTTTGCTAATAGCCTTTGCATTCATTCTTAGACTCGGGCATGAGAACAAAAGACCAAAGAGTTTATCCGTCTCTGCGCATTTCTCAATGCTGGTGGGTTGAACCCCTATTTACTGAGGCACTATTCACTTGGGACTCCAACTAGACCAAGGGACTGCAATCGGTGCCTTGGATGGACCAGGGTGATTCACAAGTTCAGAGTTTTCCTCCCCCCCGCCCCCCAACAACAGTGACAATCAAGAGGTGCCTGAGAATAGTGAGCCCCGAAATATTTGTTGAAAGATTTGTAACTTACTACATAGTATTTGGTGTGGTTTATTTGTGCTTTCCTGTTTTATGAGAATAAATTAGGATTAAGGTATGCTCGTACCTTATTAGCACATCTTTGGACACTCAAATTAGTTTGGGTCTTCTGGGTCTGATCAACCCAGCCCATTACATTGCGCAACTGGAATTTTAATATAATGTTACTATAAAGTGCCGGGCAGTTTCCAGGCCATGTAAAAATTTCCTGCTCAGAGCCATGGTTAGTCTACGCAGCTGTAAAGAAAAAATAAGAGGGAACGTTGCATATGGTGTAACAGATCTTAAAATGTACAATTTTACTCCTACCATATCTATTCATGAATGAAGGTAGACCATTAACGGGAAGAGGTAGCCCTAGGTGCCCCTACAGACAATAGGTGCAGGAGTAGGACATTTGGCCCTTCAATGTGATCATGGCTGATCATCCACAATCAGTACCCCGGTCCTGCTTTCTCCCCATATCCCTTGACTCCGCTATCTTTAAGAGCTCTATCTAACTCTTACTTGAAAGCATCCAGAGAATTGGCCTCCACTGCCTTCTGAGGCAGAGCATTCCATAGATCCACAACTCTCTGGGTGAAAAAGTTTTTCCTCAACTCCGTTCTAAATGGTCTACCATTTATTCTTAAACTGTGGCCTCTGGTTCTGGACTCCCCCAACATTGGGAACATGTTTCCTGCCTCTAGCATGTCTAATCCTTTAATAATCTTATATGTTTCAATCAGATCCCTTCTCATCCTTCTAAATTCCAGTGTATACAAGCCCGGTCGCTCCAATCTTTCAACATATGACAGTCCCGCCATCCCAGGAATTAACCTCGTAAACGTACGCTGCACTCCCTCAATAGCAAGAAAATCTTTGCTATTTTGGAGACCAAGACTGAACCCAGTACTCCAGGTGTGGTCTCACCAGGGTCCTGTGCAACTGCAGTAGGACCTCTTTGCTCCTATACTCAACTCCCCTTGTTATGAAGGCCAACATGCCATTAGCTTTCTTCACTGCCTGCTGTACCTGCATGCTTACTTTCAGTGAATGATGAACAAGGACACCTAGATCTCGTTGTACTTCTCCTTTTCCAAACTTGACACCATTCAGATAGTAATCTGCCTTCCTGATCTTGCCAAAGTGGATAACCTCACATTTATCCACATTAAACTGTCCTCTAGCCTCTATCCGAAATGATGGCAGGGCCCAGCACGTCAACGGCTAAAGTATTCACAACCACTGAGAGTCAGAAATCCTTTCCAGCGTCTTCCCCAGATCCCCATTTATGGAGCCATTCTCCGGCCATTTCCAATTTCTGTTCACTCTCCACGTTAAGGAGCAACTGAGAGCACTGGATAAGAAAAAAAAGGCTATGGGAGCAGATAACATCCTAGCTGTACAACTGAAGAAATGAGCTCCAAGTGGCCTCTAGCCAACCTATACAATAAAGATAGCAGATTGGCAGCTTCACTGCAGTATGGATCATTGCCCAGGTATGTTCTGTACACAAGGCAGAACAACTCCAGTCTGGTGTGTTACTGTCCAAATTAATCTACCCTCAGCCATGTGAGTCACTGTTGTCAGCAATAGTTACTCATTAATAACTGTTCACTGATGCCCAGTGTGGGTTTTCACAGAAATTGAATCCTTCAGCACAGAAATACGCTCTTTGGCCTGTCCAGGCTATGCCAACTATTAAACATTTATTGCACAACGTTCAATTCCATCTACAACTCGTCAGCAAGTGAAGCTGCCCACGACCGAACCAACAACCACATAACAAATACCCAGGCTACACAAAAAGGACAAAAACTGGATTTCTCAACACCACAAAGCTGCCTACCATCTGTCGTGATGAGGCCGCACTCAGGTTGGAGGAACACCACCTTATATTCTGTTTGGGTATACTCCAACCTGATAGCATGAACACCAATTTCTCAAACTTCTAATAATGCCCCCCCCCCCTCCATTTCCCATCTCCTTTTCCCTCTCTCACCTCATCTCCTTGCCCGCCCATCACCTCCCTCTGGGCTCCTTCCCCCTTTTCTTTTCCTTTCTTCCATGGCCTTCTGTCTCTTTCACCAATCAACCTTCCTAGCTCTTTACTTCATCCCTCGCCCTGCAGGTTTCAAGTATCACCTGCTGGTTCTCTCTCTCTCTCCACTTCCCCATCCCTCCATCCTTTCAAATTTACTCAACTTTTTTTCCTCCAGTCCTGCAAAAGGGTTTCAGCCCAAAACGTCAACTATACTTTTTCCCCCTACAGATGCTGCCTGGCCTGCTGAGTTCCTCCACTGTTTTTTGTGTGTCTCGCTCGGATTTCCAGCATCTGCAGGTTTTCTCTTGTTTGCCGTCTACAAGCCACCAGTCAGGAGTGTGATGGGGTATTTCCCACTTGCCAGAGTCAGTGCAGCTCCAACTACTCTCAGGAAGCTGACCATCATCCAGAGCAAAGCATTCTGCTCAATGGGCACCTCAAGAACAACCTAAACATCTGTCCCCCTCCATCACCTGCATATGCTGCCTGCTGCTCATACAATGCACCATCTCCCTGCCTGGGACCTCAACCACTAAGAAACAGAAAGAGCAGGGGCACTGGAGCGCCACCTGCGGTTTCCCCTCCAAGCCACACACCACGCCCACTTGGAATGCACGCCAACTCCTGTCGGTCACTGGGCCCAGGGTCCGCAACTCCCTCTGCAGAAGCACGGCAGGTGTACCTTTACCAGCAGGGCTGCTACGGCTCGAGGCATGACTTCACTACTACATTCCCAAGGGAAAGTGTGTTGGGACCCAACTTTGACTATATGGGGGCATGCACAGGGAGAGTCCACTTTCCTTAGCAAAGGGATATTTAAAGAAAGATTAGAGCAGGGATTCCTAACCCTTTTTTTATGCCATGGACCAATGCCAGTAAGGGGACCATGGACCCCAGGCTGGGAACCCCTGGATTAGAGGGAAAATGAGAGGAAAATTCTGATTACCACAGTGACCCAGATCTCAGCACCTGATGAAGTTGGCAAGAGCAAAGACCACTGTCACACTTGGGATTTGTTGAGCTACAGGGCTATGGAGCAAGGGCAGAAGACAAACTCAGGATCCATACAGCACAAAAGCAGGCCCTTTAGCCCGAAGACTCCATGCCAACCACAAAGCCCTTGGGTCTGTATGGCACTTTTGCTTTGGCAACTCAGCTGATCATCCAGATGCTTCTTAAATGCGAACATGTCTGCCCCGTCCACCTTCTCAAGCAGTCTGTTCAGATTTCCACTTTCTGAATGAACTTTGTTTACTCAGAAGAGGAAAATCCCCTCTAACTCTTATTTCTCACCTCAGAAGTTATGCTTTCATTGTCTTAGACATCACTACCATGGGAAAAGGTTTTATGTCTTTCTCTCACCCGTAATGTTGTACATCTCAGCTTTCCTACTCAAAAGATAAACCCAGCTATCCCAATGAAATATTTCAACAAAGTCTTATTGAAGGCCAACACACAGTGACTCTGATATTTCAAGCTCCAAATTAATTATGCTGCTCCATAAATACAATGAAGTATTAAATTTGATTGCATAGTAATTTGTCCATAATAGCATACTGACGTGAACACATACTAGTCTAAATGCTTGGATTAGTTGAAATGCTTGGTACTTAATCAGGTACCTTGTGTCTCAAAACTGTGGAATCCAATTTAGATAAAAAGCTGAGGAATGAAATTCTTACTGTCCACAATTCAGCACATCAACAAGGAACATTGTCACAGGAAAGCAGCATCCATCAAGGACCCCCACCATCCAGTCCGTGTTCTCTTCTCACTCCTAGCATCGGGAAGGAGCTGCAGGAGCCTGATGTCCCACGTCACCAGGTTATTAACCTTCAACCATCAGGCTCCTGAACCAGCATGGTTAACTTCACTTAACGCTGAACTAATTCCACAACCCATGGACCCACTAACTCATGCTCTCAGTATTATTATTTATTTTTGTATTTGCACAATTTGTCTTTTGCACATTGATCATCATTTTCATTGAATCTGCTGTGTTTCTTTGTTCTACTGTGAATGCCCATAAGAAAAAGAATCTCAGGATAGCGTACACGCGTTTTGATAATAAATTTGCATAGAACTTAGAATGAATTGAAGCTAAGCACAGGAGCTGAAGCCTTCTTGGACAGAATGAACCAGAGCTCTTGATGAAGCGTTCTGAAGGCCCCAAGACCTGTATTCACCGGCAACACAAAAAATTCTAAATCATCATCTCCCAGTGATAAGCTCTCCACGAAGGAACATTGGAAGCATTGCCAATTGCTTGTCAAAAATATTTAAATACATGGCTTTATATTTATCAGATGATCAAAGAGGAAGGCGAATCCACAGAAAGAATCCAGACAAAATGGGGTACCTGGCCACATACTACAGGCCTGTGCTGATCAGCTGGCTGGAGACTACGCCAAGCACAATTGGAGAGGGTGAAGACATGACCGCTAAGCTGATTCAGTGTGCTACATGCATGATGTGGGAGGTCAGGGACACTGATAGTGCCCCCAGCTGCTACAGCTGTTGAAAGTGTGTCCAGATTCAGCTTCTGAAGGAGCACGTTGCAGCACTGAAGAAAGAACTGGATGATCTCAAGTTTATCTGCGAAAACAAGAGTTTTCTGGACAGGACCTACAGTGAGGTCATTACACCGAGGATACCGGAAGAGAGAAAGGGGGCGACGATGAGGAAGGAAAGGATGCTTGAAGTACAGGAGACCCCAGGGGATGTACCTCTCGTAAACAGGTTCACCCTCTTGGAAGCTGTCAGGACAGGAGATACTGCCAGTCTGAGAGGCGGACAGGTCTGCGAGCCGAAAATTGGTGCAGAAGCAGAGCCGAGGAGTCAGACATCAGGAAGAGCCGTGGTAGTAGGGGACTCCATAGTAAGAGGTACAGAAAGGGTTTTCTGCAGCAACAGGCGAGATTTAAGGATGGTGTGTTGCCTCCCTGGTGCTAGGATCCAGGACATCACGGACCGATTGCAGGGAATCCTCAAGGGTGAAGGTGAACAGCCGGAAGTGGTAGTGCATGTTGGCACAAATGACATCGGGAAGAAGAGGAGACATTCTGCAGCGGGACTTCAGAGAACTCGGAAGAAGGCTGAAAAGCAGGACTTCCAGGGTGGTTATCTCTGGTTTGCTTCCTGTTCCTCATGCTAGAGAGGGCAGGAACAGGGAGATAATGGATCTGAATGTGTGGCTGAGGAACTGGTGCAGGAAGCAAGGATTTACATTCTTGGACCACTGGGATCTGTTTTGGGGTAGGGATGAATTTTACAAAAGGGACAGGTTGCACCTTAATAGGCGGGGGACCAGCATTCTGGCAGACAGGTTTGCCACTGCAACACTGATGTGTTTAAACCAAGTAGTGGGAGGGAGGGGATGAACTGGAAATATAAGGATGGAGTTAAAGGGAAAGTGAAAATAAGAAAAGTTAAAAAGGACAACAGGATCAATGGAGTAGAAAGCTCAAGAAGAGATCATACAGTATGGCCAAGTGAAATAGGAATTGATATGAAAGGAGAGGCGAGTAACGAATTAAAAGTATATATGAATGCACGAAGTATAAAGAATAAAGTAGATGAGCTTGAGGCTCAGTTGGAAATTGGCAAGTACGATGTTGTGGGAATAACAGAGACATGGCTTCAAGCGGACAGGGCCTGGGAAATGAATATTCAAGAATATACATCTTATCGAAAGGACAGACTGACTGACAGAGGGGGTGGGGTGGCTCTGTTGGTGAGGAATGATATTCAGTCCCTTGCGAGGGGGGACATAGAATCAGGGGATGTAGAGTCAGTATGGATAGAACTGAGAAATTCTAAGGGTAGAAAGACCCTAATGGGAGTTATCTACAGGCCCCCAAACAGCAGTCTGGATGTAGGGTGTAAGTTGAATGAAGAGTTAAAATTGGCATGTCACAAAGGTAATGATACAGTTGTCATGGGGGATTTCAACATGCAGGTAGACTGGGAGAATCAGAATGGTACTGGACCCCAAGAAAGGGAGTTTGTGGATTGCCTCCGAGATGGATTCTTAGAACAGCTTGTACTGGAGCCTACCAGGGAGAAGGCAATTCTAGATTTAGTGTTGTGCAATGAACCGGATTTGATCAGGGACCTCGAGGTAAAGAAACCATTAGGAGGTAGTGACCATAATATGATATGTTTTAACCTACAATTTGAGAAGGAGAAGGGAAAATCAGATGTGTCAGTATTACAGTTGAACAGAGGGAACTATGGAGCTATGAGGGAGGAGCTGGCCAAAGTTCAATGGAACAATACCCTAGCAGGGAAGACAGTGGAACAACAATGGCAGGTATTTCTAGGAATAATGCAGAAGGTGCAGGATCGGTTCATTCCAAAGAGGAAGAAAGATCCTAAGGGGAGTAAGGGGCGGCCGTGGCTGACGAGGGAAGTAAAGGGCAGTATAAAAATAAAAGAGAAGTATAACATAGCAAAGATGAGCGGGAAACCGGAGGACTGGGAAGCTTTTAAAGAGCAACAGAACAAAAAAGGCAATACGCCAAGAAAAAATGAGGTACGAAGGCAAACTAGCCAAGAATATAAAGGAGGATAGTAAAAGCTTCTTTAGGTATGAGAATAGCAAAAAAATAGTTAAGACCAAAATTGGGCCATTGAAGACAGAAACGGGTGAATTTATTATGGGGAACAAGGAAATGACAGACAAGTTGAACAGGTACTTTGGATCTGTCTTCACTAGGGAAGACACAAACAATCTCCCAGATGTAATAGTAGCCAAAGGAACTAGGGTAAAGGATGAACTGAAGAAAGTTTATATTAGGCAAGAAACAGTGTTGGCTAGACTGTTGAGTCTGAAGGCTGATAAGTCCCCGGGACCTGATGGTCTGCATCCCAGGGTACTTAGAGGTGGCTCTAGAAATTGTGGACGCATTGGTAATCATTTTCTAATGTTCTATAGATTCAGGAACAGTTCCTGCTGATTGGAGGGTGGCTAATGTTGTCCCACTTTTCAAAAAAGGAGGGAGAGAGAAAACAGGGAATTATAGACCGGTTAGCCTGACGTCAGTGGTGGGAAAGATGCTGGAGTCAATTATAAAAGAGGAAATTATGACACATTTGGATAGCAGTAGAAGGATCGGTCCGAGTCAGCATGAATTTATGAAGGGAAAATCATGCTTGACTAATCTTCTGGAGTTTTTTGAGGATGTAACTATGAAAATGGACAAGGGAGAGTCAGTGGATGTAGTGTACCTGGACTTCCAGAAAGCTTTTGATAAAGTCCCACATAGGAGATTAGTGGGCAAAATTAGGACACATGGTATTGGGGGCAGAGTACTGACATGGATTGAAAATTGGCTGGCTGACAGGAAACAAAGAGTAGTGATTAACGGGTCCCTTTCAGAATGGCAGGCTGTGACCAGTGGGGTACCGCAAGGTTCCGTGCTGGGACCGCAGCTGTTTACAATATACATTAATGATTTAGATGAAGGGATTAAAAGTAACATTAGCAAATTTGCTGACGACACAAAGCTGGGTGGCAGTGTGAAATGTCAGGAGGATGTTATGAGAATGCAGGGTGACTTGGACTGGTTGGGTGAGTGGGCAAGTGTATAGCAGATGCAGTTTAATGTGGATAAATGTGAGGTTATCCACTTTGGTGGCAAGAACAAGAAGGCAGATTACTATCTAAATGGAGTCAAGTTAGGAAAAGGGGAAGTACAACGAGATCTAGGTGTTCTTGTACATCAGCCAATGAAAGCAAGCATGTAGGTACAGCAGGCAGTGAAGAAAGCTAATGGCATGCTGGCCTTTATAACAAGAGGAATTGAGTATAGGAGTAAAGAGGTCCTTCTGCAGCTGTACAGGGCCCTGGTGAGACCCCACCTGGAGTATTGTGTGCAGTTTTGGTCTCCAAATTTGAGGAAGGACATTCTTGCTATTGAGGGAGTGCAGTATAGGTTCACAAGGTTAATTCCAGGAATGGCGGGACTGTCATATGTTGAAAGATTGGAGCAACTGGGCCACTTCTAAATACACTGGAATTTAGAAGGATGAGAGGGAATCTGATTGAAACATACAAGATTATTAAGGGGTTGGACACGCTGGAGGCAGGAAGCATGTTCCCGCTGATGGGTGAGTCCAGAACTAGAGGCCACAGTTTAAGAATAAGGGGTAGGTCATTTAGAATAGAGATGCGGAAAAACTTTTTCACCCAGAGAGTGGTGGATATGTGGAATACTCTGCCCCAGAAGGCAGTGGAGGCCAAGTCTCTGGATGCATTCAGGAGAGAGTTAGATAGAGCTCTTATAGATAGCAGGGTCAAGGGATATGGGGAGAGGCAGGAACGGTACTGATTGTGTATGATCAGCCATGATCACAGTGAATGGCGGTGCTGGCTTACTCCTGCACCTACTGTCTATTGAGTGTTCACTGAGATCTTTAACCTCTCGCTTCGGCAGTGTACGGTACCCTCCTGCTTGAAGCAGGCTTCAACTGTGCCGGTGCCCAAGAAGAGCGTGGTGATCTGCCTCAATGATTACTGTGCAGCAGCACTTACATCCACTGTGATGAAGTGCTTCGAGAGGCTGCTGTTGAAACATACCAGCTCCTGCATAAGAGACGACTATGACCCGCTCCAATTCACCTACCGCAGCAACAGATCCATGGCAGATGCCTCCTCATTGGCTCTTTGCTCAATCCTGCAACATTTGGACAGCAAAGATGCATACTTTCAGGATGCTCATTATCAATTACAGCTCAGCACTTAAATACCATCATCCCCTCAAAAATAATGACTAAGCTCCAAGACCTTGGCCTCAACACCTCCACGTGCAGTTGGATATTCCATTTCCTCACTTGCAGACCACATTCAGTTTGGATCGGCTGTAACATCTCTTCCACAATCTCCATCAGCACAGGTGCACCACAGGTCTGCGTGCTTAGCCCCGTTCCACACGCTTTACACTTGTGACTGTGTGGCTAAGCACAGCTCTAATACCATATTCAGGTCTGTTGACGCCACTGCTGTAGGCCGAATCAAAGATGATGATCAATCAGCATACAGGAGGGAGATCGACAATTTGGCTGAGTGGTGTCATAACAACAACCTCTCACTCACTGTCAGCAAGACCAATGAACTGATTGTAGACTTCAGGAGAGGGAAACCAGAGATCTGTGAGCCAGTCCTCATTAGAGAATCAGAGGTAGAAAGGGTTAGCAACTTTGAACTCGTAGGTGTTACCATTTCAGAGGACCTATCCTGGGCCCAGCACGTAAGCGCAATTGCAATGAAAGCAAAGCAGTGCCTTACTTCCTTAGAAGTTTGCATATCGGCATGATATTTAAAACTTTGACAAACTTCTATAGATGTATAGTGGAGAGTATATTGACTGGTTGCATCATAGCCTGGTAAGGAAACACCAACGGCTTTGAGCAAAAAAAATCTTCCAAAAAAACAAGTGGATTCAGCCCAGCACATCACAGGTAAAACCTTCCCCACCATTGACCACATCTACATGAAGTGCTGTCTTAGGAAATCATCACTCATTATCTGAGATCCCCACCACCCGGGCCATGCTCTTCCTCCCCCCCCCCCCCCCCACTGCTATCAGGTAGAAGGTACAAGAGCCTCAAGAATCACACCAGCAGGTTCAAGAGTTACTACACCTCAAACATCAGGCTCTCAAACAAAAGGGAATAACTACACTTAACATTACTTGCCCCACTGTTGAATTGTTGCCACAACCAATGGTCTCATCTTCAAGAACTCTATCTCACGTTCTTGTTATTTATTGCTATTTATTTATATTTGTACTGTTTGTTACCTTCTGCACTCTGGTTGATTTTTCACTGATCCTGTGAAAGTTACTATTCTATAGATTTGTTGAGTATACCCACAAGAAAATGAATCTCAAGGTTCTATAAGGTGACATATACAAGATCATAAGATATAGGAGCAGAAGCAGGCCATTTAGCAAATCAAGTCTTCTCAGCCATTTCATTATCGCCCATCTAATTTTCCTCTCAGCTCCAATTTTCTGCCTTCTCCCCATATCCTTTCATGCCCTGACCAATCAAGAATCTATCAACCTCTGCCTTAAATATACATAAAGACTTGTTCCCTACAGCTGCCTGTGCCAATGAATTCCACAGATTCACCACTCTCTACCTAAAGAAATTCCTCCTCATCTCCGTTTTAAAAGATTCCCCTCTCATCTGAGACTCTGTTCTCTGGTCTTAGACTCTCCCACCCACCATAGGTAACATCACCTCCACTCTATCAAAGCCTTTCACCATTCAATAGTTTTCAATTAGGTCACCCCTCATTTTTCTGAATTCTAGTGAATACAGGCCCAAAGTCAAACACTCCTCATACGGCAAGGCGTTCAATCCTGGAATCATCTTCATGAATGCCCTTTGAACCTTCTCTAGTTCCAGCAGTCTTTCTAAGATAAGAGGCCTAAATCTGCTCATAATACTCCAAGTGAGACCTCACCAAGTGCTTCATTTCCAGTCTTTGCCCCCTGCCAATCAGCCACTGCTTTTTCCATGCTAGAATCTTTCCTGTAATACCATGGGCTTGTAGCTTGTTAAGCAGCCTCATGTGTGGCACCTTGTCAAAGGCCTTCTGAAAATCCAAGTGCACAACCAATATTCCTTTGTCTATCCTGCTTGTTATTTCTTCAAAGAATTCCAACTGTTTTGTCTGACAGATATTCCCTTGAGGAAACCATGCTAACTACGGCCTATTTTTTTCATCTGCCTCCAAGTACCCTGAGACCTCATCTTTATTAATTGACTCGAGCATCTTCCCACCCACTAAGGTCAGACTAACTGGCCTATAGTTTCCTTTCTTCTCTCTCCCTTCTTAAAAAGGGTGGAGTGACATTTGCTTTTTTTCCAGTCTTCCGGAACCATTCCAGAATCTAGTGAATCTTGAAAGATCATTACTAATGCCTCCACGATCTCTTCAGCTGCCTCTTTCGGAACCCTGGGGTGTACACCGTCTGGTCCAGGTGATTTATCCACCTTCAGACCTTTGTTTCCCAAGAACCTTCTCTCTAGTTATGGTAACTTCACAAACTTCATGACCCCCGACATCTGGAACTTCCACCATGCTGCTAGCGTCTTCCACAGTGAAGACTGATGCAAAATACTTATTCAGTTTGTCCACCATTTCATTGTCCCCCATTACTACCTCTCCAACATTATTTTCCAGTGGTCCAATATCCACTCGTCTCTTTTACACTTTATGTATCTTAAGAAACTTTTGGTATCCTCCTTAATATTATTAGCTAGCTTGCTTTCACGTTCCACCTTAATGACTTTTTTAAGTTGTCTTCTGTTGGTTTTTAAAAGCTTCCCAATCCTCTAACTTCCCACTAATTTTAGCTCTATTATATGCCCTCTCTCTGGCTTTGATGTTGGCTTTGACTTCTCTTGTATGTACTTTGATAATAAAATTTACTTCGAACTTTTGAACTTTGAATAAATTTAGTCACGGCTTTGGGGATTGAGAAAGAGAAAATATTAACAAGGGATTCTGCAGATGCTGAAAATCCAGATTAAAACATACTAAATGTTGGCGGAACGCAACAGGTCAGGTAGCATCCATTTCCTCATTTATAAAAAAGGACATTCATTTCCTCCGTCGGATTAATTTGCTGAAATGCTTCTCAAAAGATGAAAAGGAAGAATAAAATGTCATCACAAATAGAGAGTTTTGGAATAGCAGACAGATACTTATTCAGAATAAGAATTTACAAGTTATAGAAGTGATTATTAACCAGCAGTTATTAGCTGTACTGAATAATAAATTGGGTTCTATGACAGCAATCCCAAGGAAGATAGTCTGCTGATAACTTTTGCTGGATTTGAGACACTTGACTGAAGATGTCAGACAGGGGCCAGCCAGAAAGACGCCAGCAAAGCAAGCTTCTTTCAACCATGTTAATTATCTGTAACCTACAACAACAAACTTCCTGGCCCCACTGCCTGTCAGCACTGAACGATCCAAGATGGAAAGACAGATTATCATGATAAGTTGCATGTGCCCAACGGTTCGTGTTTTTTTTAAAAACACACATGCACTTCTACCTTGAACAGCAACGAAAGGAAAACACTGAGGATTAATGGGTAGAATAAACTTTCTGGGGGAAAGAAAAAGCAGAGAAATGGAATGTTAAAAGTGGCCTGATTTAAAATACACTGGAACCTCAATGTGTAACAGGAGACTGGTGGCAAACAAAAATGAAACAGCTGCTTAGCTCCAGACTGCAATAAAAAGTCTCGGCTCCCAACTACCTCTCATGCAAACAATATATTGGGATTTCAAGAATAATTTTCAATAGATCACAAATGTGCTTTTAACCAGATTGCATATTGATTGGACTGGGTCTCTTCCTAATAAGTTTGTATCTTTGACTGACATGTATTGGAAAAACGGCACGATTTTTTAGAAGTGCATTCTAAACCTGCTGGAGTAACATTTCTTTTTAATAAATACGAAATGGATGCAGACCGGGTAAACCCACATTAACATGGGGGCTCTGTGGGATCTGACATGAACTGGCGTATTCTTTGGGCTCACCAGCTCATGCGCTGGCATCAGCCCATTTTGCAGAATCGACTTTATTTGGATTAAGTGGAGCAGTTTCCGACAGGCCCTCAAAGAGGCCCCTAATAAAAAGGACCAGGTATAAACCCAAAAGGAAAAGCCCAATTAAAAATTTAAATAGCTGCATTTAATAAGGATTCTTAAGCATTTTGTGTATCTCAAGATCTTTGCAAATACTGACTGGGGAATGAGTGAAGAAATGTGGAGTTTGGATACCTGGTCTTTGTGCTAGGGATGGAGTTGTGAGAAAACAGGTGGCTTCAAGGAAGAACCAAGGAATTCCTATAGCACTGGAGGAGGCCTTCCAGCCCACTGACTCTATGCCAGCTCTTTACAGAGCAATCCAATCAGTGCCAATTGCCTTCTCTTTGCTCATGGTCCTGCCATTTTATAAAAAATTTCATTTATTCATGGTAACGTAGCTGGGGTGGCCCGGCAGCACAGTGGTCAGCACAACGCTTCACAGTGCGGGCGTTGCCTGCAAGGAGTTTGTACGTTCTCCCCGTGACTGCGTGGATTTCCCCTGGGTTCTCCCTACACTCCAAAGACAGTTCGTATCAGTAGGTTAATTGGTCATTGTAAATTACCCTGCGATTAGGATAGGATTAAATCAGGGTGATGTGGCTCGAAGGTCTGGAAGGGCCTAGTCTGCACTGAATCTCAATAAACAAATCAATCCATCCTCATTGGAGAGCAACAACTAGATCAGCATCAAGCACATCCTCAGTCAGTACCGTCATTTCAAATTATAACTACAGATTGTATTTAAAAAGTTTTCTTCATAACACTTCTGCATCTCCTGAATTGTGTTTTCATCTTTGCTCACTCCCTCCCCCCCCCCCCCCCCCCCCAGTTAAATGAGAACACTCCAAACCAGTTAAGGTTGAGTGCGTCTCCTCGGTCCAGCTTCCCTCAGACTGTCAATGGAAAACAGCAAATCCACTCAACAGTAGCATGAACGAGTGGGGCACTGGCCAGCCCTACAGCGCTCTGTACAGCTGACAGCCAGCTCTACATTAAAAAAGCATAAGTAAAGCAGGTCTCCCACAGGGCAACCTCTTCAAATAATCTTAGGCATGTTCCAAAAAAAGACTGCCAAAACACTTGGCTCAAAACAACAAAATATAGCAATTATGTGCAGACATGGGAAAATAAAAGGCCAACAAGTAAACTCTCAGAAGGCTGGGACTACAAAGTAAAAACAAGACATAACTGTTTTGATGCAATCCCACATATTACAGTGCCCACCAGCTTGAATCTCCATTTTATATTGCTGCCATTTCCAAGAACCGCAGATCCACTGACTGAAATGAGACCCTGACGACAGTGGAGAAGTGGGCGAGCGAAGTTGGTGGACGGTTGGCAATTCTACGTTTAAGCAACATCCAAAGACATTTCTGATTGGCAAAACCATTTTTGTAGCCCGCTTAATCAGGCAAAAGAGCAAACTGAACATTGGTTAGAATCACGAATTCCCTGCGGACACTTAGAAATTTTACATGCAATGGGTGTCTACCAGGAACAAAAGTTGAAAAGGATACATGGAGACCCCAGAAGCAACTGAATCGAAGACTATTAAAGATCACGTTGCTGCTTCTGGCTTCTTCCCCTGTCCTCTCCAGAACTGATGTAGGGTCTCGTTCTGAAACATCAACTTTTTATTCCTCTCCATTGAGCTGTCTGACCTTGAATTTGCTCTCCATAGATGCGGCCTACTTTTGAACTTGAACTTTGAGCTCTGCGTAGACACTACCTGACCTGTCAAGATCCTCCAGCATTTTCTGTGTGTCATAGTGGTTGTCGCTAAATTTTCCCTAGAGGCATAATGTGGTGAAGATCACAGCTACCGTTGACATTCATGATTCTACCCAGTAGATCTACCAGTAGGCCAAATCACAATGTGGACTAGGATCAAACTCCAGAACTTTCCCTCATCATCATGTTGCACCTTTCCTCAATTAGCTTTCTGCTGCAGTGGAGCCACATTGCAGAGCAAATGGGTAAACTGTTGAACTCCCACCTCCACTGAGGAGCCAAGCAAGGCAACTCCGCTTCCATAACCAAGCAGCAGAACACAGACAAGATGTGCACGCTTCGGGAGGGGGAGTTCCAAGTCATCACTGGATGTGATTCAAGGCGCAGCTCTTTGCCACTCAGATGAGGCTGGCGATGACTTCCCATTAACAACAATCAGGGGAAACCCGCCTGTGGTCATTTTGATGCATCTCCTTTACCAAGGACGGGCCCCGGTACGATCTTCACTTTTCTGCTGTGGGAGACCAGGCTCTGAAAACAAACACACTTCCTCAGAGCCCAAATTTACCCTGGAGAAGGATCGAGGAATCAAAACCCTATAAATAGTTGCAAAGTCCCACCAGAAGCAGCTGTTATGCTCCACCAACTTGTTTTGCCACACAGACTTGGCATGCCCTGATTGGAATGCTTCGCCCGGTTTGTACTAAGTAAGCTTTTGCAAGGAGAAGCGCCGATGTTAGTGCCCCTGTTCCAGCACCTCTGCATACAAGGGTTGTGCTGCTACGTCCACGTTCAGACGAAGAACAGCAGCCTTAGACCTCTACTGAATTGTGCACACTCGTGCCAAGTGGTGGGAGGGGGAGAGAAAATGAGGACATAAGTGAACTCATTCAATAAAATTCTCTTCAATTTAGCATTATTTAATCTAGTTGTCAATGGCAAGAGAGCTTGCTGCTCTAAGATGCAGCAATTAACAAAAAGCACATTCCAGCATTGTGTTCTTTGTGCAAATGGATAATCAACCATTCCCTCCACTCACATCCATTCCAGCTGCTTTACTAATTATCGACCCGCACTGCTTTCGAGATCCTTTCGGTCGGCGCTTCAGAGGCAAGTTCCAAGAGCACATTAGAATGTTCACCAGGCAATTGTCTCTCAAACACAGCTCTTTTGCGTGGCCATCTGATTTCTGAATGGACATTGAAACCATGAACACTACCTCACTACGTTTTTTTTAAAATTATGTTTTTGTATTACTTAAATCATTTGTTTATACATACATGTGTGTGAATATATTAAATATGTGAATATGTTAATGAATACACACATCCATACACTTACTATGATTCACAGTTTTTATATCCTGCATTGTCATGTATTGCATTGTACTGCTGCCGCAAAGTTAACAAGTTCCACCACAAATGCCGGTGATATTAAACCCGATTCTGAGACAGAGGACAGGGCAGTCAGTGCATGTGTGAACCGAATGAAAGCAAAAGGCACTTCTGAGGTGGGAGGGGTAGAGGGCTTAAAATACTGAAATGCCAACAAAAGAGAACTTGGTTAATGCCCTGGATTCATCTTGAAAAGAAAAGCCAGTCGCTCGCGTAATCTGCATCAGTACGTCATGATCATCTTGAAGTTGCTCAACCAAAAGTAGGAAGTTTGAAATCACTGTACTCTAATTAGCAGCATAAAATTTTCCCAAATCCTTTATGCACAAAACACAACTGGGTTTTGTGAAATGCTGGAGGCTGCTAAAGCAACACACACAAAATGCTGGAGGAACTCAAAGGGTCAGGCAGCATCCATGGAACAGAGGAAAAAGCTGACGTTTTGGGCCAAGGCCCGTCATCAGGACTGAGAGGGGAGGGGAGAAGATGATTGACGATGTTCCGTCTAATTTGTATGCACAAAAATCTTGTGCTGTGCAATTTTTGGCCCAGTGACATGAGGGCAGTGGATTTTTTTTAAGTGGAAGTAAACCTGAAGCTATTCCATGGATAATAAACTACCCAACGTGTTGTTCATTTAAGAAATAAAATTATACACTTCAATGAATCTTATTTCTCATATACTATACAGCTGTGGAACAGTTTCTACTCTTTCTTTAGGCCATTCTGCTTTCAATGAACCAGCTCTTTCATGCTTCAAACCCTTTGCTTCTTTGGAAGCAAACATAATGAGTCAATAGTATCTTCAATAAAAACAGTACAACTATACCAATTCTAAAATTTGTAGACTCCACCTTGTCAACACCATCTGCATCAGAAACCGGAAAATGAAATGTGATTGGGTACGATTGTGAAATATACTTAACGAGCCATCGAGGTGGAGGGTGACAACCTTTTATGCACAGTTTGAATTCCTTTGTACGTTAGTGGCAAAAGGTGTGTGCACGCGCACACTTCAGAGGGAGCAATGGTGCCTGAATTGAAGGGTGGGTGGGGGGGGGGGGGTGAAAGAGGCTAGCTGGAAGGTGATAGGTGAAGCCAGGCGGGTGGGAAAGGTCAAGGATCTCTGACAGAAGAGGAGAGTGGCCAATAGGAGAAAGGGAAGGAGGATGGACTCAAGGAGAAAGTGATAGGCAGGTGAGAAGAAGTGAAAGGCCAGTAGGGAATAGAGGAAGGGATTGGGAAATTTTGCTCACTAGAAGGAAAATAAAAATCAATACTCACAACAAGCTGTAAAACATCTTCTGAAACTCGGGAAACACAACATACTCAGTGCTTCGAATCTTGGCTACAGCTTCCTACGAGCATTAGAGAGACTGGCCACTTTGCTAATAACCGTCAACAGAATGGCCATTCCTATAAGTGGGTACACAGTGTAACCACCCACACACACACACACACACACACACTCAGCAGATCAGGCAGCATCTATGGAAACGAACAGTCAATCTTTCAGACCTGGAGCACATCCTTTGTCCAGCATTAACTTTGCAAGAAGATCAGTGATTTAGAAGCATGAACCTCTGCCAACTTTTGCCTCCCTACATATATAACCCATCGGAACTGAGATTAACTATAGTCATGTACTGCTCCCTGGCTGTGAGCATCTGCCTCAGTGGAAGCCAGGATCGATGCCCGGCATCTCCAGGTCTCTGATGCCCTGTGAATAAACTCAAAATCTGGACATCCCAAGCCTTTAAAAAAAAAATCAAGATCTTAAAATCTGGCCTTTCAAAAGTTAAAAAAGGTTATTTAAACACTGTTCCAATGCTTGTAACTTGTCAGTTCTTCACAACAATAGAAATCAGGAACAGAAAAAAATTGCTGCTTTTTTACATTAACTTGGAATAGGCCAGTAAATTTAAATAGGCCAAAAAAATATATTTACCATTGTCTGAGAGCACAGTTCATTAGCCAACTACAATGGTACAGTTTTCACTCCCACCATTTAGAAAGCAGAGTGTTCTCCGGTCTCTGGAGCTCTCTAATTAATGTCTGGCTTAGCCTAATTCAATCAACAAGGCTAGGCGCCAGTTGAAACTCCCATAATAATCTTTGTGACTGCTGCAATTTACATCACAAAAAAAATTGTATTACCAAAAATATACGGCACTTCCTTTCAAATGTTTTTCATTTTTAAATCTTGCACTTTTTAAAAAAAGAAATGCCAAATTGAAGAACAAGCTTGGGGCGGCCGGTGGGGGGGGGGGCGGGGGGGCAGAAGCAGAATTCCAAATAGAAACTATAACATAGGGCCGCATTCGCTAATTCTTTCTTGCATCAGAAAATATATCCACCAAGCTAGACTCCACTACAACGCAGACATGTCTACTTAATGCCTCTGCCACCAGCAGCTTCTAGCAGAGTGTACCGAAAGAACTACAGCACACGTTTTCAAAAATTATATAATTTTATGCAACACATTAATACAGGAAAAAAAACATTGCCTCAAAAGTCAAAACAAGAGTACTGATGTTGGAAATCTAAATGTGTACCACATTCCAGGCAGCAGCAACGGAGAGAAGAAGGGAGAATTAATGTTTCAATTGAAATAAATTCCAAAAACGTGACAGGCAACAAGTTTTCAGAAGTAGTGACAAAGGTGGATAGAAAAATGACCAGATGTACTGATAACAGAGCCAGGCAGAGAGGTGGCTGGACCTGTCCCTACCTGGTGCATTTCCCCCCACCCCCCAACCCCCCTTAGGACCCCACCTTCAATAAAAGTTGTTACAGATTTAATTCTGCT
Organism: Hemitrygon akajei; assembly: GCF_048418815.1. NCBI lineage: Eukaryota > Metazoa > Chordata > Chondrichthyes > Myliobatiformes > Dasyatidae > Hemitrygon > Hemitrygon akajei. The sequence continues at coordinate 22,300,692 of NC_133137.1, read as the reverse complement.
CTTTCAACAGACTCTTGTTTGTTGCCAAACACAAGTAATCATCTTGCAAGTACAACTGAGGCATTTAGGACATGTTAGGCACATGAATATGCAGGGGGTGGAGGAGACAGTTTAATTTGGCATCAGACACTCTGGGCCGAGGGATCTGTGCCTGGGCGACATTCCTCAGTGTTCTATGTACACTCCACCCATGAACACATCAACCATTGCAATCCATCATTAAGGACCCGCACTTTCTGCAGCTGATTTCCATCCTGTGTAGTGCCCCCTCCCATACAAGTCGGTGATGCAGCCAGTTAGAATGCTCTCCACGATATGCCTGTGGAAATCTGCAAGTGTTTTTGGTGACACACCAAATTTCTATAAGCTCCTAATGAAATATAGCCACTGCCGTGCCTTCTTTGTAACTGTATCAATACGCTGGGCCCAGGATAGATCCCTCAGGAGATTACCAGGAACTGGAAAATGCACACTTTCCACTACTGATCCCCCAGTGAGGACTGATGTGTATGCCCATGTCTTACCCATGTCTTCTCCGTTCCAATATGGACAGAGATATTTTTAAAAACGCACAGTGTGGACGCCTATCATTTTTTTTTTTTTTACGCGAAACCGGCGTTTTCAAAATTAACAGAGCAAACACGAGGAAATCTGCAGATGCTGGAAATTCAAACAGCAACACACACAAAATGCTGGTGGAATGCAGCAGGCCAGGCAGCATCGATAGGGAGAAGCGCTGTCGATGTTTCGGGCCGAGACCCTTCGTCAGGACTAACCGAAAGGAAAGATAGTAAGAGTTTTCAAAATTATCCGGACTAGTGTGGATGTAGCCTCAGGGTCACACTTGCAAACGTTTACCAATTTGCATTGGTTCCCACAGTGTGAAGACCACGTCAGTAGTGCAAACAGTTCAGCTTCACAGAAAACCCACAGCTCAATACAAGCCCTTTGACCCACAATGCTGTGCCGAACATGTACTTACTTAGAAATTACGCAAGGTTACCTATAGCTCTCTATTTTTCTAAACTCCATGTACCTCTCCAGGAGCTTCTTAAAAGGCCCTATCATGTGGGGGGGGGGGTTGGGACAAGGTCAAGGACAAGAGAAAGGAGAGTTAAAACAGCTGGACTTGTATCACTTGTTGGTGTACACAAAGACACCATGAACTGTGTGGGGACCTGGGCTTAACGTATTAACATCAGAAGGAGGAAAATAGCAGAGAACAATTTCATAGCTTGGAGACTGGTGGGGCGGGGGGCGTGGAAGACGAGAGGAACTTTCCAGAACTCAAGGAAGGGCTGAGAAAAAAAAGACAGTGAAAACACTAAGTAAGGAATCACCACACCAGAGGCAAAAGAATCAGAGAAAAAGAGAACTTTCAAGAGGCAGGGCTGAAGAAAATGTAGTCAGCAAGTTCACGGCAGAGAGATAACAAGGGTAGTTTGTGCCGTTAGACTTAACACTTGTGGATCAATCAGGGGCCTTCCCTGTAGACGGATCAAATCCATTCCACAATGTAATTAATGGCTGCAAAGTGTCACAAGACAAATCTATATATCATTTTTTTTCAGTAAAACTAACAACTTCTGCTACTTACAGCAGAAAACCCTCGATGAACTGTTTACCTATCTCCATCAACTCTGGAGACTCTGCATTTGGCAACTTCTGCTTTGTTGTGCAACCTGCTCGTTGGCGGGTTTTAATAGAGTCTGGGCTATCATGGCGCTGTCATCGTCTCAGAGCCAGGCCTTTTACTGGCCACCGACAAATCAGTCGTGTTTGATGCAGTTTGCTCAAAGCTTGACAATCAACAGATCTGTTGAACACATCACTGTTCCCACCAGAGGTTAACAAAATCTGACAGGGCTAAGTCTGTTCTGATTAGCTCTCTGGAAGAATGTTCAAACAGTTTACAATGGCTCATTATTGTATTTGCCAATTTCACCACTGTCAAATCCTCAAAATTTAACGCAAGTCTGATGTAAACTGAATTTTAAATCCATGAACAACAGCTATTTTTCTTACATTAAGGCAGTATGATTTTTTTAAAAATCCACTATTTATTTCTCTTCCCACAACACACTGCAGTTAATAGAACGCTAACCATGAAAACCAGGATGAGGTCATAGAATCACAGAAAAGTGCAGCACAGAAACAGGCCCTTTGGCCCATCTAGTCCATGCCAAACCATTTGAACTGCCCAATTCCATCGACCTGCACCCAGAAAATAACCCTCCCATCAATGCACCTATCCAAACTTCTCTTAAATGTTGAAATTGAGCTCACATGCCCCACTTGTGTTGGCAGCTCGTTCCGCACGCTCACCACCCACTGGAGTGTAGAAGTTTCCCCTCCGTTTCCCTTTAAACTTTTCAATTTTCACCCTGAACCCATGACCTCTGGTTGCATTCCCACCCAACCTCAGTGGAAAAGGCCTGCTTGCATTTACCCTATCTATACCCCTCATAATTCTGCATATTTATTCATTGGTGATACAGTGCCATTAAAAGTACAAGTGACAATAAGAAATGAATATTAAAAATTTAAATTGAATAAGTAGCACAAAAAGAGAGGAACAATAGAGAGGTAGCACTCATGGGATGGCTTTGTTCATTCAGAAATCCAATGCTGGGGAAGAAGCCGTCTCTAAAATGTTGAGCAAACACGAGGAAATCTGCAGATGCTGGAAATTCGAGCAACACACACAAAATGTTGGTGGAACGCAGCAGACCAGGCAGCATTTTGTGAGTTTCTAAAATGTTGAGCACGTCTCTTCAGGCTCCTGTACCACCTCTCTGATAATAGTGGCAAGAAACGAGCATCTCCTGGATTAGGTATTCCCAACCCAAGGTCCATAGACCCCTTGCTTAATGGTATTGTCCACTGCTTTATGAAGATGCCCTATACGCTGGGGAGCCCTACCATAGTCAATATTGAAGCTAATGAAGTATATACTGTATCAAGTCAATAACGAACACCACAAAATATTTTATTACTGCCACCTTGATGATATTTATGGAAGAGTATCCAGAGATTGATTTCCTAAAGACATGTTATTTGTAACCTGTACCTGGATGTGCAAAGATCAGCTGGGCCTCACATTCCTAATCAGCATCTCGCTGGAGTGAGCAGATATGGCTACTGTCAGAAAGGCATTACAACTAACTGGCGTGGCTTCAGAGGCTGGAAGGGCCTCTCATGGACTGAAATAGAGAAAACCACTAAAGAATGGGGGGGGGGGGGGAGAGAAACAGGTGTGAGCAGCTCCTCCCCAAAATGTTTTTTAAAAAAATGCAAGGTCACCTATAACCTCTCCATCACAAGAACAGGCCATTGCGTGGCAATTAATAAGCAGTCAAGATATTTGGGCAAATTCGTAGTGATGGACTGGGCCTAGTGATTCAGTGGCAACGTTAAACACAAGAGATACTGCAGATCCCGGAAACCGAGAGCAATGCACTCAAAATGCTGGAGGAAGCTAGCGGGTCAGGCAGCATCTGCGGAGTAGAACAGTCGATGTTTCCGGCTAAGACCCGCTCGTCAGAACTGGAGAGGACAGGGGAAGAAGCCAGAATATGGAGGTTGGAGGAGGGGAACAAGTGCATGCGGGCAGGTGAGAGGTGAGGCTGGGTGAAGGGGAAGGTAGGTGGGTGGAGGACAGGGGATGAAGTGAGAAGCTGGGAGCTGATGGATGGAAAAGGGTAAAGGGTTGAAGGAGGAGGAAATTGATAGGAGGAGAGTGGATCATGGGAGAAAGGGAAGTAGGAAGGGACCACAGGGAGGTAAAATATTAGTGAAGAAAAGGGAAGGGGTTAAGATGGGAGTCAGAATGGGGAATGGAAAAGGAGAGGGGGAGGGGAGAAATTACCATGAGCCTAGAATACAGCACAAACCAGTGATTCTTTAAGTTTTCCTGACATACATTTCTATAATGTGCATCATATATTAGTCAGACTAAACAGAAACACAAAACAGATTGCTGGTCAAAATCCCATGGTGGGACAACTACAAGTAGAAGTCAGGACTTCAGTATAGACTCTGATTTGGCAAAGATCTTCCTGCAAGCAAAATATTCTTTTTGTTAATTAGTATACCAAGAACACCATTCCAAAAGCAACCTCCGGACAAAATGTAGGAATGCTCTGGCATTGAGCCTTTATATCAGAGAGGATCTGAAATTTCCCCTAGACTTTTCCTCCTTAGCTCATCTCAGTTGGCAGCACTCCCAAACTGTCAAGTTGAATTGAGCAGCTCAACGTCAGTGTCAATATCTCAGAGGATCTATCCTGGACGCAGCACATCGATGCAGCTACAAAGAAGGCAAGATTTCAATCTGAGATGAGGAGGTTTATGTCCATCTAAAAACCTTGCAAGTTTCTACCAATGGATCATGGAGAGCATTCTAACTGGCTACATCACCTTCTGGTATGGGGTGGGAGAGCTACTGCACAGCATTGAAGTAAGCTGCAGAGAGTTGTTAAGATCAGCCCGCTCCATCACGGGCACCAGCCTCTCTAGTATCCAGGACGAGGAGCGACCTATCAAAAAGGCAGCATCCATCATTAAGGACCCCCATCACCCAAGCCACGCCTTGTTCTCATTGCGACCATCAGGGAGGAGGTACAGAAGCCTGAAGACACACACTCAACGATTCAGGAACAGCTTCTTCCCTTCTGACATCCGATTTCTGAATGGACATTGAACACATGAACGCTACCTCACTGCTTTTTTAAAAAAAACATTGCACTACTTATTTAATATCAATATGGATATACTGATATAGATTTATATAGATATATATTTATATCAGTCTCTATACATAAATATCTCTACTTTACACACATTTACTGTAATTCAATTCCCCCCCCATTATGTTTTGCACTGTACTGCTGCTACAAAGTTAACAAGTTTCACAACATATGCTGATGATATTAAAATACATAATCTGAGGTTGGCATTTCAGCAGTGCTGAGGAAAAGTGGATTTATTTGAGGTTTGGTTCTTCAAGCAAGCAGCAGATTTTGTCTATAATCGCTGGCTTAGTCAAATCATGAAAACTGAATGACACAATGCAAAGAACAAAGTTTCTCCGTTAACCAGCATTTCCAAGAAACAGATTAACTGGTTGCAGACCTCGTTACCAACTCTGGATATTCATGCGTGTGCATTGGCTGATGTAGTGCTCCACAGAGCACCAGTTGTTGCACACTGAGCACCTATAAGTTGTTTTTGAGAGAGCAGTCTATTTTAACGTGAACAAAGTCACTGGAGAGACACTGAAGCTGGTGAATATTTAAAGTGCTTTATTCAACAAAAATGAGCCACAGGCTGCATAGTGAAACACTCTTGGAGGAATAAGGCTCCTGGCCCAATATTACATGACATTTTTATATGCCAAAGATAGCAGCAGGACAATTCTATAATTACAATGTATTGACCATGCTTCCTTTGAATTACATATAGTTTTTCCACACTTCCTTCTTCGCACCCACTCCAGACACCCAAAATGAATGTTAATTAGCATTTTCTGGTTTGCAATCAGCTCCATTCTACCATTGCAGGAAAACTATTGTTCAGGGCTACATTTTAAACTGCTTGCTGGTGAAGTTAATACTTTCAACATACTTTGCACCCTAACACAGTCAAGACACAAAGCTGTTCACAGAACACTGAACCGTACTTTTGTGAGATGGAAACTCCCAATGGGTAAGCAGGCGAGTGCGACACAAGAACCGCATTTGCACTGATGGATATTAATGACAGATACATCTTTAATGTTCTAAGGATTAGCCCAACTCTTATCACCGATCTGCCCACATTGAGGTCTTGGGGTGGGGCGGGGAGAAGCAAAATTTCATTCCCACTCCACTTCAAGATGTCCACAGACTTTAACTGTTGCTGTCAATGGATAGGGAGCTTTGCAATTCATTCCATTAGGCTGGATACCATGGATAAGCTATTGACCATTCTTCCCAGGCTGTTTGATAAAGCGCTGATGGGCAAAATCTTGAATCACTGAAATCTGTGTGATTATGGTGCTTCCAAAGTGCTTTAGGTTGGGAGTTCCAAGGCTTTAACTCTAAAATCAGAATCAGGTTTTATATCACTTGTTATGAAATTTGAAAAATGATGGAAGGAACACGAATCCAGGGTCAGGTTAGTACTTCAGAGCTAACAGGGAAAACGAGGACACAAAAATCTGAATGGACAATGAATCCATATTCACATCTCATTCCTTTCTTGATTTTTTGCACTATTTATTTAATTTAACTTTTTTTTGATATCTACAGTGGGTTCCACAGTTAATTGGGACACATTGTGACTTATATATACTTCGGCCCAATTAAGCAGCTGCTCTAATCAGCCAAAATTTCATGGAAATAGTTGAAATGGTATTAAAAGAAAGACAAACTGTGGGTTAACTGAGTAACAAATTATGTATTAAATGATAAAAAGCAAATTAGAATGATACCAATACTGTCCATTGTATCCGACCATAACAGGAAAACTACTGGGCAAGTTTCAAAGTGGAGAAGTTGCTGCAGTGAGCCAGTTCCACCCTCTCGACCTCGGAAGAATGGGTCCAGTGGTATGGTAAATCAACACAACTGGGGTCTTCCTTGGTTGCAGTGGGTGACCATGACGACTTCTGTGCCTCATCACTTCCTTCACTCTCCACGGAGTCTTGGAGAATCGCCTTCCTGGCTGCTGGATCTCACTGCTGATCTCACCCACCCAGTCCGCCAGAGACGTCTGCACGTGCTGGGACAGGTACGTCCCCATCTCACTGGGGTACGAGAGCCACCGGCTACCCTCGCCTGGTTTAGTCTACCTGTTGAAGTGGTGTGGCTGCTGTTGCACACTCAGAGCCACAGGTGAGAGCCAAGTGTCCAGTGGGGATCAAAGATAATATTCAAAATGATTGTCGACACTTTCAAATACTTATAGTTCCTAACTTGTTGAAACAGTGAAATCATTTCATTTTCACTCCCGGCCGTTTTTGGCATCACCAAGAATTGAAAATTTGAAACCACACTGAGCAAAAGAATTCAGAATTGTCTTGCTGCTTATTTTTCACCAACTATCAGTGACAAAAATCATTGCTTTTTTGAACACAAACACACGTAACTGATGCTATTTAAAAATTGTTCACTCTTAGCATGGCATAGGTCTAACGACCACACAAGTGCACTTAACTGAAGTTGGTTTAGTGACTCCTTGGCAACAGTCTGTCCCAATTAAGGGGCATAATGTCCCAAATAGTCCAGGGGAATTCAAGCTATTTTCTCAATTAGTTTTTGTTCTTTAAGAGTTGGCCCAAATAAGTGGCTCCCCTGATTAAGTGATAGCCCAAGTGACCAGAATACATTATATTTCTTATTGTAATTCATTGTCTTTTATTATTAGGTATTACAATGCACTGCTGCCACAAAACAACAAATTCACGACATATGCCGGTGATATTAAACCCAATTCTGAATTAATATCAGGGTAGCCAAACCACAAAACAGAATTTAAAGGATTTGCCCTGCCAAGACAACAATGCCAATGATTGATGATGCCCTGCTAGAACATGTGGGCAGGATGGCATTCAACTACGGTGTCCATCTACATACAGAAGTCACCAAAACTCTTCACTAGGGTTCACGTTGCCTTCTGATGAACTGTTTCTGGACAGGCGATTCTATTCAAATTATGGAAGGCTCCAGGTAGATCAGACAGCCAAGGGGTTATGTATAAAGCTGTAAAGTATGATATGTAATAAATGTATAAACTCTAAGGTTTATATCTTATGATTCCTTAAGGTTGCCATAACTAGGGGAGGTAGGGGGTTTAAGCTCCCTCTATCTATTAAATGCTCCCAATGGTGTGAGCCTCAAATAGCCTCTGACAACCTAGTCCATCTCCTGGCCTTCTCACGTGACTTAGCAACTAAGTCTGGCAGAACTTTTTTCACCCGACAGGTGGAAGAGGCAAAGGCGGATTGCTGGTGCCTTAAATCCAGTTGCTTCAGGCGGATGGGGCTCATCAGCTGCAGTTGACAGTTCATCTAGGAGAAGGAAAGCTCCGATCTCAAACCTCCGCTGTGGCTACACTCTCTCACGAGGAAGGCTTCTGGAGAACTACAGGCCCAGAGTTGCTAAGCTGAGTACAATGCTGGCTGGCAACTCCTGTGACACTGCTGGTGCCAAACCGTTATCGGTCTCAGCTGTTCCTTCGGATTCAGCAGCTATGTGGATGGGAAAGCCTAATCCACGGACAACAGCTTACTCTCCATCTGGTTCTGCTCCGGCTTTCCCATCACTTAGGACACAACATCCATGGTCAACCTTGACCAACGGAGGGCCTCAGAGAGACTAAGGGTTATGGTGCTGCAACATTAAAATGAGCAAATGAGGAAAGCGGCAAACAGTGTAACTGTCCTGATTAGGACTAGAATTGCTCGGAATGAATACAAAAGCAGAATCCATGTCCAAATTTGGAGCCTGCAATCGGCTGGACACTCAAAAATAAGGCTCCCCCCGTGTTAAATATCTTTCCGTTCTCCCGAATGCTTTCATCTCAGCATTACATCATAAATAAAATTCAATGCGCCTTTTCTTTCAGCTCATCCGACTTAGAAACTACACAAAAGCTTTACTGTAGCCTTGCACCCTCGCTCTGACCTCTGTCCTTGGCTGCCTACGCTGTTCCAATGATGCTTGAAGAACGGTTTATTATCTTTCATCTGGGTACATGGCAGAATTCTAAGAGTTTGACAGTTGGAGCAAGATTGTGTCTCTTTTAGACTTTTAATCCCCATTTGATCCCAATATCGATACAGTCCCACCATCTCTTATCATTTCAGAGTTCCTCCTTCCACATGATCACAGACCTCTCTCATTCTCTTCTCCGCTTCCCATTTTCGCTGGCCACGTCACTCATGTCTGTTCTGACGAAAGGTCATCAACCTGGATCATTCATTCAGTTTCTCTCTCCACAGATGCTGCCCAGCTTGCCAGGCATTCTCAGAACCTTCTATTTTATTCTTCACTGGAAACCCTGTAAGTTAAAATGACTAGTTGGCAAAAGAGACCATTCGGGGTAACAAAGTCCTGTTAGATTTCCTGGCCAAGCAAAAACAATAATGGTCATCAGGGATTACGGAGAATTGAAAGAACTTCATCCAGAAGTCCCAACAATGGAGAATGATCCTCTAATTAGTTCAAAGTTCAAAGAAAATTTAATACCCAAGTACATATGTCACCATATTTATTGAGATACAGCGTGGAATCAGCCCTTTGAGCCACACTGACCAGTGATCTAATTTAATCCTAGCGTAATCACGTAATGACCAATTAACCTACAAACCCATACATCTTTGGACTGTTGGAGGAAACCAGAGCATCTGGAGGAAACCCACACGGCCGCGGGGAGAACATACAAATTTGTTACAGGCAGCGGTGGAAATTGAACCCGGGTCGTCTGCACTGGGTTGTGCTAGTTACCCTGAGATTCATTTTCTTACAGGCATTCGCAGTAGAACAGAGAAATACAATAGAATCAGTGAAAAAACTACACATACTGACGAGAGCAATGAACGTGGAAAACATGACAGTGTAAATAAAAAAAAATAACAGCAATAAATAACTTGCATGAAGTGACAAGATAAAGAGTCCCTAAATGAGTGAAGTTATCCCCTTTTGTTCAAGAGCCTGATAGTTGAGGGGTAGTAACTGTTCCTGAACCTGGTGGTGTGAGTCCCGAGGCTCCTGTACCTTCTACATGATAAAAGCAGCGAGAAAAGATCATGGCCTGGGCAGTGAGGATCTTTGATGATGGATGCTGCTTTTCTAAGGCAATGCTTCATGTAGATGTGCTCAATGGTTGGGAGGGTTTTACCTGTGATGTACTAGGCCAAATCCACTACCTTTTGTAGGATTTTCCCTTCAAAGGCATCGGTATTCCCACAGCAAGCCGTAATGTAGCCAGTCACGCACACTTTCCATCAGACACACACACCTATCGAAGTTTGCCAAGGTTTTTGATGACAAGTCGAATCTCCTCAGTCTCCTGAGGAGGTAGAGGAACTGTCATGCTGTCTTCACAATTATATGATCAGGTCCTCTGAGACAGTGACACCCAGGAATTTAAAAGTTACTGACCCTCTCCACCTCGGATCCTCCGACGATCAGATCGGGAATGCGCCATAGAATCACAGGCCCGAGCCTGGCACCTGGGTTTTAGGATGGAGGTTTGCAGTGGCTCCAGCACATCACATTGACCCAAGCAGCTGGCATTGTGAAATCCTCCAGGTCAAGCCTCCCTTTCACTAAATGTAAAAGGTAACCAAGAAACTGGAATAATGCAGGCAACTTTATCAGATCAGGTTGGGCAGGAGATGGATGTAGTTTCCAATTAACAAATCACTAATTCTATTCTTATGACAATAACTCAGAGCCCTGTATTATCTATCTAATCCTTCCTTCTATTCCACTTACAGTAAACACACAAAGCAAACTTCAAAAGGGCTTTGTCAAAGAACATCAATTAACATTACTTCTGGTCTAATTTCATTACATATCTAAAAAAACTGCTTGGCTTAGTTAATATTCTTCACTATAAATATCAGCACTGAGAGCCTGGAGACTCGTTAAATGCATTTCGAGCCTCCAGAGAAACTCTACACTTCGCTGATCAGATCCCAGCCGGTATGCTCCATTCCAGCTGACATTAGCACCTAACAAAACAAACATCTACACTTTTACGGGGCAAGATGCAGCGAGAGTTGCCCCCAAGCCTGGGAGGACCAAGCCACAAGGAATCGTGAGACAAAGTAAAGGAAAGCCTGTTGGCAAAATGCAAAGCACAGAAAGCAACGGAAGAGGAGAGAAAGAGCGCTGGACGAGGTGGAACAGGAGGTGGCTCACGTGGAAGATAGCATCAGTGGGGAATTAAAGATTAAAGATCTTTAATTAAGGATTAGCTTTTTCTTGTCATATGTACATCTCCATCTGGCATGGAGGGGGCTACTGCACAGGATCAAAATAAGATGCAGAGAGTTGTAAAATTAGTCTGCTCCATCATGGGCACTAGCCTCCTTAGTATCCAGGGCATCTTCAAGCAGCAGTGCCTCAGAAAGGCAGCGTCCATCATTAAGAACCCCCATCACCCTGGTCGTGCCTTGTTCTCATTGCTAACATCAGCAAGGAGGTAACAGAAGTGTGAAGGCACACACTCAGCGATTCAGGGACAGCTTCTTCCCCTCTGCCATCAGATTTCTAAATGGACATTGAACCCACAAACGCCACCTCACTTTTTTTTTTAAATTTCTATTTTTGGACTACTTATTTAATATATACTGTACTTACTGTAATTCACATTTTTTTCTATTATGTACTGCTGCCGCAAAGACAACAAATTATTAAACCTGATTCCAATCCTAAAACATAGTGAAATGCAACATCTGAGTAAACGACCACAGTCTGAGGATGTGCCAGCGGGGCAAGCAGGCTAGCTTCACCACACTTCCAGTGCCAACATAACATGCCCACGACTTACCAATCCTTACCCATACGTCTTTGGGGCGTGGGAAGATACCAGAGCACCTGAAGGAAACCTTTTATAGTTTCAGGGAGAACATACAAACAGTGGTGGGAATTGAACCCAGATCACTGGCACTGTAAAGCATTACACTACCATGCCGCCACAAAGAGATGAAGAGAGGGCTCCTTTTTAAATATATCCAATGTTTCAAGGATTGACAGCTTTTACCACCCATAACTGATCAACTATTCCTGCACAACATCAGGAATATCACAATAAAAATGAGACCAAGTAATGCAAGAACTATCTGATGCCACACACACACACACTCACGGGACATAAAGTCACAAAAGCAACATCTCATTTAAATGACAATGCCACAGAAAAGCACTGAAAGTGTCAAGGCCTAGTTAGGAGCAGAGCTTTAACCTACAAATCTCTGGCTCAAGAGGCAAGGACTCCACCAACCTAGCCATGACTTACACAGTGACATTAAAATGGTTCAAGTGAAAAAATGACTGCTTGCTGATACAAGATCATTTTCATCTCCACTTCAAAAGAAAGATGACCAAATAAAACTCTCCAGTGTAAAACAAAATCTAACTTCTAGTCTGTGTACAAATTAATGCCTTTTCTTAATGTAAATTAGAGCTTCAGGAAAAAAGTACATGTAATTATAGATTATAGCCTATAATCTGAAGTTGAAACACAATTCAAGCTCCTTTGTAAATTAAAATGGCACCAAAGAATCAAACTTTTAGTCCTTCAATTTGCATTCAACATACAAAAGAGCTCTCAACTTGAACAGGAAAATTAATTCCCGACAAAAATGAAGCTTCAACACCAAACCAAAATGAAAGCAAAAAAAAGAATTTCTTAAAGACAACCTAATAATTGAACTGTGGCATTACTATTCAAAAACAGAGTAACTTTCAGTTGTATAGAATCTATTGCTACCTCAAGGTACTTTATAGCAAATTAAATACTTTTGTTTAAAAAAAAGGGGTGTATGGGATGTCTAGGGAGGGTAGCTGGTGAAAGGGCTTGTCGTGTCCATTCCAGGGCAGCTCACTCACCTTTGGTCCCCACTGGACACTCGGCTCTCACCTGTGGCTCCAGGGAGCCGTTTGCATGGGACAACAGCCACGTTCCACAGGTGGGCTAAACCAGGTGAGGGTAGCCTTAACTAATTTATTTAAAAACTGAATTCAACTAAACAGAAATCTTAAATGAACTGCTGATTCGCCGATTGGTGGGGGGGGGGGGGGGGTCAGTAACAAGGGGAGGTCCTCAGCTCTCCACTTCAATGGAAGCAGACGTTCTACAGGTTATTATAATGTATGCAAGTCCCAGACACAGCTTGTCAGAGAGAAAGGAAAAAGTATTGGTCAATTCTTTAGAAATCACAGGGCTCCGTCATTAGCAGTTTCAGGGAAAGTAGTACTGATCGCCCAGCCTACCCAAGACACCCTGAATTCTCCTAACATCCTCATCACATGTCACACTGCAACCCAGCTTAGTATCATCAGCAAATTTGCTGATGTTATTTTCAATGCCTTCATCCAAATCGTTGACGTAAATTGTAAATTGAGATCAGCCATGATCTCAAAATGGCGGTGCAGGCTCGAAGGGCCAAATGGTCTACTTCTGCACCTATTGTCTATTGTCTATAATTTGCCTAATTCTGTTGGTTAACATTCCTTGGCATCAAAGCACTGGAGCAGATAAACAGGCAGCATAAAGGAAATCAAACAATTGGTTCCGAGTGCGTACTGGGTTCCAGAAGGCACTTCAGAGCATTTACCTGAAATCTGTGTTTCTTTGATTTGCCCCACAATTCAAAGGCCTACTTTTGGCCAGAAAATATGGAATTATTGCCATAATTCTGTGCCAGCATTCTCCTTCTCATTCCCATCTTGCATGCAGCATTAAGAGATTCCAACAGAGGGGCCATATTGTCGTCTGGTTTATCACAGCAGGATTTTTGATTCCTCGCTCACTGGTTCATGTAGTGCATTTAGAATATTTTTTTTTATATCCTTAGTAACCACACCTTGTCTTTCTCCAATTCCCCCCTCCCCTTCCCAAGCTTTATGATCAGAGTAGCTCCACTAGAAGAGTGACTCATTCTTCACAAGCACAGCTGGGCAATTGTCTGGTTCAACAACATTTGAGGGATCTAGTGCCTCAACTGTCTCTTCACATCATGAGCTGAAGACTGGTTTCTGTAAATACAGGAGAGCAAAGGGGCAAGTAGAGATGGATCATCCAATTCACTCTTCAGTTATAATTTCCTGGCTAAATTACAGTCTTTAATGAACTTCAAGTTTCTTGCCAATGTAGGAAAAGATCAAGGCTATATCTTCATTTCTATTACAAACCCCAATCATCCAACCCATTCTTCCACTCCAAAGAGTAACCATTCCAATTTCAGCCATCACAACTTTTGTAATGACAAGGTAAATTTCCATAAACCACAGTCAAACCTCCCACCTCCACCTCTGACCATCCACAATTACAACTCTGGCAACTTTTCTCATCTAATCCCCAAAATTTCACACCATCCAGGCAGCAGCACAACCAAAACTCCAGTCTTCTCACTTCCATCACACCCCTACCTCCACTCTGGCTCCTCATCCACACTGCACCATTTTTTAAAAAAGACTTTACAACTTGGCCTTATTCATGGTCTTGCCCCTCACTTCCTCTAACTGTCAGTCCTCAAAGATAGTCAATAATTAGCTCTACTGGAGGAGGAAACCAGAGGTTCATGAGCCAGTCTCATCAGGGGATCAGAGTTGGAGAGGGTCAGCAACGTTAAATTCCTCAGCCTTATCAAGTCACACGATCTGTCCTGGGTCCAGCACATAGGTAACATTACAAAAAAAAGTTTGCGAAGATTTGGCATGACATTTAAAAGCAATGGATGTGTGGCAGAGAGTGTACGGACTGGCTGCATTACAGCCTGGTATGGAAACACCAAAGCCCTTGAATAGAAATGCCAAAAAGTAGTGGCTACAGCACTGTCCATTACAGGAAAGGCCCTCCCAACCACCGAGCACATCTACAAGGAACGCTGTCGCAGGAAAGCAGCACCCCCACCACCCAGGGAACACCATTTCCCCTCTGCTGGCATCAGAGAGTTACAGGAGCCTCAGCACCCCCACCACCCAGGGAACACCATTTCCCCACTGCTGGCATCAGGGAGTTACAGGAGCCTCCGTACCCACACCACCAGGTTCGGGAACGGTTATTACCCCTCAGCCATCAGGCTCCTGAACCAGAGGGAATAATTTCACTCAACTTCACTTGCCCCATCACTGTTTCTACAACCTATGGACTCAATTTTAAGAACTCTTCATCTCATGCTCTTAATATTTTATTGCTTATTTACTATTTTGTTTCTCTCTTTTTTTTTGTATTTCTACAGTTTATCTTTTGCACATGTTCTTGCCCATCTTGGGTGTTGTTTATCATCAATTCCATTGTGTTTCTTTGCACTCACTGTGAATGCCTGCAAGAAAACCCATCTCAGGGTGGTAATATGGAGACATGTATGGACGTTGATAATAATTTACTTTGAATTTTGAAGAACCACCCATTTGGCCAGTTTCTTTGAGCCCACGGCTTCAAGTACATTTGGCAACATAATTACGCCCCTGGCTATAGAGTGCCCTCTCAACCCTTCCACTTCCTGCGTCTTAAGGGCAACTGCCTTGGCCAGGTTTTTTGGTCTCTGTCCCACCTACTCTGGATCAGTATGCACTTGGAAACTTCCTCTGCAAAGCATGTTGGAAAAGAAACCTCATACATCTCACACACAGTTGGTGACTTCCTGGGCATTGGCCCAATATCATTAACTTTCCTCTCAGATACAAACTAGCCAATGCACACTACACACAGTTTGCCTGGCTCTACCACTGAAAGTGATTATTGAGAAACTGGGAAATGATTTACCAGGACAATTCCTCTCGGCCGCAGGTTGAGCAACCGCTGGGGGGTAGAGAGAAAGCAGAGCTCCAAACAGAGACGGGAGCTCAATCTAAAGCCGGTCCTCGGGAAGGTTACGGCAGGCGAACCCCCTGACCTTACAGAGGCCAGGTTATAAAATCCGCAGGAAAGCTCTCACTTTCTTTAATATTCATGAAGCCTTGAAGTGTTAAATCCGAAGTTAGACTGATGCATACTAATATAAAGGCAATTATATGTGACAGGTGGAACTTGCACTAATCTTCCTCCCACTAGGACTCTAATGCAATGAACCACAATTCCTGACTGATTTATTGTCCAGCACGGGAGAAGCATCGAGGCCACAGCTGCATTGACTGAGGGCTCCAGGACTTAAACAGAAGAGCAGCAAGTCAGAAACACGGCGGATCCGGTCTGCAGATGCTGGGAATCCAGAGCAACGCACACAAAACACTGGAGGAACTCAACGGGTCAGGCAGCATCTACGCAAGGGAATAAACGGTCACCGTTTCAAGCCGAGACCCTTCTTCAGGTCTGGAAAAGAGGGGGAAAATGCCAGAGTAAAGAGGTGGGTGGGGGAGGGAGGCGAAGGAGGATAGTGAGAAAGTGATGGGTGAAGCCAGCTGGGTGGGAAAGGTAAAGAGCTGGAGAGGAAGGAATCTGATAGGAGAGGAGAGTGGCCCATAGGAGAAAGGGTGGACCCGGGGGGAGGAGATAGGCAGGTGAGAAGAGGCAAGAGTGGGGAATAGAAAGAGGGGAGAGGAAGGGATTTTTTTTTTGGTCCAGAAGGTGAAATACCACCAGGTTGGAGGCTACCCAGACAGAAACTAAGGTGCTGCTCCTACACCCTGAAGTTTACGAAGGGTCCCGCCAATGCAGGCAGGTGCGTGGGAGCAGAGTGGGTAGGACAGAGCAGCACTCTGTGAAGAGAAATAGGAAAGGATCGAAAGAGTCATGACTGGGATTCCCCCTCCCAATGAGGACCAGAGCTCCATCACAGAGTCAGAATCATACAGCACAGAAACGGGCCTCGTGGGCCATCAAATTTGCATCTACACCAATCCCCTCTACCACCACTTGGTCCATACACTGCCATAGCCACTTGTTGCCTCCACCACCTTCCCAAGCAGTTGTTTCACACCACAACCAGCCATGGGTGAATTCATTTCTCATCAGTCCCCTTCAGACCCTCTTATCCCTCATCTCAGAGTGGTGGGGTGGAGATGCATCTCTACCAAAGGAGGTGCAAGGCACTCCTTCCCTCCACTAGCCTGCAGGTCACCCTTGGGCAAGGTGTAGCACCTGCTTAGCCCCTGATCAGGGTCATGTGAATCCACGAGAGCAGGTGGTGGATGGTCGTATGAGCAGCCGGTGCAAATCACAAGTCCTGTTTATGCGACCACTGACACCAGGCAGACAATCTCTGAAGAGTATTGATAATGGCTGGGGTCACCCGTCTTGTAAAGACACTGCCCAGAAGAAGACAATGGCAAACCACTGACAAGTTTGCCGAGAGCAATCAAGGTCACTGGACAAGATCGCTCACGTCGTACGACACAGCACATAATGAAAGAATCCCTCAGCTTCAAGCTATGCAGCCACTGTAACCAAAAGCCCAGGTTTCTTGGCCCACAACTCTCAAATCTGCAGCCTACCAATATGTGCACATCCCAATGTGGAGCCAAGTTTAAACTGCATTGCAAAGCTCCTGTGATTACCAAGCAATAAATTAATTTGACAAAGGCAAAACTAGATGACAAGCCTCAAATTAAATTTAGGGGGTGCAAACTATTTGTGTACTGAAAGTAAGCTGCTAGTGAAAATGAAGCTTCTGCAAATAGTTTCCATCTGGCAGAAATTTCACATGCAACACTCACTTAAAACATATCCAAGCAAACATCAAAACAAAACTAACTGACTGCTGTGGCACTGAAGATGCTGGTTTCGGAGCCCAATCTGCCTTAGCTGAGCGCAAGATTCCACATTTCAAAAGGAGGGTAGAGTTAATCCTGATGAAGGTTCTCGGCCCGAAGCATTGACTGTTAATTCTTTTCCTCGGATGTTGCCTGACCTGCTGCGTTCCTATCCATCTTGCTGTGCGAGGGAGTGTGAAAGGAAACCAGAGAACTCACACTATCATGGGAAGACCGTACAAAGTCCTTATAGACAGCAGCGGAGTTGAGACCAGGTCACTGGTGCAGTAATAATCGCTATGTTATACTGTGGCCCATCTTTAATCTTCAAAAAAAAAACTTCGAGATGTCCTGGTCTTTACCTCAACACTGGGCAAGGGTGCCTGGTGTGCACCAAATATCTGTCATATTCCCAAATCTGCCATTGTGAATACACTTCAAAAGCACTTCATTGTTACAGGCGCCACCCAAAAGCAAGTCTTTCTTTCATCATCAAATTAATTAACTAATCGAGGAGTGTGGTGCAGAGAAAAAAAATTCAAGGCAAATCAATTCTCATCCACCATGTTGATACTGAATCAGGACTTGTGCTTATGATTTCCCAACACAGAAAAACTTGTACAGCTAAGTGCCCAGCTTGGCTCTGCAGTTCTCACATATTGATGAGTAAGATGTTCCACTGATTAAAAATTGATCCTCCTCAAATTCTAATCAACAGAATAGGATTCATTCATATGTTATCAAGTCAGCACCTGACAGTGAAAACCAAACCTGTTATTAACCCCTGAACCCCGCCAGGAAGACCAGAACTGTAAATTATTCAATAGCCCAAGCACAATATTGCTAGCCTGATGGATTTATGTTGAGCACAGGGCAGAGCAGGCTACCACCAATATCACAATCCTACAGGTCTCCAGAGAACAAGGGGTTCACGACATCCCGACAGTCTGCACCACAACGCTGCATACATAAGCCTCTGCTCTCATTAAGCTACAGGCACATGCATTCCATTTTACTAAACAAGAATTTAACTCGGAGTGAGTGGAAAAAAAAATCCCAATTTTTTTTTTTACTTTTCCCAAAACCATTCCAGCATCAACATCAGTAGCATTTTACACCCAAGTAAGTGGGTTTGCTTGACTTTTAACCTGTGTAAAGTTTACAGGCAGTTTCTATCAGTCAATGAAAAAGACACAAAATACAAAGTAAATAAGACACAATAGTTAGTTAATGTCACATTAAGATATTCTGCCACCCAACAGAATTTAAAACCTCTTTCACTCATATTCATTCACTGGTTTAAACCCTACATCATGGGCACTGAAAGAGTCTCAATCTTCTGAAGTACTGTAGAGTTGCTGACAATTAACATCTGGGTCTCCCTGACAAATGCTTCCCCCCCCCCCCCCCCACAAGGTAATTATACTAAAGCATGGGTCTACAATTTCGTCACTAGGACAGGAAGCTGGTGTTAGTCATGTAACCACAGACACACACAAAAAAAGACTCCTTTGGTTTATTCTGAGGCTTAGCAGTGACCTTTGGACATACAGGGAGCAAAACTACGTACTCACTAAGTTAGTCCCTAAATAACACGGTGTAGCTCAGTGTGATTCTTCTAATTTAGCCCCCTTCACTACCAAATGAGGAGAACAAATCTACTCTGAACATCATTCATGAATGCAGCCGAGAGCAATTCTGCCTCCAGCCAGATTTTGCTTTCTCAAATTATTTGATATTTTCAGAGGAAGGCTGGCCGAGATTGCAGGCACAAACTTGACACCTTGCTTACTTGTACGCAGCATCTCAGCAAATGTGACAGAAACACCTATTAAACCAGAAACGTTAATTGTTTCTCTTCCCACAGACGTCGTCAACCTGTTGAGGTTTCAAGCACTTTCGGCTTTTGTTGTAGATTTCCAGCATCTGCAGTTTTTTAAAAAATCTCCGGAGTAAACAAGTTTACAGGACTTGCAGGCGTTAATCAGAATCGGGTTTAATATTGCCAGCATACGTCATGAAATTTGTCTTTGCTGCAGCAGTACAATGCAATATATAATAATAGATTTAAAAAAACTGAATTACAGACATGTTAAATTTAAAAAGCAATGCAAAAATAGAAATAAAATAGTGAGTTAGTGTTCATGGGTTCGATGTCCATTCAGAAATTGGATGGCAGGCGGGCAGAAGCTGTTCCTGAACGTTGAGTGTGTGCCTTCAGGCTCCTGTACCTCCTCCCTGATGGTGGCAATAAGAACAGGGCACATCCTGGGTGATGGGAGTCCTCCGTGATGGACACGGCCTTTCTGAGGCACCGCTTCTTGAAGATGTCCTGAATACTCTGGAGGCCAGTGTCCACGATGGAGCTGACCGAGTTTGTAATTCTCTGCGCAACATTCTCAAAGTGCTCACACTCGCAGTTCTGCCTTAATCTATTCCGAGCAAGTGAAATCTTGGGCGAACGCTCATGGACACCTGATTGCTCAAGGCAATGTGTAACTGAACGGTACGCCAAGGAGCAATGTTTTCCAGATGACAATGGGACGGTTGGTGAAATTCCTCCTCCTCCTAGTAAAGACAGTAAATGGTCCATTTCCAAACACAATGATCTTCTTAAACCCTAGTAAAACTCAAGGCACTGCCGAATACATGAAATAGAAAAAATATTCATTAAGTTCTGGAAAGCAGCAACATTTGAAGTTGTGGAGCATGATGCAGAGTAAAGAGAAACCTTGAGATTTATTATAACACTTGTGAGACTGTAACTGTCTGTGCAGGGAAATCCAGCAAAGGATCATGGCATCAACATACACCCAATCAGGCAAAGTTCACAAGCATGGTGTAAGAGCTCCAATCTGCTAATTAAATTTGCTGCCGACACTACACTGATCAGCCTAATCTCAAATAATAATCGGGCAAGCTACAGAGAAGTCAAAACCCTGACACAGTGGTGTCAAGAAAACAACCTCTCCCTCAATGTCGCAAAAACAAAGGAGCTGGTTGTGGATTACAGGAGGAATGGAGACAGACTAGCTCCTATTGACATCAATGGATCTGGGGTTGAGAGGGTGAACAGCTTCAAGTTCTTCGGCATACATATCACACAGGAACTCACATGGTCTGTACACACAGGGGCAAGATTGAGAGCATCCCGATTGGCTGCGTCACTGCCTGGTATGGGAACTGTACCTCCCTCAATCGCAGGACTCTGCAGAGAGTGGTGCGGACAGCCCAGCGCATCTGTGGATGTGAACTTCCCACTATTCAGGACTTTTACAAAGTCAGGTGTGTAAAAAACGGCCCGAAGAATCTTTGGGGACCCGAGTCACCCCAACCACAAACTGTTCCAGCTGCTACCATCCAGGGAACGGTACCGCAGCATAAAAGCCAGGACCAACAGGCTCTGGGACAGCTTCTTCCACCAGGCCATCAGACTGATTAATTCATGCAAATACAACTGTATTTCTATGTTATATTGACTGTCCTGTTGTACATACTATTTACTATAAATTGCACATTTAGATGGAGACGTAACATCTGTACTCCTCATGTATGTGAAGGATGGAAGTAATAACGTCAATTCAATTCAAGAGGGTTTACCCTGGCTCATCTTGCAGCAGGCATTTCTTTTCCAGTCATGACAGGCTTTAAAACACTTCAGGAAATCAGTTTTTGTTGAAGTAAATAAAATAAATGAGCCTGTAATTTGATGCCACTGAGGTGCTATTACAAATGCAAATTTGTTATAAACCTCAAAAAAAAGTTTAGGTTCTGTAAGTGACAGGGCATGTTGTTAACTGACACTAAATCTTATGTAATCCGCTATTTCCATATTTGATAGACCCTCAGTGGCCACCTTATTCGAAACAGCAGTGGAATCCCGTGTACTCTTCTGCTGCTGTACTGCCAAACACTTCGAGGTTCGATGTGTTGTGCACTCAGAGAGGATCTTCGGCACATCACCGATGTAACACGTGGTTATTTGAGTTACTGTCACCTTCCTGTCAGCTTCAACCAGTCTGGGCATTGTCCTTTGACCTCTCTCTCATCAACAAGGTGTTTCGCTCACAGAACTGCCGCTCACTGAATGCTTTCTGGCTGGTGTTTTTTTTTGCATCGTTGTCCGTAAACTCTGGAGACTGTTGTGCATGAAAATCCCAGGAGATTAGCAGTTTCTGAGATACTCAACCCACCCCCATCTGGCACCAACAATCATTCAACGGTCAAAGTCATTTAGATCACATTTCTTCCCCATTCTGATGTTTGGTCTGAACAACAACTGAACCTCTTGACCATGTCTGCATGCTTTTAGTCTAGTCTACCATTCCATCACGGTTGATTTATTTGTCCTCCCAACCCCATTCACCTTCATCTTTGACTCTCTTACTAATCAAGAACCTATCAACCTCTGCTTTAAACCAACCCAACGACTTGGCCTCCAAGGCATCGACATACAGAGAGATCTTGGGTTCCAAGTTCATAGCTAGTGAAAGCGGCCACACAAGCAGATAGGGCCACATCAAGAGAGAGGGAAATGCGTTGCTTCCCTCAGATCGGTGAGGATTGTGTTGGAGGCAGCCGGCAAGAGTCACTACACTTCCAATGTCAATTTAGCATGCCCACAACTTACTAACCCTAACCTGCAAGCCTTGGGAATGTGGGAGGGAACCAAGGAGCCTCTTAAGAGATGGATGAGTGGCATTAAGATGCAGCAACAGAATTTAAAAGCTCAGGGCCCAAGCAAGCGGTGGCCAAAGCTTGGGTGACTGAAATCAAGCAAGATTAAGGCAAAATAACTGGGGACTCAGAGAGATCCTTGGGTTGAGGGATACAAGGGAGAAGGGAACAGAGCGGAGCTGGAGTTCTCTACTAAACTGATGAGAGGCCTGTTGGAAGGCTTCAGAATCACAAAAGAGCTCGAGGAGATAGGTATGAAGTTGGTATCCATTCAGAGGTTGGGGATCAAAACTTAGGAACACAGGATCACTATCAAGACTGCCAACAGCACGTTCAGGGATTTGGCTCTATCTAGGGCTGATAAAATGTAGAAACCAGCAGCAAACATGGGACACATCCAATTCAAGGGAAGGATGTATTTTCAAGTGAAACAAAACACAAAGATAGTTTGAAAAGGGCTAGAAGAAAATGGATTGGAGGGCACAGCAGAAACTCTCGCTTGGTCAAATTAGGACCAATGTTTACAGGCAATGGTTTTTTTGGTGCTCTGTACAATTCAATAAAGAGGACCCATTATACAAGCAATTTTTTTATTGCAGCAAGATGGCAAACAATTGTTGAATTTGATGAATATAACCAAAAGCCACTGTTTTCTTTTCCACGTTCAGATGGCACTGAGTCATACCATCTAGCTTGTGGTTTCTGAATCAGAGAATTAGTCTTCCATTTCCATTTAATTCAATGATTTAGAGTCAAACAATTCAGCGTCTGAGATTAATCTTGACCAGAATTGCTCAACCTCTCTCTAGAAAACACTTGCCTCGCAATTTCATTTCCATCTGTGGTCCACTTCAGAAAGCCCCAATCCCAAGTAATGCCAACTTGTGCATCTCAGAAGGATCAAACAACAAAAAAAAACCAGCAGACTTCCCTTAATCAAAACTAACTCCAGTAGCTAACCAAGAGCAATTAAATGCACAACGTTCCATTCATAAAACATTCAGCAATAGAGGTTGAGATGTGGCGAAGGATAGAGAGTGTTCACTTCACAAAAAGATTAAAATGGAAAATGGATGAGGAACAATATCACCTTTGCTCAACACATTGCACACTAGTTAAATATTAGAGCCACTCACAAAAGAACAATGAAGTTTCCTAATGGCATTAGGTGATATAATCAAGCAATCAGCTGCTTTCCATGAAAATTGCATGAATTTAATTAAAGATTACAGAGTTCAGTCACCCAAAAATTGCAGATGCAGGAGTGCTCGAGAGACCATGACATGCACACTGCACCACATTTCAGACACCGCTGCAAGTTTCGAGCTCAGAAAAAAAATCCCAACAGGCCATGGTGGGCTGATGACATCAGTTGCCACTCATTACCAGAATTAGTAGTGGAAAAAGCCTGTTCCTACACTTTTTCCAACCTTCAATCCACCCCACCCTTCTGCCAAATGGCAAGAGGGATAATTAATGAAGAATGCTAATTAGCTGCTGATCATCGAATGAGCTGGTTAGATAAAGCATTGTTCACCATTAAATTAATTCTCCATAATCATCTTGTCCTCGAGACACACTAGAATATAGCTCTGTACAAACAATTCATTGTAAATCCAAGATATTCCAAATATTTATGTTAAGCATAAAACTCGCTGCAAACACTGGAATTTTTAAAGTATCAAGTGTCGTATCAATTGCTTTACAGCCCTTAAAATTATAATGCTTTAAGTATTTAATATGCCACACCATCAGCATTTCCCCAAATGGCAGAAATATCACAGTTCTATCCTCAAGGCCCTCCAAATAGTGCTTTCCTATTCAAAACGAATCCATGAATCAGTGTTAAAATTCGCACCGAAGGATGTGGTGAAACCAGCTTCCCACTTAATAATTACTTTAGTTATCCAGGGAAAAATGGTTATAAAACTCACTTCACTACTGATACGAGTCTGCTTCTGTATTGAAAAAACAAATTTAACAACATAGTTGAAAGCAAAGGTGCAAATCTGTTTCCCTCAGTGTAAACTTTGTATTTAAGGAGATTTGTGTTAACAATAGAATAAAATATTTGGTCATGAACAAAAAAAATTCGATTTTGTATATTCCACTTACAAATCCCAGCTTCAAATTCAGCTCTGAAGAGAGAAACCCTGCTTTCAGTGCAGTTTGAAGAATTGGTATCTGTGGTAAACTTGTTCAATCAGATGTTTTTAAATGTTGCATTTTGCAATTTGATCTTTGACAAATTCAAATCCAATCCAAGCCCTACTACACCAAAATAATCAGCAAAACGTAGCAGGTTAAAACCTATTTACTCACGCCCAAGTAGCAAAGCTCAAGAATTCTCTGCCCGAATGTATTTGCTGTCTTGTAGCTTCGTCTATTAAAATACTGCAATAGATGGGATTCCACCCCCCCCCCCCAAGAGATTTTCTTTAAAAAGATGTCACCAGTATAGCCTACAACACCAAACTATCAAGGAGGTAGACCTTCTGGGGCAGGCAGACTGTCACATCGAACATCCAAAACCCATTTCACGGGACAGCTACAGAAACCAAGCCTCAGATCGACAATCAGGATCATGAGAAAAGCTTAGAGGGCAAGTGCAGTTGGGTAGGATGTGCTGGCCACAATCCATCTCAGGGATCCGCCAGCCAGTGGGGTAGTGGCATCACCACCAAAATCCGGCCGGCTCCTTGCACACTTTCCATCCACGCTGAGTGCTGGGCTGAGCATCAAGCTAGCATCTCAGCGTTAGGGAAACAGCACAAAGCGTGAAAAAGAACCACAGCGATCCCAGGATCCATCTAAATGATGTCGTTGGCTGTTACCATGTTATAAATGGGACACAATTCCTCCTTATTGAAAAGTCAATGGGGGGGGGGGGGGAGAAAATCACACCAATGAACGAACTGCAAGGATTTACAGTGCTCTGCCATTACGAACTAACATGTAAAGGGACTGATGCCCCCCCCCCAATAACCACCCAACTGGGACAGACAGAGAAATCAGAAGAATGATGACAGTTCTATAATGAGACATCAGACTTTAACCTCATTTGCACCATACATTTCACCGATTGTTTTGTAACACTCATCAGACCACAACCTTGGACAAACTTGTTAAAGATGAACCTTGTGAAAGTCAAATGCTCGAGTCAGGAAGATTGTCATTCTGTTTTTATTTGTTGCCTCGCACACATACGCTCGGTTGAGACAATATAAAGACAACAACATTTATAAGAATCCTAAAATAGCAAAATTACTATCCTCTCTATAGCAATTTGCTCAATAAAAAGCTCACACTTTAACGTCACGTACAAAATTTCACGGTCTACGCACACACAAAACAAGAATGCTAATCCGGAGTGCAAATTCTTAGAGAGATCTCAAACTGAATTAACAAAATTTGTACCAACACAACTCTTCAGCAGATCTTAAGAAACCATAAAGATCTTCATCTATAATTAGCTACTTCAAGTGCTGGATCAGTCATGCACAAATGGACAGCCAACTGGCATGCTAGAAATACTCGTTCTTCCAAGTCTCTTCATCGGATCAGCAGCAAGACAAAATATGGTCACGTTTGTAAAGATCACCCACAGTACAACAATGCTGAGGCTTTCAAAAGGGTGCAGAAGGGGTTCAGTAGGAAGCTTTCTACACTGGACAACTTTTATTGCCTTCCATGGAGCAGAGACCAAGGAGCACACCGAGTATATAAAATTAATGACCACAACAACACAAACTCTTTTCCTACGATGGAAATGTCAACTGCTAAAGAGCAACGTTTAAAAAGATGTGCAACGCAAATAATGCTTTTTATTCACAGAGGACCAGGTCCCTGGAACATGCTACCTGGGGAGATGGTGTAAGGTGATAACAACAGTGATATCGAAGCGCTACATCTACTCCCTCACCTCCTTTCAGGGCCGCAGGCAGTCCTTCCAGTTGAAGCAACACTTCACCCGCCAAGCTGCTGGGGTTGTCCACTGCACCCGGAGCTCCTGGGGCAGCCTCCTCTACATTTGTGAGGCCTGTCATAAATTGGGGTCTGCTTCATCAAGTAAATGCCCCGCCCTCACCCCGCTCCATCTGTCAGAAGCGGAACTCCTTGGTAGCCAACCATTTTAATTTCCATCCCCACTCCTGCTCCGACATGTCTGTCCATGCCCTCCCTTTTGCCCTGATGAACCCACTTCTCAGGGAGGAGGAGAAATACCTCATTCTACGTGGATAGCCTCCAATGTGATGACATGAATATCGATTACTCCTCCCATTATTTACCCCCGCACCCTTCCCTCTTCTTCTATTCTCAACTCTGGCCACCTACCTCTTTTCCTCGCCTGCCTATCACCTCCCATTGGCATTCGTCCTCCTTCCCTTTCTCCCATGGTCCACTCGCCTCTCCTATCAGAGTCCTTCCTCTCCAGTCCTTTACCTTTCCCAACCACCTGGCTTCACCCATCACCTTCCTTCCCCAGCCTCCTTCCCCTCCTCCCACTACCTTTTTATTCTGGCGTCCTCCCCCCTTCCTTTCCTGCCCTGAAGAAGTGTCTCAGCCCGAAACATCGACTGTTTATTCTTTCCATGTATGATGCCTAACCTGCCGAATTCTCCCAGCGTTGTGTATGACACAATAGCAATGTTCGAGGTGTATTTAGACAGACACATGAATAGAGGAGATTGAGACTATGTACAAGGAGATGGGATTAGTTAGATTGCCATCTGAACAGTCCATGATCACGATCTCTTGTACTATTTTTTTTAAATTGCAACTTACAGCAATTTTTTGTCTTGTACTGTCCCACTGCCTCAAAGCAAATTTCATGACACGTGTCAATAAAAATTAACTTGATTCAGATCATGGTCAGCATGGACATGATGGGCCAAAAGGCCTACTCCTGAGCAGAGCTAATATGAGAATATTAAGCATTTTGCATACTATCGTAAAGCTAGACTGTGAAGAAGGTTGGTCTAGTTGTTGGTTAGTTTGGGTGAAATATCTTTTTTTTTAAAAAAAATGCAGATTTCTTCCTATATTGGTTTAATTTGCTTTATGTAGTAGGAAGCAAAAATCCTGCTTGTGGGGCAAATTGAAGAAAAAATCTTTGTAAATTGCCGTTGAGTTTAGGCTACTGTTAAAAAGGTGGGTTGCTAGGCAGTGCAGCTTGTCTAAATTAATAAAATTTAGAAAAATAAAAATAAAAATGTACATGCGATGTCAGTATTTCACACGTGAACAGACCACTATCTTCCAGAGTCGTGTATAGTTAATGCACTACAATAAGGGCTTGTGTAGTCGGAAGTGTAACCATAAAAACATAGTAATCACAGGCTTTAGTGAAAGGTTACAATAAGCAGCTCTGTGAACCTTCAAATGTTTTGCTGTGCAACAAGACAGGAAACCAGGGGATCCTAATTGCTGTAAGTTGCAATTTTATATATAATTGGAGAAATTATTCCAAAAAAAATTAAGAAATAAGCTGAGAACGTTCATGCAGGTGTGCAGATGCTGCAAAACAAATGATATCCTTCAACTGACTGGAGACTATTTCAGTTTTCACTCTTTAAAAGTGAATGGAGCCTGCTACAAATGCATTTTCACTTTCCTCATTCCATCAACTTGACTCTTCGCTGCAGTAATTTTAGATTCACACCTTCACTGACTATCGGTGTCAAGAGTATCTGTGTGTGGACACGTAATCCCCGTTGGTCAAAAGGCAGACACGAGATGCGCCATACTGCGAAGAAGAAAAGCTGACCAGAACAGTCTGTCACTGGGGTGAGGATGCAACTTGGACACCGAGTCTTGATGAAGGGTCTCGGCCCGAAATATCAGCTCTTTGCTCCCTTCCACAGATGCTGTTTGATAGGCTGAGTTCCTCCAGAGGAGTGAGTGAGTGAGTGACTTCGCATTTCAAGAATCTCTGTGTTTATTACCCCTAATGATGTTTACTTTGATTTATTTTATTTAAGAGATAACAGTATGGATCAGGCCTGTCTGGCCTAACGAGCTGCACCACCCAGCAACCCAATGGCAGGACAATTTTCAATGAATTTGTGGGTACATCTCTGGAATGTGGGAGGCCTTGTTCTCATTGCTACCATCAGGAAGGTGGTACAGAAGACACACACACACACACACACACTCACTCACTCTTCAGGAACAGCTTCTTCCCCCTCTGCCATCAAATTTCTGAATGGGCATTGAACCCATAAACACTACCTCACTATTTTTTTTATTTCTAATTTTGCACTACTTACTTATTTAATATATACACTTGCTGTAATTCACAGGTTGTTTTCCATCACGTATTGCATTGTTCTGCTGACGCAAAGTCAACAAATTTCACAACACGTGATGGTGATTGTAAATCCTGATACTGATACCCAGAGGAAATCCACATATTGCAGGTGATGTCGGAATCGAACTCCAAACTCCAAAGCGGGGGTAGGACTATCACATGCTGACACCTTCCTCCCGCAGCGGCGAGCGAGAGGCCAGAAGACGGCGTTGTACACTCGCTCGGCTAAGTTTTCAATCTTCCTTGACACTTTAATCGGCACTATCGGCAAGAAACGGGAGTCAACCACGGGCTTGCACCCAGTCTCTAGAGCCTCTTGTCCTCGAGGCCGCTCCAGAACCTTCCCGGAGACAGCAAAGCACCAGATCGCTCAATCGGCCCAAAAACGGACCACAGGCTCCTGTGTAGATCACAGGCTCCAACAATACCAGAACCACATTTGAAAGAAAAAGTAGTAAAAGTAGTAGTTTGGTAGCGTTGTTTGCAGGCACCATCTTTCTAAAAAAAAACTTCTAATTTGGACTGACAAGATAGCGGAAAAATATCTACAATTAGTAGAAAGACAGGGGAAGACACTTGGTGCCAATGAGTTACAAACATAATCGAGCTTGTTCTGAACTGAACTAAATTTAATGATATTCAGATTGAAACTGATCACACTAAAGGGTAAGTCACACATTAAGAAGGGCAAAGAGGTACAGAAAGTCCAAGCAACATACACGAAATGCTGGAGGAACTCAGCAGGCCAGGCAGCATCGCTGGAAAGGAGTACAATCGATGTTTCAGGCTGGGGCCCAATGTGTGTGTGCGCGCTGCTTGGATTTCCAGCATCTGCAGATTTTGTCTTTTTTTGTTACAGAAAGTCCACACTGGCACGATATCTACATGGAGGCAAACCTGCCATGAAGAAAGAATCCTTTGCATCACAGAGCGAGATCAACTGTTAAGAGGAAGTCCATGTCTGGGAGGAAGAGATCAAATATTGACCGTCTATCTCTCTCCAGTCACCTTGTATGGGTAACATCCCAACTAACTTGCTTTAGTGAGAATATTATTAGTGACAATATTTGGATATAGAGACAATATTTTTACTGAGTTAAGTATTGTATGTAATTAGTTTTGCTACAACAAGTGTATGGGACATTGGAAAAAATGTTGAATTTCCCCATGGGGATGAATAAAGTATCTATCTATCTATTTTTTTTTAAAACACATTCCATCGCAGACTCACTCTGTCCGGAGTGCCTCCGTAAGGCGTTCTGGGGAGCTTCCGCCGGGAGGATGACGTGAACCCGAATTTCACACAAGTGATGGCGATATGAAGATTTTGAAGAAAACTCCTTCTACAACATCTACATGGTTTGCTGGTTCCCTGGGTTGGCAATGCATCAGCCACTGTAGGGCGACATGAACTACTTGCTGAGCAACTTGAAAAGCCAATGTTTCTACCCACCAAACTAACTTAGCTTCTTTTATTTGAAGTGGCTGTTATACATGAAACCTTCTACCGTCATCCACCACTGCTGCTTCTTCTACAATTTGCCAATATAAAATACTTCCCAAAACATAACATTTTCGGAAATTAAAGTTCACCAGGGAAACTCGTGTGGTAATTTAAGATTTCCTAACAGTTTTTACAGTAAAGACTTGTTGCTTTTGCTTGCTTTGTATAACATCTCCATTAAACTGACAATGACTCCATGGAGTAATTATTCCAGGAGGGCCAGGGAATATTGGGTTCTGCCCTACTGCACTTGCGTGATATTGACAGCACCGTAAATCTCCAGATCTCTCGCATCTGCAAACTTCTATTCCCATTTCACTTGGAATTTCGGCCAAGTGGGCAAATCAGCTGCACTGTGCATGTAGCAGAATAGTAGTCAGGTGGTTGCTATAACAACCAGAGCCTTGGGCCACCTCCAAGTACGGATCCTGCCACAACAGCTGGGGAAGGGGGGGGGGGGGGCAGATTTCAGGAAGATTGGGTTGAGTTGTTCTCCGATCATGGAAATCCACTTGCGAATGTTTCGTCACCGTACAAGGAGACGTCAGCAGAGTGCCACGTCCTTCAAATGCTACTTTTTCCTGCTTTTCTGAAAGAGA
Source organism: Hemitrygon akajei (assembly GCF_048418815.1). Lineage (NCBI taxonomy): Eukaryota > Metazoa > Chordata > Chondrichthyes > Myliobatiformes > Dasyatidae > Hemitrygon > Hemitrygon akajei. The sequence goes on along the minus strand of NC_133137.1, from coordinate 22,270,194 downwards.
TCAAGCTTAGGTGCGGGCCTGGGATTGACGTGATAACCTAGATTGGAGATGCAACCTCAAATTGAATTTGGATTGAATTAAGCGTATGCAGCTTGTCCGATATGATAAGATTATTCAGCGCCAAATTATTTAAAATAATATCTTTCTTAAAACCTTCAAGCACTTTCTGTTCAGCATGCATAACACCCAGACATAAAATGGAGGTTCTCTGCTCAAATCTGAAGAACAGCGACTCCTGGACACCAAAGAAAAGATCTTTCTTGAAGGGACCACGTAGAAGGCAGTTTGAGTGACAAAAGACAGCACAGTGGCAAGGATACAGGGCTTGTTCAGAGTGGAAATGAAATGGTCTCCCCTACGGTCATGAGGTCACACTCAGGTTGGAGTAACACTTTATATTCCGTCTGGGTAGCCGCCAATCTGATGGCATGAACGTCAATTTCTTGAACTTCCAGTAATTATACCCCTTCCTCTCCTCCTCTCCCCATTCTTGTTTCCCTCTTGTACATTCTCTTCTGACCTGTCCATCACTGGTGCTCCTCCCCTCCCCGGTCCTCTATCCTCTCCCACCACATTCCCCCTTCTCCAGCCCTCTCTCTCTTCCAATCAATGTCCCTGCTCTCCACTTCATCCCCTTCCCCTCTCCAGGCTTCACCCATCAACCACCACCTTGTGCTACTTCCCCCACCTTCTTACTCTGACCTCTCCCCCCACTTCCTTTCCAGTCCCGATGAAGGGTTTCGGCCTGAAACGTCGACTGTTTACACTTTCCCTTGATGCTGCCTGGCCTGCTGAGTTCCTCCAGCATTTTGCGTGTGTGTGTGTGTGTGTGTGTGTGTGTGCATGTGTGCGTTGCTCTAGATTTCCAGCATCTGCAGTGCCTCTAAGATGGGGCCAAGAAAGAGTCGAGGGGAAAATGCAGTGGGAAGGTGAAAGGGTAAGGTCTTGGGTGAAAAACATGTCACCTTTATTGCAAACGCAGCCTGCAACATTGTGGCTTCTTGTTTTTTCCCACCACCTCTAACACAACAGGAAAAAGAAGAGCAAGAGACACAAAGATCTAAGCGAGAAGATAAACAGAACAAAGAGCGACAGACAATTCAGTAATCAGTGCCTTCAGCGTAATGTGTTATGTCATACAAGAGAGATTAGTTAAAGTGAAAACCAGGATCATTTAGAACAGCTCATTTTGGTACATCAAGAAATGAAAATGTGTTGCGAACCAGCATGCTGAGTATACACGGGGCATGCACCGAACTTGGAAACAAATAAGCGTTCTAACTGCCTCTCACATTTCCCTCCCATAAAACGAGCAACCTGCAGGCATGATTATTCAAAAAAGAAAAGGCTGTGAAAACATTACAAAGGGACGAGAAACTGGCAAATTTGAAGCACAGGTCATCTCCGAGTTTCACATCAGGTTTTTACACATTAGTACAATTTGCCCCAGTTGCTATCTTCCCACATGAAGTGCTACTCATGAAATGTCTCAGTCCAGAATAAACCAGGCCACTGCACCGTTACCATACTTACACCGTTAGCTGCCATTGGAATGAACCCAGCATTTCCTAGAATTAGCTACCAACTATGCATACCCTGTGGTTTCGAGTGACATACTTGAGTCAGGGACAGGTTTCAGGCTGGAAATAAGACTCTGTAATTTAATGATATTGTGTAATAAACCCCAGTGTCTTAAGTCTCACTTGGAGATTATAGGTCAGTGTTTGAGCCTTTCAACAGGGATTATCAAAACCACAATACGCAGGACCAAAAAAAAATTAAATAAACATGCACGGAGGTTAAACTTAGATACACAGAACTGGTGGAAGGTGCATTGAAATAAGACTATGTGTAAACACAATTATTTTCTCTCTGAGATAAACATGGCCTTGCCAAGCCAATGCTCCTTATCGTCCTTTACATTAAACAATTTTGATACACACTTCTCATTTTGCTTTACTAAAAAAATAGCAGCTGGAATGTAAAGAACTAACATTTAGAGGCTTACCCGATTTATAAAAGTATATATATTCAGCCCTTAATCCCTCCATAGCCTTTCAAGCAGGCATGACACATGGGCCACGTACATCACCCAAAAACTCTTTACAATAACACCAAATCAAGAACACACCCATTCAGAAATGAAATCTGGTATCCAAGCAAGAGCCCGGTGGGAAAAAGGGCCTGTTTTGTTGTTGTTCGACATAATCGAAAGTTGTAAAATTAGTCAGTGCCATCACAAGTACTGGCCTCTACCCAAGACATCTTCAAGGAGCAGGGCCTCAGGACCTCCATCACCCAGAACATGCCCTTTTCTCATTGTTATCATCAGGAAGGAGGTACAGAAGCCTGAAGGCACACACTCAGTGATTCAGGAACAGCTTCTTCCCCTCCGCCATCTGAGTTCTAAATGGACATTGAACCCATGAACACTACCTCACCTTTTTGTCTGCTTTTGCACTATTTTTAATTTAACTACTTAATATACATATACATTTACTGCAATTGATTGATTTTTTTCTTGTATTTATCATGTATTGCCAAGTTAGCAAATTTCACCAACTTATGCCAGCAATATTAAAGCCGTTTCTGATTCTGTTGTTGGTGCTGGTGTTGTTCTGCTGAACGCTGTGGGCATGCTACGTCGGTGTCGGAATACGTGGCGATACCTGCAGGCCGCCCCCAGCACATCCCTGGGTGTTAAACACAAACACCACACATCTCTGTACTTTTCCCGTGTACGTGTGATAAATAAATCTGAAATCAGAGTTCATTATTCCACCGACGTCTTCGTCTGGCTGTGTATCAACCACGAGGCGGGGGAGAAGCAGGGTGCTCCAGCCTCGACGCTCGGCCAAGTGCGGCAAGCAACATTTGATCCCTGCTCTGTTCAGCTCTTTTGCAGCATCAGCAGCCCTAATCACATCGAGATCTGGGGCTTTGTGGCAAAGCCAAAAGGAAATGCAGCAAAGAACATAGTTGAAAACTATTAAATAGGTTTGTATTAATGTGAAACTGACTGAGCTGACTGAGGACAGAAGTACAAATTCCTTAAATACTGTGGAAGAAGTGACCGGGGGTGGGGTGGGGGGGGAGGAAGCGAATGAATCTGCTCGGAGAAGCATTGCATGGCTCCCAGAAGAGACTAAAAGTAAAAATTTCTGTTTGCATCAAAGTTAACTTTTCCCCTCTTTTAAAGCTCTACTCTTTCTCATTACCATTTTGCCATGACAACTTCGCACTGAATAAATAAGTTAAAATTGTGGAGAACTGCGCAGAGTTAAGATTTCAATGATAAGCTGTAAAGTGTGAAGCAGTTATGTTATGGAAGCGATATTTCAGATAATTAAATAGACATAATTACTACAAAAGAGGACAGGTTCAGCATTTTTTGGCAACCACAGTCCAATTTTCTTGCACCTGGTTCAAAACTTGTGCCATATGTTACATAGCTTGATGTATTTAACACACTGACTTGCTGAGTTCCTCCAGCATTTTGTGTGCTGTTATATTTAAATTTTATTAGAAAATTAAAAATACTTCACACAATGAGCAGCAAGAATAGAGATATGTACAAAGATTCACATTCTAATGCTTTCATCTATCCTTAGTGGTATCTTTCAATATTAACTTCCAATCCAGTTTTTCAAGATTTGCCATAAATGGCAGTGCACCAGAGCCTTCAGATTTAGAACATTCTTGAAAAATTTAAGAACACTTTTCACTGGAACGAATGAGAAATAGACTCAAAAAGGTCTGGTGGTTCACAAAAGCAATTTTGCCGACTGAAGAAAATACGCAAGCTTGAGATGGCCACAAAAATCCAAGGCTTGTAAAAGCATCTTTACACAAGAACCAGCACTGATCTCACTGACACAAAAAAAAGTTTTTAAAAAATGAAAGTTATTTTATAAAATGAGTTAGTTAATTCAAACAAGGGGACGAAGTTGTGGCTGTTTGGAGAGACAAGTACCAGAGATTCGATACGCTGAAAGTGCTCAAATCCAGTGCATTCTGCCACAAATAATGGGCAATTCTCAAACAGGATTGCTAACCAATATTCACAAGATGACTTTGAGTGATTCCCTTTATTGAATGACTAGTTTTATAATTGCCCTGACTTGGCTTAAGGGGCAGTGCGGTGCACTTTGCTTGCCTGTAGGTCAGTAAATCATAGAGATATCCAGCAGTGTAGCTAATAGTAAACTGGTGTGTTTTGACAGAACCTTCCTCCAGTCATATCGGTGACAGGAGGCTGGTGCCCCAGCTAGACCTCTTGCTGCCATTGTTGTAATTGAGAATGAGCAGGAAACTCTGCAGATGACGCAGAGGAATATTCGTGTTTGACAAATACACAGCCTCTTGAGGCTTGCCCATCGGTGCTTTAGGAATGCAACCCCAACACGTCCAAAATACATTCAGCGTGTTTACAGCCATCAGAAATAACCACTGAATCACTACACCCAAGTTCTTTCTGAGAGTTCTTACTTTAAAACTTTAATGAAAATGCCCTACCCTCATAGGAATCATCCTTGAAGAGAGCACCATTTCAAAGAACCAGCGTTACAAAAAGTGCTTCTAGTTCAAGAGGTTCATTTTATTATCGAAGTATGTATGCAGAATACAACCCTGAGATTTGTCTCCTCCCAATAGCCATAAAATATAGAAAAACCATAGTAGTTGAAGCAAAGACATCAATCCCCCGCCTGAAAAGAAATTAAAAAAACTCAAAAACTCGCAACCCCTCCCTCACACAACTAACAGATCACCCATATGGAGTAACAAGAACATCAAACACTAGACCCCAGCCTGCCAGTCGGCAACAAGAAAGAATGGGTGAGAACATAGGAAAACAGTACTGAAGAGGCGGCCAACATGAACTACAGTCCAATCCATAAACTATAGTCCTATTAGGCACAGCATTGAAGTTGGAAGTGTGGAATGTCCCAAATGTAAATCTGGTTCCCACTGATCTGTAACATCTCACATTAGACTGGGACCAACTAATTACTTTTGCAATTGAAGCAGTAAACCTTTGTTCCATTCTATTAACGAGTTTTCCCTGATCCATGGAAGAACCTCCCTTAGCTACCTGTATAGAGCTGACTACTTGCAGCCCAGAACTAATGTTTTGTAGATAAAAGCAGAAACTCCAAATTCTAATACTGAGTCCTGGTATGTTCCGATTCTAATTTAAAACAACTTCTGCACTTACTGTGTCTCCTCAACTGCTCCATCCTAAAAAAACCAGACTACTCCTGACAAATTATTAATATTTTTACCGGTATTCCTCAGTGATGAGAACTCAGTGAATTGAAGCAACGCCGTAGCAGTTATAGCACGACACCATTACGGCTTGAGATAACGGGGTTTCAGTGCCTTGTTAGGGATTTATACATTCTCCCCATGACCACATGGGTTTCCTCCGAGTGCTCAGGTTTCCTCCCACAGTCCAAAGTCATCCCGGTTAGAAGTTAATTGGTCATTGTAAATCATCCTGTGATTAGGCCAGCGTTAAATAGTTGGCTTGCTGGGTGGCGTAGCTTGTTGGACCGGAAGGAAATGTTCTGCACTGCATCGCTATGTCACACGGGTGGGTAAGGAGACACTACACCAAAATGGCAAACAATATTATAGAGAAACCTGAAGAACAAAAATGGTATGGTAAGCACACAACAGCAGTAACTGACTGCAAGGATGAAAGCAAAGTTATGAGGTTATAATGCTCTAACAAAGATTTTCAGAAACGTAATGTAATTTGTTTAAAGTTGATCAGACTACATTTCCAATTATGCCACATGCAGCAATTACAAGGATTTTCTTTTAGACTTATCAAGAGCCTTCAGAGAAAGAATACATGGGTTGTTTGATACCTTCAGTGAAGGAGACATAATTATCTTGAATACGCTGCTGTGACTCTAGTCAAGTACAAGTTTTAGCAGAAGTCCCTCCCTAAAAGTTCAAACGTTCACCATGACTAACACAAGGGCTCAACAGAGCTTTGTTCCAAACTGCTGATCAAGTTCAGGCTTGTTCAAGGGCAAATGAACTCACTCGTTCCATGACCACTCTCTTGCAGACTAAAGCAAGAAAAACACGAAGAAATTATCTTTCTCTTCTTCTACTGCAGAATTAAATATTTAAGTACCGCAAGACCAGGAAGCCTACCTAAATTAGCTTCCTCCCAAAATAAGACATTTGCTCTTTCTTCTCGATCAGCCATTAAAAAAAATACCAGAAGAATAACGGCAAGGCTGTTGGCACTTGTTGTTACGCAGCAAGGCTGATTTCAACTTCTAGTGATGTAGAGAATCTGCCACATTTTAGCCAAGATCAAGCATAGCATCTTGCATGGCAGAATCATTCAGTGATCACCAGGGCTGATATCCCAGGATGGTTATCATCAAGGCTGATCTATGAAGCAGTATCATGGGTGGACAAACTCTCAAGGAGAATGACGGTACCCGTTTGTGATTAAGTGGCTACATGATGAGACTTAACCGGCTGATGTAGGGGCAGTTCACAATGCTGAATGGAAAAACCAATCTAACACTCCTCACCAGTAACTGATCCTACTATAACCAACCAGCTCAGGATGTCAGAATCAGAACATTTAATAACACTGGCATACATCATGAAATTTGTTGTTATGGGGCAGCAGTACATTGCAATACATAATAATAAAAAACTAAATCAGAGTAAATATATTTTTTAAAAATTTAAAAAGATAAAGTAGTGCAAAAAGCAAAGAATAAAAAAGGAACGAAAGGGTTACCATATGAGGAACGTCTGGTAGCTCTTGGGCTGTATTCCCTGGAGTTCAGGAGAATGAGGGGGGATCTCTTAGAAACATTCCAAATGCTAAAAAGCCTGAACAGATTAGATATAGCAAAGTTATTTCCCATGGTAGGGGAGTCTAGGACAAAAGGGCATGACCTCAGGATTGAAGGGCATCCATTTAGAACTGAGATGCGGAGAAATTACTTTAGTCAGCGGGTGGTAAATCTGTGGAATTTGTTGACACGGGTGGCTGTGGAGGCCAAGTCATTGGGTGTATTCAAGGCAGTGATAGTTAGGTTCTTGATTAGCCAGGCATCAAAGGGTATAAGGGAGAAGGCAGGGGAGTGGGGATCAGCCCATGATTGAATGGCAGAGCAGACTCAATGGGCCAAATGGCCTACTTCTGCTCCTATATCTTATGGTCTTAGTGTTCATGGGTTCAATGGCCGTTCAGAAGTCTGAAGGCAGAGGGGAAGAAGCTGTTCTTAAATCATTGTGCCCTCAGGCTCCTGTTACAATCAGGGAAGGAGGTACAATGAGAAGAGGGCATGTCCTGGGTGATGGGGGGGGGGGGGTTCTTAAAAGACAGAGCCCTTTTTTATCTCTGTAATTACTTGTTCTGTGATCCACAGCCTTAAGGAACAGGAGGAATGGCTCAATAACATCATGACAGACAGACATGCTGAGAGGATGCCTTTTGGTCTGCCCCAAACTTGGTTTTCCATCCCTGTGAAGCAGGGGTTCCCAACCTTTTTTTTTTTAAATGCCATTAACCCAGGGGACCGTGGACCCCATGTTGGGAACTCTTGCAGTATGGGAATGGCAGCACCCAGATTGCAGGAGTACTTGCTGACACGCTGAGGGATAGATACACTGAAACCTGTTGCAGCCAATGTTAGGTCTCTGTGTGGAAAGGACCACCGTCTAAAAGCCCTTCTACTACCCCCAGATGAAGGGGCAGAGTAGGGCAGCCCTTTGAACAAAAAGAGCCTGTCGCTGCCTGGGTGCAACACACACACCCACACCCCTTGGCATTAAAGCTTTTAAAAATGTCTACCCCTGAATGTGACAACCATGAATGTAAAGAGCATTTTTTGCACTGTTTTTCCGTCTTAAAAACTTTCTTAATGAAAAAATATTTCGGAAATTTAAAAAAAAATCACTACCCAAAATCATGAAATGGTGTTTTCACCCGTGGGGGCAAGTACCAATGGTGCTGTAGTTTTAAAAGAAATACATGAATACTAATGAATGTAATGACCAGCAATCTAAAGTAACATTTCATTGATTCTGCTGTGGTTATTATTCTATAGACTTATTGAGAATGCCCACAAGAAAATTAATCTCAGCATTGTATATGCTGACATATACGTATTTTGACAAAGTTTGCTTTGACTTTTGACACACAAAATACTGGAGGAACTCAGCAGGTCAGGCAGCATCTACGAAAGCAAAACAGTCGACGTTTTAGGCCGAGACCCTTCACCAGGATACTAACCTAAAAGTTTTCTGCTGTTTCTGCTTGTGTATATTTATTACAAGTTTTATTAAATACACAGATAAATCACTGCCCAACATAATCGTCATGCTGATGGCCAGGTTTATACGTAGCTCTGTAAAGCTGTGCACTGGGTCCGAGTACAACACCACACCGAGGTCCTATCTACTGCAAAGGATGAACTCTGACCTCCTTGCCGCACAATATTCGGACCTTGCTGCGTTACTCATCCTTCACAGGAAGGCTTCTGCAGGGAAACATCAGGCAGTAGTCGGTGTAGAATACCCTCGAAGCCTCGTGGGAGAAGGGAACCGTGGAGATGGTGGACAGCCATTGGACACCATTGCCAGAACGCAAAGCAGCCAGCAGGCCTTGTCTTGGCAAGCAGTGAAAGGGGCCCCTCCCTGTCAGAAACATTGCACAGAGTTGGGGCCTCAATCCCACCACATGCTGGCCCAAAGACGAGAAGATAATCCACCACCTCAGAGACCGTGCACTTGTGAAAGCAAAATCCCAGATGGGGATGCAATGGTCATTAGAGGATCAGCTCAACCAGCTGCCTAGCGGACAGCTCTGATCTGATCGATGTTCCTAACTGAGACAAATCCTACTGAATGATCAGCAGAACGGTGAAAGAAGCATTCCTATCTGTCCAAAAGTTTATTCGTCTTCCTGTGTGAAGACATGTCCGCAAGTGAATACTGACTGGCACATTTTAACATGTAGGGACACTCTGAATCTTGGTGCACTTTTGGAAAACCTCTGCCTAGGATCCTGCCACTACCAACAACACCATCTAAAGATTAAAGGATTCAATTCAAGACAAGATGGATCCAAAAGCACAAGACAAGCAGGAAAAAGTCATGTTTACTATTTTAAAAACAAACTGGCTCAAGAGACCTACTTTAGACGCCAGGAGGATTAAAAGGTGGAGGTGATGAAATGAAAATGGACAAGGGAGAGCCAGTGGATGTAGTGTACCTGGACTTCCAGAAAGCTTTTGATAAAGTTCCACATAGGAGATTAGTGGGCAAAATTAGGGCACATGGTACTGGGGGTAGAGTACTGACATGGATTGAAAATTGGCTGGCTGACAGGAAACAAAGAGTAGTGATTAACGGGTCCCTTTCGGAATGGCAGGCTATGACCAGTGGGGTACTGCAAGGTTCCGTGCTGGGACCACAGCTGTTTACAATATACATTAATGATTTAGATGAAGGGATTAAAAGTAACATTAGCAAATTTGCTGACGACACAAAGCTGGGTGGCAGTGTGAAATGTCAGGAGGATGTTATGAGAATGCAGGGTGACTTGGACAGGTTGGGTGAGTGGGCAAGTGTATAGCAGATGCAGTTTAATGTGGATAAATGTGAGGTTATCCACTTTGGTGGCAAGAACAGGAAGGCAGATTACTATCTAAATGGAGTCAAGTTAGGAAAAGGGGAAGTACAATGAGATCTAGGTGTTCTTGTACATCAGTCAATGAAAGCAAGCATGCAGGTACAGCAGGCAGTGAAGAAAGCTAATGGCATGCTGGCCTTTATAACAAGAGGAATTGAGTATAGGAGTAAAGAGGTCCTTCTGCAGCTGTACAGGGCCCTGGTGAGACCCCACCTGGAGTATTGTGTGCAGTTTTGGTCTTCAAATTTGAGGAAGGACATTCTTGCTATTGAGGGAGTGCAGTATAGGTTCACAAGGTTAATTCCCAGAATGGCAGGACTGTAATAAGTTTAAAGATTGGAGCGACTGGGCTTGTATACACTGGAATTTAGAAGGCTGACAGGGTTTCTGATTGAAACATAAGATTATATGATTGAAATATATAAGATTATTAAGGGATTGGACACGCTGGAGGCAGGAAGCATGTTCCCGCTGATGGGTGAGTCCAGAACTAGTGGCCACAGTTTAAGAATAAGGGGTAGGCCATTTAGAACAGAGATGAAGAAAAACTTTTTCACCCAGAGAGTGGTGGATATGTGGAATGCTCTGCCCCAGAAGGCAGTGGAGGCCAAGTCTCTGGATGCATTCTAGAGAGAGTTAGATAGAGCTCTTATAGATAGTGGGGTCAAGGGATATGGGGAGAGGGCAGGAACGGGGTACTGATTGTGTATGATCAGCCATGATCACAGTGAATGGCGGTGCTGGCTAGAAGGGCCAAAATGGCCTACTCCTGCACCTACTGTCTATTGTGATATTAACACTGAGGGGCTGGGTCCTGTGCAACATTTCTCAATTGCATTGTTCAAGGACCAAACAAGTGTCACTGACTCATTTGTAAGAAAATGTATTCAATTGATAGAGCCAAGAATGTAATGTACCAACTGCATTCTCTAAAGTATTTTTTGGAACAAATTAATTCTTCTGGGAGCACTACCTTGCAAATCTCTACCAAGACCTCAAAAAAAGAATTTTTAAAATCTGGATCTGACTGGAGTTTTTACACACTTACTATTGTTGTAAAATTCCCCAAAATGAGAACTTTGGGGAACTTCACAACATTTGACTTTGTCCCATGAGATGCAGCCTACATTTTAGACCTGTACTACCACCTCTCTAGCCCCAAAATAAATGGTATGTGGATTGCTGTTCAGTCCGAATCATTTAAAAATTCAAAGATTCAAAGTGCATTATCAAAGAAGGTATAAATTATACTCTTTGAGATTTGTCTGATTATAGGTAGCCACAAAGCAAGAAACTCAAATAACCCAATTTTTAAAAAGACCAAAACCACAGTACAAAGAAGTGTAAGCCAACGGCATCCCAAACCAGACTAAGTCCCAGATCCACACCCATAGCAACCAGATTAGGCCCCAACCAAGCCTCGGTCCCGAGTTATCACACCAGCAAGGCAGAAACGCACAGCAGCCGAATCAGTTCACAGCCTCGGCACCAGGAGAGGGAGCGAATCAGCCCGATTCTCATTCAGTACCCGACACTCAGACTTCTAATTCATCTGTGCCAGCGTTTAAATTGTCCACACTTCCATATTGCACCCTCTTCCAGATTCTCATCTGGTAAAATGTGTATTTTTTTTTTAAACATTCTTCTGAGAATTTCTCTGCTGCTTGCTGAGTTTCCTTAAAGGACGCATACCAGAAACCCAACAACAATCAGTATCGAGAGACAGAAAATCCACAGAGGTTGCTGGATCTCCCCAAGCCAATTTGAGGCCAGTGTCAAATACTGACAAGTCAATGCTAATTGCAAAAGTCAGGCTAGCGAGTTCTAAATCAATTAATATTTGGTTGGTTGCTACCATTCATGTTTTTATAAAGATTAACTTTAATTGCCACGTGTATTTCGAAACATACAGTGAAATGCGTTGTTTGCATCAAATCAAATCAGCAAGGATTGTGCAAATATTACAATGCTTCCAGTGCCAACACGCCCACAACTCACTAACCCCAAGCGTACACCTTTGGAGTATGGGAGGAACCCGAGTAAACGGAGGAAACGCGGGCGGTCATGCGGAGAATGTACAAACTCCTTAGAGACGGCAGCAGGAATTGAACCACAGTGATGGGATAGTAATTGGGGTTCTTAGCTTCCTTCAATCTCCAAAGGCTAAAAAAAATGGCAAAATTGACTGTAGTTCTCTCATTCAAATGGTCACAATGCTTAGCCCAAAACATAGAACCCAAATTCCAAAAAGCAACCAGCCTGGAGGACAACTTGAAATCTGCCCAATGAACTTGCAAAACTGCTTCAATCAAGCTCGCAGTGTTCATGATGATGTGACGTATCAGGAAAAAAACTGATGAGTAGCTATGAAGTATTGAGCTGAAGAAAAAGAATTTCAGGATACATATCGTATACTTTTCTCTGTCCATATTGATCTATTGAAAAGATAACACCACAACCCAATCATTAAAGGATTCAAATTAGGACAACAAGATGGATCCCAAAAGTCTTAAGAAAAACACACAAAATGTCAGGTTTATAATTTATAAACAAATTTGTTCAAGAGTCTCCTCTGATGGAAGGTGGTGCAGATTATGCTAAATGGAATAAATAAAGCTTTCTCCAATCTCCCCCTTTAGTGCTGCATCCATTCTTTAAGCCAATGCTACTTCCAAAGCACCTTACAAGCATTACAGCTAAAAAGGCACTATACAATCAGAAGTTACTTTTGGAACAAACGATGCTGGGATACATCCTAGGATGCGCTGGGACACATCATCAGTGATGTAACCCGGGGCCATCCAACATCAGACATCCTCGCCCAGGTGACCCAGCCAGGGTTGATCAGGCCCAGCATTGGTCAATGGGCCACAGCTCTTGATCCATGGCCATCTGGAAGCTCACTCAGCAGCCTCTGTGACTGTCCTGATAGCTTTGCAGCCTTCATAATGCCAAGGAGAGCAGCCAGCAAAACCTCAATTCCCCACCTCGATAGGCTCACATCGTGCCCTCCACCCCAGCCCTGGCACTGCTCAACCAGCTCCCGGTATCTGGCTTTCTTACGTTCAAAAGCCTCCTCAATCCAGACTTCCCAAGGAACTGTCAGTCCTACCAGGGTCACCTGCTTCGAGATTTCTGAACAGAATGACCATGTCAGGCTCCAGTCATGAAATTAAGTCAAATATTGAAAAGTACATTAAAAATAATTTATTCCAAAAAAAAATCTTTGGACAGGCTAAAAAAAAAGTCACATGCTACAGGTTCAGGTAAATTGTAGCATGTTATGCATTGAAGCACTGATTCAATTAGCTGAATGACTTTTCCTCATATTCTTGGTTGCATCTTCAATTAGAACATAAAATTGCTAGGTAATCTGATCAGAGGCTCTGGAGTAAAAAGATCCACAACAACTATGGTAAACTTAAAATTCATTTAAATACCATTTGTGAAAAGAGCAAGTCCTCTGCCCCAACTTGCTTCCATTCCAGTTCTGTGGAATAAGGTGCCTTACGAAGTCCTTCCTGAGGTCCAAACTGCTACAAGTAGTGGTTGATGGGCAGAATGGACTTGAGGCTTCTCTGTGCTTCTCATATAACTTTTGCAAGATGGTGGCAGGCCATCTACAGTGATTGGTACGGCTCTGCATTTTTTCCATGGAGTTGCTACATGTGGATGGTCACACTTTTAAGATTGCTGATGGACGGAATCAGTTTTGCAATTAGGGAGTGACTGCCGTTTCTGGGAGGTGATATTTGAGCAAGACCCTTAGGGTGACTTTGCCTATGGCAGAGAACAGGGAAACATCTTGTAGTTATCCCAATCAAACGTGTCTATCTTCTTGAAGGCCATCACAATGACAACATTGCTGGGGGATGGGGGGGGGGGGGTCCTCTGGCATAATATCCTCTTCCCAGAATTGGGACGTGACGCTGGAAATTTATGTCCGAAAATTTAGGCTTGTGTAATCCACTTATCTTATGAGAAATGTTCACTAAAGCAACAGACTGCTTATCAATATAATAATTCAGGTAATATTAAAGATAATTATGTATCCTCTTTCACTTCTTCAATCATGAAACACCAATTTTCATGCAAAACAATCCCATGGCACATCACTTGTCAGGCTCCAGATGCACAGAAGTATTACTTTAATGAAAGAGATATAAACGCAGCAAATGAATAAAAAGTGCTTTCAACATCTTCAAGTACAATTTATGTGATCAGTAAGTGAGAATATTACCATGGACAATCAGTGTTGGAAACCACTGTCTTTTTTAAAATAATGCTTTTTATAAGATATGTAGTTTTTAAAACAAACTCATGTATTTTTCACTCTGGCAGAAAGCAGTATAGCAGCTAAACTAACGGTTTATCATCGTTCTCAGTCTTCATTGGCCAAGTACTAGCACACTAACCACGTGATGTAATTGTTTTAATTAATCAATTTAAAGAGATACAGTGTGGAGTATGCCCTTTGAGCCACACTGCACAGCAAACCACCGATTTAACCCGAGCCTGATCACAGAACAATTCACAATGACCAATTAAACCGGTGCATCTTTGGACTGTGGGAGGAAACCAGAGCACCCGGAGAAAACCCAGGCACGCGGTCACGGGGAGAAGGTACAAACACCTTACAGGCAGCGGCAGGAACTGAACCCAGCTCGCCTGTACTGTGTTAACCACTACACTACCGTGTTGCCCCTTTGCCTGTATTAATTATATAGCCAATTAATTCATTCATATCCAAGGAATTTTTTTTTCTTTTAAATCTTATCTAAAAAATAGATTTTTCAGAAGCGCTATTTCCCCCCTTTGTCTTACACCCTTTAGTATTAATTCCCCTCGTCATTATTTTTTCAGCTCTTTATTTAGTTTGCCTAGTATTTGTATGTTTGTTTGTACTCTAAAATAAACTGAAATCTTGGAAGTAAGATTGCTTGCCAATTTTTTGACTCCTGGAAGAACCCCAAGGATCAGAAGATAAACAGTGATCTAACAGTAACGACGGCCTGCAACTCCTTCCACATTCAAAATGTAATGGGGGGGGCGGGGTGGAAAAATCACTAATAGATATACAAACCAGATCATGAAATGAAACTAGGTTGGTGAACGGCTGCTGCTAAGTTAACAAATTTCATGACATATGCCGGTGATGAGTTGTAAAAAGCAGCATCCTTAAAAAGCTGAAAACCTTTAAAACTAGCGTGCAAACAAAAAAAAAATTAAGGCAAATCCAATAAGTGTAAGTTGAGGTTAGGAACACAAAAAAAAACACAACAATGCACTGTAGGCACCTCCAAAGAACTTTCTAGAAGAGGAGACATTAAAAACCGGAATGGTAAACACAGCAAGCCACCCCTCAACTACCCGAGTCACAGACCATCTTGGCTTGAAAACAATCACAGCTCTGCCATAATGAGAGTCTAAATCTTCAAATACTCTGCCCACAGCATGTCCCTTCAAAAGAAAAACCCTACAATTGCTGAATTGGATTATCACTGACATACCGTACCTCATGAAATTCGTTGTTTTGCAGCAGTAGGGACACAAAAATTACTGTAAATTAGAAACAGTGTGAAAGAGGAATAGCAAGGTAGTGCCCCTGGACCATCTGATGGCAGAAGGAAGAAGCTGTTCCTAAAACGCTGAGCAATACACACAAAACGCTGGAGGAATTCAGCAGGCCAAGCTTCTCCAGTGTTCTGTCTGTATTACTTTGATTTGCAGCATCTGCAGATTTTCTCTTGCTCCCAAAAATGTTGAGTGCTGGTCTTCCGGCTCCTGTACTTCCTCCCTGATGGCGAAATGTCCTGGCTGTTGAGGGATCCTTAATGATGGATATCACCTGTAAGGCACTGCTTCATGAAGATGTCCTCAGTGGCGGGGTGGTTTGTGCCTGTGTTGGGCTGGCCCCTTTCAGCCTTTTGCAATCCTGCAAGCTGAAGCTGACATACAAGGCGGTGATGCAAAGGCAGAGTGCTCCCCACTGAACATTTATTAGAATCTGCAAGACGTCTTTGGCAATGTACCAAACCTCTGCAAACTCCCAATGAAATAGAGCTTCTAGTATGCCTTCTTTGTGGCTGCATCAAAGTATTGGGCCCAAGAGAGAGCCTCTGAGATGCTGGCACCCAGGATCTTGAAGCTGCCCAACCCTTCCCAGCGCTGAGTCCTCAAGCAGTTGATTCACTGTTTTCTCAGTCACTGAACCTGCCGTAACCAGGATGCCAGATCAAGGATGTCGTTCTATCCGCTTGCTCCTTGCTGGACAATGCCATTACCCGACTTCACTGTGGTCCGCCAAGATATTCTCTTACATCGTTCCCTTCCTAATCCTTTTGCCACTCATCCACTCGAGAGGATAAAGGAACATCTCTGGGTTGAGGGAGCAAACTAAACCACCCAAGGAAACCACAGTGGCAGAGTAATGTGCAAATTCCAAGCAGACAGCACACAAGGTCAGGACTGAACGTGGGTTGCCACCAGATCACCAACACTAATAGTTGCCAGCACAAACCAAACATATTTTCAGAAAATCATCTTGCAGTACGACAGAATTGGCAAATAGAAAATCAGAGTTATAAATTGTGGCAAGCTTCAACTTTTTTTTTTAAATTGAAAAAGACTAAATTTCAGAATTCAAAGTAGATTTAGTAACAAAGTATGTGTATGTTCTTTCAAAAGGACAACTTTGTCGTTGGGTTTGGAGGCTTTCGTGCCTCAATGACCAGGAGAGCTATGTTGGCTGGAGTCAAGGCTTTATGTTTTGGCTCTTGGTAGGGTCACCCATGCCAAACAGGTTAAAGGGTCGAGGCCAAACTAAGAGTGGCCCACCTGTCCTCCGGGTTCGGGGGTTCAGCTCAGGGCTAACAACCCTGACTGGGAAAACAAAACTTATGGAAACAGAAACAAAGAATTCTTCTACATCTGAGTGCAACAGTATTCCTGAGTCTCCACACAGGACTTGCATTGCTGACAGTAGTGAAAACCCAAGAGGAAGCCACTGACACGATGAAGTCCTGGCCACCGCCAGAGATGGAGGACCTTCATTGCTGCCCAAAACACCAGCAGCACAACAGGCAACTTGTACATTACCATACCACCCTGAGATTCATTTTCTTTCAGGCATTCTCAGTAGAACAAAACCATAGATATAGGAGCTGTTATTAGGCCATTTGGCCCATCAACTCTGCTCCACCATTTCATCATGGCTGATCCATTTCTCTCTCAGCCCCAATCTCCTGCCTTCTCCCCATATCCCTTCATGCCCTAATCAATTAATAATCTATCAACCTCTGCCTTAAATATACTTAATGACGGTCTTCACAGCCACCTACAGCAATGAATGCCACAGATTCACCACCCTCTAGCTAAAGAAATTCCTCATCTCCATTCTAAATGGAAGTCCCTCTATCCCGATGGCCTGTCTTCTGGTCTTAGACTCCCCCGCCTTTATGGAATCCTCCATGAGGACTCAGGTCCCTTTGCATCTCTCCATTTAGAAAATAGTCTACACTTTTACTTCTACCAAAGTGCATGACTATACAGTTCCCAATACCGTATTCAATCTGCCACTTCTTTGCCCATTCTCTTAGTGTGTCCAAGCCCTTCTGTAGCATCTCTGCCTCAACACTACCTGACTCACCACCCATTTTCATATCATCTACAAACTTGGCCACATGGCCATCAATTCTGTCATCCAAGTCACTGACATATAATGTAAAAAAGCAGTCCCAACACCAAGCCCTAATGAACACCACTAGTTACTGGCAGCCAACCTCTATCAGGTCAGCTCTCATCCTCCGTCTCTCCAAGGAGAAAAGGCCGAGTTCACTCAACCTATTCTCATAAGGCGTGCCCCCCAATCCAGGCAACATCCTTGTAAATCTCCTCTGCACACTTTCTATGGTTTCCACCATCCTTCTTGGGAGTGAGGTGACCAGAACTGACATAGTACTCCAAGTGGAAAGGTTCCCTTTATTCCCACTCTGCCTCCTGCCAAATCAGCCAATGTCCTATCAATGTTAGTGTCTTTGCTGTAATACCATGAACACTTAACTTGTTAGGCAGCCTCACATGTCTCACCTTTTCAATGACCTTCTGAAAATCCAAGTACACAACATATACCAATTCTCCTTTGTCTATCCTGCTTATTATTTCTTCAAAGAATTCCAACAGATTTCGGGTAAGATTTTCCCTTAAGTAAGCCATGCCAACTTCAGCCTATTTTATTCTGTGCGTCCAAGAGCCCTGAAACCACATCCTTAACGACCGACTCCAACCTCTTCACAACCACGGAGATCAGACTAACTGACCTATAATTTCCTCTCTTCAGCCTCTCTCCCTTCTTGAATATAGTGACATTTGCAATTTTCCATTCATCCGGAACGATGCCAGAATCAACTGATTCTTGAAAGATCATTACTAATGCCTCCACAATCTCTTCAGGCACCTCTTTCAGAACCCTGGGGTGTAGACCATCTGGTCTGCTGATATCTACCTTCAGACCTTTCAGTAACTGCAGCTTCACTCACTTCTGCCTCCTGACACACTCAAATGTCTGCCACTCTGCTACTGTCTTCCACAGTGAAGAATGATGCAAATTACTTTCTGTTCATCCACCATTTCTTTCTCTCCCATTACTACCTCTCCAGCATCATTTTTCAGCAGCCCGATATCTATTCTCACTTCTCCTTTACACTTTATGCATCTGAAGAAAATTTTAGTATCCTCTTTATTATTGCTAAACTTGCCTTCAAATTCTATCCTTTCCTTTTTTATGACCTTTACAGTCACTTTCTGTTGGCTTTTAAAAGCTTCCAAATCCTCTAACTTCCCACTATTTTTTGTTCCATTATAGGCCCTTCCTTTGCTTTTTATGTCGGCTTTGACTTCTCTTGTCGGCCATTGTTGTGTCACCCTTCCTTTACTTCATCTTCGAGCTATATCTATCCTGTGCCTTCAAAATTGCTCCCAGAAACTCCAACCATTGCTGCTCTGCCATCAACCCTGTTAGTGCTCCCTTCCAATACATTTTGGCCAGCTCTTCTCTCTGTAATTGCCTTTACTCCACAGGGTGAATTCTATCAGATTATGATCAATTTGCCCCCGAGGTTTCCTTTACCTTAAGCTTTCTATCAATTCCGGTTCACTACACACCATCCAGTCCAGAATGGCTAGCACCTTAACGGGCTCAACCACAAGCTGCTCTAAAAAGCCACCTCATGGGTATTCTACAAATTCCCCCTCTTGGGATCCAGCACCAACCCAATTTTCTCCAATCTGCCTCAATATTGAAATCCCCCATGATGCTCATGATATTGCCCTTTTTGACATGCATTTCCTATCTCTTGCTTTAATTTGTAAACCACATCCGTTCAGAGGTCTGTATATAACTCCCATCAGGGTCTTTGTACCCGTACGGTCTCTCAGCTCTACCCACAATGATTCTACACCTTCCAATCCTATGTCACCTCTATCGACTTGATTTCATATCTTTGTAAACCGACCGAGCCATGCCACCCCTTCTGCCTATCTACCTGCCCTTTCGAAACAACGTGCATCCCTGGACGTTAAGCTCATAGATATAATCTTCTTTCAGCCACGGTTTAGTAATGTTCATAACATCATACATGCCAATCTGTAACTCTGCTACAAGTTTGTCTAAGCCATTCAAACATAAACGCCTTCATTCCTGCATTCATCACCCTTTTTGATTTGCCCACCACGTCACACCTCGACTCATCCCACAGACTGCAATTTTGCTCAGTCACCACCCTCTCCTTGCTAGGAGTCTCACTTCTTCAGATTATAAACTAGCTACCCCATCCTCAGCATTATCACTCTAGTTTCCATCCTCCGGCCAATTAGTTTAAACCCTCCCAAACAGCTCACGCACACCTGCTTGCAAGGATATTGGTCCCCCTCAGGGTTCAGGTGTAACCTGTACCTTTTGTACAGGCCGCACCTTCCCCAGAAGAGATCCTGATGATCCAGGAATCTGAACCCCTGGCCCGCACCAGTTCCCTACCCGTGTGCATTCATCTGTCAAAACCCACACTCCTTGAGTGAAAATGTGGCCATTGAAATCATGTGGAGTGAGAGCTATGCAGCACACAAACAGGGTCTTCAACCCAAATCATTCACCACTGGCCAAGTTACGTAGCTGAGCATTTGGCCCCCATCCCTCATTAACTTTCCTAACCGTTCACCTGTCTAAATGTCTCTTATTTGCTGCAATTGTGTCTCCTCTACCAGCTTACTCCAAATACCTACTAGCTCCTCAGATTCTCTTTAAATCCAGTCACCCTAAAGTTGTGTGTGCGTGGGCCCTTAATTCTTGGTGGAGTTGTCGGGGCGCCGTCATGACGAGCTTTTTGCACCGATATTTTTGGTGATTGCTCATCGTACGGTGTGTCCTGGGCATCTGAAACCTGGCGGAGCCCGTCCCTCTCCAGGTTTTTGGAGCCGGCTGGATTCGAACTCAGAAGCCTTTGCTCCGAAGTCCGGCGCTGATGCCATTATGCCACCAGCCAGCCTAAAGTTACACCCTCTAAGTATGGACTCCCCTCTCCTGGTGGAAATAAAAAGACCACAGCTATTCACCCTCATTTACACCACTCACGATTTTGTACACTTCTAAGGTCATCTACACTCCAGGGAAAAGAAACCCCAGCTTATCTAGCCTCTCCTTTAACTCAGACCCTCCAGAGCCAGTAAAAATTCTTGTGAATTTCTCTGCACTCTTTCCATCCACAACAGCACACAATACTTCAAGAGCAGCCTCTCCAATGTATTGACAGCTGTCGGAAACATGGCAGTGCATTTTCACACAACTGTTTGATGAATGATCAAGACAATCTGGTTCATTTACGATTGGGAGTAAATACTGGCCAGGACACTGGAGAGACAAGAAAATCTGCAGATGCTGGAAATCCAAGTAACCAGCACACACACAAAATGCTGGAGGAACTCAACAGGCCAGGTAGCATCTATGGAAACTAGTAAACAGCCAACGTTGCAGGCCGAGACAACTCATCCCGTACACTCACCCTCAAGGACTCTTCATGTTATTGAAATGTATTATGTTTTTTTTTCCCTTTTTGTATTTGCAGTTTGCTGTCTTTCACACATTGGTTTGTCTGTCTTGTGTGCTGTTTTTCATTGGTTCTATTGTTACTTATTACTTTCTGTGAATGCCTGCAAGGAAATGAATCTCAGGGTGGTACATAATGGCACATGTACTTTGATAAAAAAAGTTACTTTTAACTGTCATATGACACTCCTCCATACTACACAGATGGATTTTATTTATGCGTCTAAGCTTCGGGAGTGCAACACAGAGGTCACAACCTTCCAATTCAGGAGGCAAAAGTGTTACCCAACAGATACTTCTCATGCAAGTGACACTGGACACCTTTGGAAGACTGACAACGAGCTTCCTTGAGCTTGTTGTCATAGGCTGATGCATATGGAAGACAACTAGGGAAGAGATCCAACTGACTGAATCCTCAACATATTTACACAATTAGCTGTTTTTGCAGATTTTTAATTCCTTCATGGTCAAAATTTGTGATGCACAGGACATGACTAACAAGTTGCTACGCATTGGCAAGTTACCAAAGGATTAAAGGGAAACCTACTGCCCAAATGTTTAAGGCATTCCAACACAACTGTAGGCAAATTAAAACAAATTGAATATCTGAAAAATAATAGTGGAAAGTTTAATATTGACAGATGGAAGAATTATCTTTATGGAACAATCAACCAATGGATTTTTAGATGAGAGGTGGCGTACTTAATCAGGCTTTCCACCTCAGGGAAAAAAAAAACAGATGATGAAATTCTTCAGGTTTCTTTTATTTTTAATATTGAGATATCGGGTGGAATAGGCCTTTCCAGCCCTTCGAGACATGCTGCCCAACAATTCCCCCTATTTAATCCTAGCCTAATCAGCGGAAAATTACCAATAACCAATTAACTTTTGCGCTTTTGTCAAAAGGGTGCCATGGTAGCAGTAGCAGTTAGCCAGAAGCTAGGACAGCTTGGGACGTCCCAGAGATCAGAGTTCAATTCCGGCACCACTCTGTAAGGAATCGCTGTACATCCTCCCCGTGGAATTGTGGGTTTTCTGGTTTCCTCCCAGGTCAATTGGTCATTGTAAATTGTCCCATGATTAGGTTAGGATTAATTGAGTTTGTCGGGGTTTGCTGGGGAGACATGGCTTGAAGGACCGGGAAGGCCTAATCTGTGCAGTATCGCTGAAAAAATTTTTTTTTTTTTAAAAAAAAGTTTGAAGTCTCTTAAACCAGTACTGTTTTTGATCTAGACAACCTCCCAGTGTTTCTGTCCACCTCCTGCAATCAAAGTACCCAATCCTGCTGATGTCCCTGCCTCCAGTACCATGTGCAGGACTGCCTTGGGACATTAGTTCTTGCACTTTATACCTAAACTTGCTGCGCGCTTTGGTGTACACCACCAGTTTATTCACATTATGCATTTTCCTTTTATTTCCTCCTTTCAGCCTTAAAGAAGTTTCAAATAAAAAGTCCATCTGATAATTCAATTTGACAGTTGGCTTCGTTTTTACAATTCCACACTGCTTAATGTTTCCATGTTTCAGAAGCCTGCTTTGAGCAGAGAGGGCCAAGTACTGTTATAAACAAGCAAAAATAAACTGAAGCATAGCACTGCATTATGGAGGGCAGGGGAACAGACCTTTATTGCTGACTCAACTTCTTATTTAATTGTTCATTAATGACCTGGATACCAAATTAAACTTAATTTTCAACAGGCAATTGACAACAAGAATATTTTATGCAAATGACCAAGCAAATCAGTAACTAGAACAAACCAACCAGGAATTCTCCCACTGTAACACAAAACAGGGAAGTCAGACCTGGAGTGACATGTCTTCAAGTGAAGCAGAACTTGACAACAGAGAATAATTGAGTAGAATAAGCAGACACGATTTAATCTCCATCTGATGATCTTGGTATTAGTTCTTATCTAGGATGTATTAAAAATATAATGTAATGTCTACAAACATTTAACGTTGCAAATTCTTCACATTCATAATTGCACACGCTCATGTAAAAATTGTCAACCTTCTGTGTGCTCCCGCTGCCAAGACAGTACGATCGTAACCTTGACAGATTTACAAGTGGCATTCAATATAGAAAAATTCTTGAAATTGGAAAAGCCGATGGGAACAGTGTGCAGATATTAAGACATCACAAATACGACAGAGAAAATACAACATACCTGATAATTATTTACTTCAGTATGCAAAGAAACGAGTACAGATGATGTTTAACAAACTACTAGATGGTGTGCAAATAGCAATAACACTGGACTATATTTCATTAGGAGTTTGAGGAGATTTGGTATGTCACCTAAAACATTCACAAATTTCTACAGATGGAGAGTGCCATTACTGGCTGGTATTGGGAGGGGGGGGGCTACTGCACAGGATCAAAGAAAGCTGCAGAGTTGTAAAATTAGTCAGCTCCATCATGAGTACTACCCAGGATCATCCAGGATATCTTTAACAACCCCCCCCCTCCCCGATCACCCAGGTCACACCTTGTTCTCATTGCTACCTTCAGGGAGGAGGTACAGAAGCCCAAAGACACACACTTAATGATTCAAGAATGGCTACTTCCCCTTTCATCCAATTTCTGAATGGACCTAGAACCCATAAGCACTACCTCACCACTTCTATTTCTGCACGACTGTGTTCGGTGATAGACACCAATTGCGAGGAGGATACGCTAACATTAAAGTGGATTCCCTCCAACCAGAATCAAATATGTCACAGCCCCTGCTGCAAATCACACACACATTTCAAGCACATCTCCGATCACAAAATCAGCTGCCTGGCTCATAAGAGGGGGGTATATGCGGTGAACTACATATACCTGTCTGGACACGCCCCCCGCTGACTGCTCCTGTGGCTCCTCCCACTGACCGTGGCTCCTCCCACAGACCCCTGTATAAAGGCGACTGAGGCCTGAGCCCGGCCTCATTCTCCAGGATGTAGTGTTGTTCATTCTTCCAGTCAATAAAAGCCGATATCTTGCCTCACGTCTCAGAGAGTTATTGATGGTGCATCAGTATACTTTTAAGATGATTGGAGGAAAATAAAAGGGAGATATCAGAGGCAAGTGTTTTTTTTAAATAAAGAGTGGTGAGCGTGTGGAATATACTGCCAGCACTGATGGTGGAGGCAGATACATTAGGGACATGGATGATAGGAAAATGGAGGCCCGTGTAGGAGGGAATTGATCTTAGAGTAGGTTAAAATGTTAGCACAACATTGTGGATCGAAGAGCCTGTATTGTACTGTGACTCTCCATGTTCTAAAACAAATGCACGTGCCCATCTGCTCCTCTTCTGCCCCTACACACTGCCTTGACGTTCACAATTGCCCAAAGCCTCAGCAGGTCACTGCTGATCCATGAACCCAGACAGTAGACCTGGTTATGGAAAGCCTTTATTAGTGTAGCTAACCTAGTCCACACCCACACTCCAGCAGGGAGACACTGGAAAAATAGTGGGGCAACACCAACTTGAGGATTCTAGGATATGGTCCACCTATCAATGCCTCTGCTGCACAAATCGAGATACCCTGGTTTATGAATTCCTGAACCATCAGTGGATCTCAGCAATGGCAACTTTCAAGGAGATTGTCCAACGGTAAAGGATGAAGTCATGGCATTCCCTCTCTCAGAGTTAGACTGGAACCAAGTCCAAGCAAGTGTAATGTAACAATACAGCCACCACAGAGGCTGATTGGGAGCCCTGGTTGATCACAAATGTTACTTGTCAAGAGTAGTTTTAAATATTGAGCTGAACATGTCCACTCAGTCTCTCTGCTTTCCTTTTTACATGCATTGCTTGTGCAGATTAACAGTAAGCAATCCTGTGCCAAATCTGAAACTTTACTGATCACTGACTTCAATAATTAAAATGTGTCCTTATTAGCCCAAGGGGTCTCGAGCAAAAAAGGGTTCAAATTCAGCACCATAGGGGAGACCAACACTAAACTATCCAAAGGAGGTCCAGAACTGGCAATCACACTTACATCCAGATAGTGTAGGAGACAAATTTCCCCCAGTGCCATAAAAGTGGAAATCAAGTTCTTCATACGGTGAAACTACTGCCTACTGGAAACATTCTCAGTTCTACTGTAAACTAACTGACCTAACCAATTGTCAATGACTTTGTTACATGTTTAACAAAATTTCCAAGAGAAATTAATCGTTGAAAGTTTTTAAAATTTTGCTCACAATGATTTTAACCTTGCATATTCACGACTGCGTGGCCAGGCTCTGCTGTTAATTCCATCAATAACAGGGGTTCTCAACCCAGGCTTCAAGACCTCTTGCTTAATGGCATTAGTCCATGGCATAAAAAGGTTGAGAATCCCTGATCTACAAGCTTGCAGGTGATACCACCATAATAGGCCGCATTTCAGATAATGAGGCAGAGTAGAGAAAGAGATAGGTAACTTGGCAACATGACAACAGTCTTTCCTTCAACATCAACAAAACACGACTTCAAAACTGGAGATGATGCACATGTTCCTGCATATATCAATGGCTCAGGTTGGGAGGGTTGAGAGCTTTAAATTCCTAGATGCAAACGTCACCAGTAGTCTGTTCTGGTCTATCCACAATGATATCATGGACAAGAAAGACCAACAGCACCTCTACTTCCTCAGGAGTTAAAAGAAATCTGACATGTCTCTGTCGACCCTTACCAATTTTTTTAAAAATATCGATAAATTACAGGAAGGATTCTCTCTGGATGATAACAGTTTGATATGGAAACAGGTTTGCAGGAAAATTGTGGACACAGCTCAGCACATGACAGGAATCAGCCTCCCCCCTATGGTCTCTTGTCTGTAATTCTCACTGCCTCAGTAAAGGAGCCAACATAATCAAAAAAGCCCGACTATCCCAGACATTCTCCCTTCTCCTATTCCCCATCGGGCAGAAGATACATAAAGCCTGAAAGCACGTACCAGCAGGCTCACGGATAGCTTCTATCCCATTGCTAACAGACTCTTGAATGGACATCTCGTACAGCAAGAGGCACTCTCAGCCTCACAGCCTGGCTCGCTATGGTCTTACAGCTTATTGTTTACCTGTACTGCATTTTTCGGTAGCTTTTACACTTTATTCTACATTGTTATTGTTTTACCTTATTCTACCTCAAAGCACTGTGGAACGATTTGATCTGTATGAACAGTATCCACGATAAGCTTTTCACTGTATCTTAGTACATATGACAACAATAAACAATACCAACACATGAAAACGCAAATTTACTTTAAATGACTGAAACGGTTTAAATCTAATAGCACATTATTCAGCACCCCTTCCTTGTCAGCTGAAAACGACACTTCCTGGTAGCACTGTACAGGGGACATTCAATTTGAGAGCATGATATTTCAGATTAAGCATGCAACCAATTCTCAACCTGGCCTGTGCTACTAGGCAATATGATACCGTAGTAATTCCTGGAAGAAATTCCAAACCACTGGCTTCCTTCCCCAAGTCTTAAGGTTACCGTCTCATTCCAGGTTGATGTCAAAGGTCACATGATGAAAACAGCGCAATGCTACCAATTGGTTGGTTTAAAAAAAAAATCAGCACCCCAGACAACATGTGAATAATATTTGCTCCGGTCATCCTAGTCCAGCCACCTACTAGAATACAACACATTGGTATTTAATGTATTAATTTACATCTATTGATGTCAGCACGTGGAATTGACAGCTCAAGTTTCAGGCCCAGGTGTTTGATTATTCTGTGCAGCTGTATGGGGTTCTCATGAGTTCTCCCATTTTCTTCCAAGTCCCAAAGACGTGCAGCTTGATAAGTTGGTGTAGACTCAACAGGCCAAAGTGAGTCACAAAGTACCAGAGAGGACTATGTGTTTTGATCACTCTCGTGACACCGGGAGGAAAACAACGAATTTGATCCCAGGTTGGGTGTTAGTTGATATTAACTGAAGGATCCTGCCGGAAAAAAAACTCCTCATACGTGCTGTGTGACTTGAATCATGATTCACGGCCTCTCCCTTCTACATTCCCCACCTCTGGCCCACTTTAATACTAACACACACACACACACACACACCTCCAAAAGACATCTGAGGTTGCTGTGGTAGGTGGGTAGGCCTCTCGGCACTCGTGTGGCAACTCTCACTCTTCAACGATGAGGGAGGATGTTACCGTGGTTCTCCATTGTGGATTGGACTATTGCGTTTACGGACTGCGGACTTTCCTATAGTTTTTAATATCCTGTGCTTTGCGCCAACGTCTTTCTGCTTTGCTGTGCAAAGGGAAAGGTTTGAGGGTTGATGTTCCTAAGGCATGCTGTTAGTTTTTTTTAAAATGCAGGGTGAGGAAGGGATTGGGAGTCGAAGTTCTTGCTCCATTTTGTACGTGGTGCCGGTGGGGGGGGGGGGGGGGGGGTTAGGGGTCGAAGTTTCTGTTCCGTTTTGTGCAGGGGAGGGGTTTGGGAGTTAATGATCAGGATGCTGTTTGGGAGTAGAAGGGTGGGGTTAATGTTTCCCTCTAAATGACTTTCACGTTCTTTCCTCATTTCGTGGCTATCTGAAGAAGAATCCCAGTTGCATTTGGATACATACTTTGATAATAAATAACCTTTGAACCTTAGAGTGAAGCCAGCTACTTATATACTCCAATAAAGCTGCTCCCCAAAGCAGCAACACCTGCAGAGGTGGAGATAGGAAAAAATAACCGAGTAAAAATGTGGAACAGACAGTCACACACACATACCCTTCCCAGCATCAGCCATTGCTCACTGCAAGCAAATTCGCCCAACTCAAAAGCTGTCAAACAAGTATTAGCCAGATCTTGTGAAATACTGAAGATTTTAAAAGGTTGTTTTCCCAATGAGACATTCGAACAAAGCACATTCATCTCTCCAGGACAGGTATAAAATACTTTATCTCTCAGATCTCTCTCTCTCTAGCATCCAAAAGACGACCTAGTCACTCACTTCACAGCTGCATGAGGACCCACATTTCCTGCATTGCTATTCCAGTTCGCTACTATGAATGGGCCACTCACAAAATGCATTTTGGAAATACAAATTTGCCCTTTCTTGTCCCAACTTTACAAAATATTATACGTGGAAACCACATCGCTTACATATCAAAGTCCAAAGTAACTTTTCCCAAAAGTACTTAACATTCACCAAAATAGAAACTCACACATATTTCAAAATTTCCTGTTTACACATCGAACACAGTATGTAACAGCATACACAATGGCATATTGTACAACGACATAGAATCAAAAAATATATATTATGTCCTTATCATTTAATAGACACCATTATTAACCGTCATAGCCACTGAACATTAATATCATTTAAACTAACCAAAAAGTCTCATTGAGTTAGCAGATAAATTAAAAAATAAGGATGTCAAAATAACAAAACCTCTTTCTGCGCAAGGTTTACCAGGATTTGTTTAGGCAATGGAGAGAATCTATCAGGTCAGATTTGTGATATGCAAAACAACACAATTCCATTCTGACTACCACTCAGTACATTTTTAAAAGCCAACCTTCACGTGAAATGCTTTCTACCAAGTTAGGCATTACCTTTTTAAAAAAGGTAGCACTGCTCCAAACACAATGATTAATTTCTTCACTTGTGCAAACTCAGGTTGCTGGTCTCATGCCACAATGATAGTTGTAGTTCATCACACAAAGTTTTCTAGAAGAGCCAAGGTGTCCAACTGGACCAGATCACAAATCAACACCAATTCCCTGTGACACAAAACTTAACCATTCTGACTCCTCTCATGAACGAATGTTCAAAAATCAACATAGGTACATTCAGTCCAGAATCGGGTTACACGCTCAGAATTTTTTTTAAACTTCATTAAAAATGGTGGTTTCAAATTTGCTGCCTCTCACTTCCACAAATCAGTAAATTTTGGCTGAGTCAGAAAGATAGAAGTAAGATTTTCTTCAGAGAACTGCCCCCTCTTTAAAATAAAGTCATTACTTCTGATCGGATTAACCCACCCCATCATTCCCTTTTCCCAAACCCATGCTCTGACGTTGGCAACATTTATGTGACAATCCAATTTATTAGTAAAGGCAATTGGAGAAATTAGATTAAAGAATCTTGCCATTTGCCTTTCTGAATTGTACATCACTCATTAACTTTTTTAATGAAAAAAATCTGACATTTTATTAACGCTTGCGAATTCAGTCAAATATTTTACTACTCATGAAAAATTACCAAAAACATCTTCAATTCTAGTAACAAACTGAAAAGAAAATCCATCACTTGTCCTGCAACAGATCAGTCGTTACGATAGCCCCCGCGTGTATCGTGTCAGTGATATTTCAAAATTGCAAGCTGTAAAACCAGAATTCATCCTCGGCGTTCCTTACTATCAACTGTGGAAGTAGATCTGATGCAGCTCTAATAAATGCTGGATGCCCAACTCATCAAATGGTGAAGCTCAACAAAAGCTTGAAGAAAGGTACCTTTTTTAAACAATGATTTAGATTGACATTACACAGTGAAAGGGAGCCGCGGACAAAGCTGTCTCGCAAAGTCAGAGAAGAGCTGATCACCTGAAAGGAAAAGCATCTCATCCTGGTCACAGATAACTGTTCCATCAGCCTCACTGCAAACATCTCCCGGAAGGAGTCTCCCAACACTACCTGGCAATGTATTGCTACTCTAGAAATGGACTTCCCACTCACCAGAGGAACTTAGCCAAAAAAAAAAGTTACATTCAACACAGTCAACATCAGCAGTTTTAAAGACTGATAAGTGAAATACTGAAAAGCAGAAGGAACCAGCCCATTCAATGTGATCACCAGATGTTAATGTTTGTACATGGGATAAAGACAGCAAGCAACTACTGTTGTCCCACTTCATCTTATAATAAACAGCAGTGCAGTCAGAAAATTTAAGTTAGAATGGAAGCCCACAGACAACTTACACAATGTTGCCCTTCATGATTAAGTTGATGAGGCAAAATAATCCCAAAACTCTGAGTCTGTGCACCTTGGTTAATGTACTCAGTTTTACAAACGCCCCTGGAGTTCCTCCACTACAACATTGGATAAATGAGGCTCATTCCTGATCCAAGCAGCAAAATATTCCAGTCTAGTTCACTCAAGAATAGGTACGTTGCAACTGGTGTATTGTCTCCAAGGTTTACAAAACACACACAAAATGACGGCCAGCATTCCCCCACTCATGACCATCATGCAGGAGTTACGGCTGGTAAGGACAACTGGACATGACCAGCCTAACCGTGATGCCCCCTTCATCAAAATGCCCGCTTGTAACACTCCACAGAATGACATCCTAATAATGATCGGCTCTTTAAGGGGGGGGGGGGGGGGAAAGGAAGAGGAGTAAGGAAAAGCGGCAAATGGAAAGAGTCTACTGACTTTAAAAAGATAAATGTGAGCAGAGATTTAAAAGTTATGAAGCTGCAGAATTGTGCATTTCACTTCTGAAGTATTTTGGTGTTTGTTTTTTGGAATCTTCAATTCCTCCCTGAGAAATAATTCCCTCCAAAATTCTTTTCTTTTTTAAAAAAAAGCGATTGGAAACTGCTGAAACTTGAACTTACTGAAGTTATTTTAATGTGATAGAACCGCTGGTGAGGAAAAAAATATCTTAAAATACTTTTCAGGGAAGGGGGTAGGAATCAAAAATAGTTACTTGCAAATTATTAACTAATCTGTGAAAAAGACATTAAATTCTGCGATTCTCACTTCTCAAATGTCCTCAGTTTTCACTTACTGACGTGACTCACCCAAATTTAGAAAATCGGGAGGGTGGGGGTGGAAGGAGAAGCCCACCGGTTCGACAGCAACTATAAACAGATTCAAACCTACACTCCGAATTGATGATGGTCGCATTAGTCGTGCTCAGTTCACCTGCTGTCTGGATAAACAATCTCTTCAACTCGACAGACATGTGATTCTCAAACAAACAGAAGAATTTGGAAGCTCACAGGCTCGCTTTCAGAGAGGGCAGCAGACTAGCAAGGTCACCTTCCATCTCCCCGGTCTAGGGGCGGCGCCAACAGATCCGGTCTGACCAAGGCGACACGACTGCTCACTTCACAGCTCCCAACACATTCATAACATCCCAATGACACAAGACAGCAGCAAACAGCTGGGGGGGGGGGGGGCGCAGATAGAAAGACCACCAATCTGCATCCGGCAACTCCAGCCCAAATTAAAATAAACTCCCCTCCACACCCTTACCCCATGGTAGGAACTTCAGGTAAACCCAATGCAATATTGTATTCCCTCCTTGTAAACTCTTCTCCATCACCCCCGCCCCCCCCAGCCTTTTCCCTTTTCGTTTGAAATGGACTTGTCATTTCCTCTGCTGCAAGACATCAATCATGCCGAGTGTTGGTATCTCGGAGTGCCAGGGTCTTTGATTTACAAAACATTAGGAACAGAATAAAATTATACAGCCAAGATGAACTGCTCAATACCGCAGATAGTTACATGGCAATAGAGACAATTGCCTGCTGCCTAACTTGCGTTGACTCGAACCGGAACACTTGAAATCTAAAATTAGCCAGAAGACCGTGTCTTCGGCAAACATACAAAAACACAAGTGGCTGCGACATTAAAACGTCCCTAACTGCTCTTTAGTTTCGTCGATTTCCTCGTTTCTCGTGGCAACTGCGGTCCATCCCGGGGGGGGGGGGGGGGGAGAGAGGAGGAGGAAAAATAACCGTTTACTAAAGACAAAAGTTATCTAATTAATCCGCCGCACAAGTTCCATACAAGCGAATGGCCACTGCGATACTGCGGATGAACTGCGAATGAAAGTGCATTCCGGCGTATGTAGCTAGCGTGGTTAAACCGTAAATAGAAGCGGTGGGGGGAAAAAGTTAACAACATTTAGGAAATATAGCCCAAGCGATTAATTTTCCTGATCTACGTTGGAACAAACCAAGCCAGAGCTGGTAGTCAGTAAACCGCGACTATACCGAGCACGCCAGACGGTAGCAGGGCTAATTTCTACAATCCAATTGAGAGCCATTGAATGATCCGCCTGCCCTATTTATTTAAAAAGCTATTTCCCTAAACATAATAAGCCGAAGACCCCGCGCAGACTGCACGGACCACTCGCGATGTGTGTGTGTGTGTGTGTTGGGGGGATAGGGGGGGAAGCTTCTCGCTCAGTGGCCGGCAGGAGCGGTGCACAGCCCGAGAGCAGCACCATGTTAGCGGCGCTGCTGATCGATGATTGAACTGAACAAAGGCAGAGATCAATTTCTAATACGTATCAATCGGAAGCCTTGAGTTTCTGCCCGCAAAAGTACCGCGCGAAAAGCTCCAGGCCGCGGTCGGTACAGCGGGCACTTGTCCCGTTCTCCGCCCGCGGGAAGCCGGCTCTCCCCTCACTAACCTGCAGCCGCCGCAGATCCAATTTCTTCCAATATTGAAACATCGATCCCACATTGGCGGCCATCTTGGGGGATATTGAAGCGATATTTTCTCTTTATTTTCCTTCGGCTCTACTAAATATCCGGGCTGGATTCCCGCTTCAACTGGCCACTTGATAGAAATGCAAGGAAACTACACAGTGACCAGCACAGGGGCTCGGGCGCCCAGCTCCCGGGCCATCTGTTTAAAGGGAACTCTTCCTGGCTTTTATCTTTGTTGAACTTCACTTTAATTTTCTCGCAGAGAATGCACTTGATTTTGATCAGATTATTATCCAGCAAAGTGAACAATTATCAGTGGGCGGGCCATGTAAAAAATCTGAGCAAATTACAGCACTTTCTCCAATATTACACACGGGAGGAGGGAGACTACAGAGTTTTTTTTTAATCCATTGACATATGCGATGTTCTGATGTTTAACTTATCAATCCCAGTTGCTGTGTACAAAATACGTTCCGACTGCAGGGTCCCGCTTGCGATAGCAATGATACAACTTTCGGTAGTAGTTTTCCCTATTGCAGTTTGCAAAGAATTATTGCTATAAAATAATAATAAATCGATTAGATTTAAATGAGGGTGCTTTAAAGGGACCCGTGATCATCTAATCGCGTGGAGCGGTAGAGAATTTTTATTGGGAAGGGATAACTTTATCACAACGTCTAATCTTCCCACAAAGGGGCTGAGGCAGCTAACTCCCCCGGGATGCCGAGCGACTAACTTCTGGCTTTAGTAATCTTCAACTCTCCGGGAAAGAGTAGAGTCCTCGGCAAATGTCTAAGTTTGTTTTTACTTTTAATACATTTTAAAGGAGGGGCGACGTAGTGAAACACTGTGGGTAATAAAGAGGCAGCCAGCTCTCGCTGATTACTGATGTGTGCAATTTCTTGGGGGGGGGCACTTTAGTTTCTGAGGCGGCGACATGAAAGGCTGCAAATTGCCTTGGGCAGCGCCACCGACATCGATCAGTCAGCCGGTGTTATATCACGGACCACCCAGGCGTTACCGCTGCCCCCCACCCCACCCGGGCTCTCGCAGTCTCATCGGGAATCTAAGGAGCAATCCCGTTCCGTGCAGGAGGTTTCCGATCTGCCTGTGCGCTGGAACTGGGAGCGAAGTGGCACCGGCGTTGAGCCGAAGCTAACAGCGACAACGTCGCTGTCTCCGCTTGCCCGCGTTCAGACGGGGGGCGCATAACGCAGACTTTAATCGTCAACGGTTCAACTTTCTGCGAGGCGATTAATCTGTTGTGTAAGACGCAGATCCAGGAAGGATAGAGACAAGACTTTAGAAGTTCACCCTCCCCCTTTAAATGGCGCTCTCAGGTCTCCTCCCCCTCCCGCCCACATGCTGCCAGAGGTTTTCAAGGGGAGGGGAACGGCACGTTTCTTTAAAACGTTTTTCTACTTATCTGATATACCCTGCTTAATTTTAGAACACGTTTTATTCACTTTCGAGATAATCTATTGTAGTAAAAAATGTTTTGATGCATTTCAGAAATAAACCCCTTGAGAGGCTCCATAATTTTTTTATGATTATTTTAAACTCTGAATTTAATAAGCCATTCTATCAATATTGTACTGTATTGATATTCTAGGCGTTTTTGTTTATTTTTGCAGCTAACTTCACTTCGTACATTTTGAAATACGTAAAGTCAGCAAATTAAATTTCAATCTTTTCCAGAGGCTGATAAACACCGCATTAAAATGTTCTGGCTTGCTCAGTTTTCTTCACGTGGGTAAATAATGAAAGTGACGTGTCTGCAGTTACAAGCGTGCGGCGGCTGATGCATTGTGACTGCTGTTTTGTGTTAAGCAGATAAAGC
Source organism: Hemitrygon akajei (assembly GCF_048418815.1). Lineage (NCBI taxonomy): Eukaryota > Metazoa > Chordata > Chondrichthyes > Myliobatiformes > Dasyatidae > Hemitrygon > Hemitrygon akajei. The sequence goes on along the minus strand of NC_133137.1, from coordinate 22,236,196 downwards.
CATACATACAGTCACCCCACTAACAGATTTGGCCCAAGGGAATTGGTTGACCCCCCCCCCATCCCCCTTACCGTCATTACAATATGGACCACCTTCCCCATCCCAAATCAACAATATGGACCTCCCCACGTCAAAAATCTAAAATAGGACTTCTGTTCCAACTAGATACCATAGATTCAAAACCAAGAACAGATACTCTTGAAGGATTGTTTGGAAATATTATGTAAGTTTCTCTCTCCACAGATGCTGCTTGGCCTGTTGAGTATTTACAGCATTTTGTTTTTATTTTATGTGTCCTACCAGAGTCACAGGTTCCTTAAGGTTGTGATAGTGGGGGAGGGGGGTCGGTAGTAATGGGGACAAGCTCCCACTACCAATGGCACGCACCTCAAATCGCCCGTCTCCGGCTCCCGGTCTTCATGCGTGGTTTGGCCACTGAGCCCGGTGGAACAGCTTCTGCCGACAGGTGAAAGGGCAAAGGTTTACTGGCGTCTTAAAACTAGTCGCTTCAGGCAGACACGGCTCGTTAGCCATGGTTGACAGCTCATCTAGGAGAAGGAAAGCTCTGATTTCAGACCTCCGCTGGCTTACCCACTCATGGGGAAGGAGTAAACTCCTGGGGGGGGGGGGGAGAAATAGAAACATAGAAAACCTACAGCACAATACAGGCCCTTCGGCCCACAAAGTTGTGCCAAATATGTCCCTACCTTAGAAATTACTCAGCTTCCTATAGCTCTCTATTTTAGCTATTATAGCTCTCCATGTACTTATCCAAAAGTCTCTTAAAAGACCTTGTCGTATCCACCTCCACCACCGTTGCCGGCAGCCCATTCCATGCACTCTCCACTCTCTGAGTAAAAAACTTACCCCTGACATCTCCTCTGTACCTACTCCCCAGCACCTTAAACCTGTGTCCTCTTGTGTCAACCATTTCAGCCCTGGGAAAAGGCCTCTGACTATCCACACGATCAATGCCTCTCATCATCTTATACACCTCTAAAATCTGGAGCTGGAGTCCCTAAGGCAGTCCTATGTTGAGTTCAACTTACTGCCTGTCACGTAGTTAGGACAACAACAAAGGTCCTCCATCTTCGTTGCTGTTTCCGTAACATATTTTTGGACTATTCATTCAGGGTTGTTGGCCCTGAACTGAACCCCGAGCCTGGAGGACCGGTGGACCACTCTCAGTCTGGCTTCTACCCTTTGACCTGTTTGGCATGGGTGACCCTACCAAGCACCAAAGCACAAGGCCCCGACTCCAGCCAGCATAGCTCTCCGGGTCATTGAGCCTACGTCAAGTTCATGGTCCACTTGGAGGGTTGAGTTCAATGCTCCTTTGGGTTCATCAGTTGCGTGGAGGGGTGGGGGGGGCTTGCTACATGGGCAACAGCTCGCTCTCCATATTGTACTGCCCTGGCTCGTGTATCTAGACAGCTGAGACGCGACATCCATGGTCGAGCCTGGCCAACGGAGGCCTCACTCACAAAGAGGAATGCATGATAGAAACAGGCTCCTTGTCCCAGCTGGCTCATGCCAAACGCAGCATCCCTCCTGCTAACCTCAGTTGTCTGTATTCAGCCCAAGATTCTCCACCTGAGTGCTCACTAACACATTGTACAGCCAACCCTCTCAGTTCTCTTTTAAACCTCCCCCCTCTTGTAGCTGTGCTTTCAAGTTTTAGACTTTCTAACCCTGGGGAAAAGACTATGACTGTCCGCCTTATCTATTTCCTTCATGATTTTATAAACTTCTATGAGGTCATCTGTAGTATTTTTGCTTCTTAGTTACTGTAGCTATTAAGGGACCAATGCCACACCCAGGTACTATCTCATGCCAACATGCAGTCAGATTTTTGCTCATTTTCAGAACTAACAGGCATTCATTATTCCAGCAACACACACAAAATGCTGGTAGAACACAGCAGGCCAGGCAGCGTCTATAGGGAGAAGCGCTGTCGAGGTTTCGGGCCGAGACCCTTTGTTGATGTACGCATGCTCGGTACATTACCTGCGTAACTATTGGCTGTGACAAGTGCTGGTGCGTTCTCGCACGCTCAGTCCGGGGACGTCTTAGCGCCAATTGCAAGCGAGCATTGGGTTGTATGCACAGCTACTCGCCCCCTACGGGTGGGCACTCGCTGCCCATCGGGTCCAGGGACTTTCCCCTAGGCGGTTCAGAGAAACTCGTTCCCAGTGGGTAGCCTAGAAAGCAGGTCTTCAGAATGCCCTGAGACCCTTTGTAAGGACTAACTGAAAGGAAAGATAGTAAGAGATTTGAAAGTAGTCGGGGGAGGGGGAAATGCGAAATGATAGGAGAAGACCGGAGGGGGTGGAATGAAGCTGAGAGCCGGAAAGGTGATTGGCAAAAGGGATACAGAGCTGGAGAAGGGAAAGGATCATGGAACGGGAGGCCTGGGGAGAAAGAAAGGGGGAGGGGAGCACCAGAGGGAGATGGAGAACAGGCAGAGTGATGGGCAGAAAGAGAGAAAAAAAAGGAGGGGGGAGAAAAGCTAAATATATCAGGGACGGGGTAAGAAGGGGAGGAGGGGCATTAACAGAAGTTAGAGAAGTCAATGTTTATGCCATCAGGTTGGAGGCTACCCAGCCGGTATATAAGCTATTGTTCCTCTAACCTGAGTGTGGCTTCATCTTGACAGTAGGGGAGGCCATGGATAGACATATCAGAATGGGAATGGGACGTGGAATTAAAATGTGTGGCCACTGGGAGATCCTGCTTGCTCTGGCGGACAGAACGTAGGTGTTCGGTGAAATGGTCTCCCAGTCTGCGTCGGGTCTCACCAATATATAAAAGGCCACACCGGGAGCACCGGACGCAGTATACCACACCAGCCGACTCACTGGTGAAGTGTCGCCTCACCTGGAAGGACTGTCTGGGGCCCTGAATGGTGGTGAGGGAGGAAGTGTAAGGACAGTTGTAGCATTTGTTTCGCTTGCAAGGATAAGTGCCAGGAGGGAGATCGGTGGGAAGGGATGGGGGGGACGAGTGGATAAGGGAGTCGCATAGGGAGCGGTCCCTGTGGAAAGCAGAAAGAAGGGGGGAGGAAAAGATGTGCTTGGTGGTGGGATCCCGTTGGAGGTGGCGGAAGTTACGGAGAATTATACGTTGGTCCCAGAGGCTGGTGGGGTGGTAGGTGAGGACAAGAGGAACCCTATCCCGAGTGGGGTGACGGGGGGATGGGGGGAGGGCAGATGTGTGGGAAATGGGAGAGATGCATTTGAGAGCAGAGTTGATGGTGGAAGAAGGGAAGGCCCTTTGTTTAAAAAAGGAAGACATCTCCTTTGTCCTGGAATGAAAAGCCTCATCCTGAGAGCAGATGCGGTGGAGACGGAGGAATTGTGAGAAGGGGATAGCATCTTTGCAAGAGACAGGGTGGGAAGAGGAATAGTCCAGGTAGCTGTGAGAGTCTGTAGGCTTCTCCCTATAAATGCTGCCTGACCTGCTGCATTCCACCAGCATTTTGTGTGTGTTGCTTGAATTTCCAGCAACTGTAGATTTCCTCATGTTTGCCTTTTAAATTCATTATTCCAGCTGTGTTAATATCTATACAAACAAGTTATATCTCCAAGAGGACCACAACATTGTCGTAGGGTTTGGAGGCTTGCGTGTCTCAATGAACCAAAGAGCTGTGTTGGCTGAAGTCAGGGCTTTATGCTTGGCTCTTGGTAGCCAAACAGGTCAAAAGGTAGAGGCTACCAACCAGTCCTCTAGGTTCGGGGGATTCACCTCAGGGCCAACAACCCTGACTGGTCAAACAAAACTGTTGAAGAATCAGCAATGAAGAATCCTTCCACATCTGAGTGCAACGGCGTTCCTAAGTCTCCACCCGGGACTCGCATGACTGACAGTAGTGAAAATTACTAAGATGATGGAGGATGCCCTGAACGCCACAAGGCTTTGAGGGTCTTCATTGTTCCCCAAAATGCCAGCAGTGTAAAGTAAAGCATGAATTGAACAAAATTCAGCTAAATGGACATCTCTTTGAAAGGACGTTCTTGGAATATTTTCAAGAGACGCTTGGATAGGTACATGGATGTAAGGAAGGTGGAGGGATATGGACATTGTGTAGGTAGGAAGGATTAGTAATCAGGTGTCTGTGCTGTACTGTGTTCTATGTTCTAAATATCAAATTGATGCGAGCATTGAGGATTAGCCTTCCATTGAAGATTCAGTTCAATTTTCATCTCTAATGATTTCAAGCAAAATAGAATGGTTGCACCTACAAAATGCTAGAGGAACTCAGCCGGTCAGGCAGCATCTATAGAGAGGAATAAACTGTTGACGTTTCAGGCCAAAATCATCAGCACCTGAGGAAGGGTCTCAGCCCAAAATGTTAACTGTTTATTCTTCTCCTTAGATGCTGGCTGACCGGCTGAGTTCCTCCAGCATTGTCTTTGTGTTAATCTGAATTTCCAGCATCTGCAGAATCTCTTTGGTTGCACTCAGGAGGCAAATGGAAAATCCACCTTTTTACTGCAGGGCGATTTCACTACTTTTGACTTTATAGACAAAGAGCTTACAGACATCTCAAATTGGATCGGTAATATTAGTCACCTTGAAGATAGATTTAACAATACAATTAAAAGCAATACCAATATCTCCACACTTACAGTCCTTGGGTCTCAATTTCATTCTGGATTCAATTTTACTTGTTCCTTTTAACATGTGCCAGAAATTCTACTTACAAAATTGTATGGTGCCTAACATGAATTGTGACCAGGATTGCCAAGGACCGTGGAGGTGAAAACATAATAGGCTATTGCATGAGGGTCAAGCTTCACCGAGTCCCTCAGCACCAACTCTTGTATGGACTATGAAATGTGCCATTCTGCTCCTTGCACTGCCAGACTAGTGAATTTCAGGCAGGCCAAAGGGTTTCCTGCAGCAAGTTGATAACTTTCTGGCAGCATTAAGCATTTGTTTTGATGTGTGTCCCTGGAAGCAAGCTGCAGAGTGCTTTGCTACACCACTGATTGGGGAGAACCATTGCATCTTCAATACCTCCACACGTCTAAGTTCAAGTTTATTGTCATTCAACCTACATGCATTCCACCAAACAAGACAATGTTCTTCTGGACCAAGGTGCACAACACAGTACATATAACTCACACACAATACATAAATCAGAACAGGAATCAGATTTAATATCACTGGCGTATGTCAAAAAACTGTTGTTTTGCAGCAGCAGTACAAAACAATACATAATAATAGAGAAAAAAATGTGAATTATATATAATTAAATAAGCAGAGCATAAATAAAAATAAATAAGTAGTGAGGTAGTGTTCATGGGTTCAATGTCCATTCACAAATCAGATGGCAGAGGAAAAGAAGTTGTTTCTGAATTACTGAGTGTGTGCTTTCAGGCTCCTGCACCTCCTCCCTGATGGTAGCAATGAGAAGAGGGCCTGTCCTAGGTGATGGGGGTACTTAATGTTGGATGCCACCTTTTTGAGGCACTGCTCCTTGAAGATGTCCTGGATACTACAACAGTTAGTGTCCACGTTGGAGCTGACGAGGTTTACAAATCTCTTGTACATAAAGTAATACTACCACAAATAAATTAACAAATAACAAAATATATTCCAGAAGATTGACATTTAACATAAGGTGCATTTACGAATCAAGTAAAACATTACTGACTCTTCATAAGTGATGCGACATGGTGGTAGCAGGGAGTTCAATAGTCTCACAGCTTGGGGGAAGAAGCTGTTTCCCATCCTAATGGTCCTTATCCTAATGTTACGGTACCTCCTGCCTGATGGCAGAGGGTCAAAGAGATTATTGGGTGGGTGTCATAAGGGGATGCGAGACTGGACCCAAATGCAGGACACAGGCACTTAAGTACTAGGGGCAGGATGGGACAAGCTAAAGGTTAGGGCAAGGTGTGGAGACTGTGGCGTTCGTGGAGACCGTGGCATTCAGAGATGACCCTGGAGTTCAGAGAGGATCTTGGAGTTCCGAGAGGATCTTGGAGTTCAGAGAGGATCCTGGAGTTCAGAGAGGATCTTGGAGTTCAGAGAGGATCCTGGAGTTCAGAGAGGATCCTGGAGTTCAGAGAGGATCCTGGAGTTCAGAGATGACCCTGGAGTTCAGAGAGGATCCTGGAGTTCAGAGAGGACCCTGGAGTTCTGAGAGGATCCTGGAGTTCAGAGAGGATCCTGGAGTTCTGAGAGGATCCTGGAGTTCTGAGAGGATCCTGGAGTTCCAAGATACTCTCGAAGCTTGGCTAGAGGCAGGGGTCTCGAGGCTTGAGTCTTGAGGCTGGGGCCTAGAGACTTGGCTCGAGGATGGAGTCTAGATGCTTGAGTCTTGAGGCTTGCTTGAGGCTGAAGTCTTGAGGCTTGGCTTGAGGATGGGTTCTTGGGACTAGGAATGCTGGGAGGATAGCCCCCTGGGCGGGCCGCAGAACTCCTGGGCAGGGCCTGGACCTCCCAGGCAGGACACAGGGGCCTGGGCTGGTCGCGGGGCACAATCCGTCGGAGGCGAGGGATAGGAAGGGGTAGAGTCCTCTGGGCAGGCCGCAGAACTCCTGGGCAGGGCCCGGAACTCCCAGGCAGGACACAGGGGCCTGGGCAGGTCGCGGGGCACAACCCGTCGGAGGCGAAGGATAGGAAGGGGCAGAGTCCCCCGCCGGGCAATGGCAATCCAGCCTGGCTTACCCGACAGAGGCAAGGGATAGGGAGGGAGCTCGGTCCAGGGTGACTTCAAGACTCACTGCAGCCGTAAGACTCGGGCGGGCTACGGCACAGCCCAGTGCATAACTCACTCACAGAACTCGCCGTTAATGGTGGTATTCCAAGCCAGGATGGACAGGACAACCCCCCAACTATACTCGCTCCCAGAGCCCCTTATATTCACAGCCAACCGATAGGCATCAGGTGCGACTCCTTGAGCTCAACCAAGCTAAGATGATCCTCAGGTGTGACTATTTGAGTTCAAGGTGAAACGAGGGGCGGTCGAAGGACCTGGAGTCTGGAGTCCGCGGACTGGATCAAGAACCGGGATGTGGACTTCAGACCCGACCTTAACAGTGGGTGGAAGGGATCATTGACAATGCTAAGGGCCCTACATATGCAGTGCTCCTGATAATATCTCTAGTGGGTGGAAGAGAGACCCCGATGATCCTCTCAGCAGTCCTCACAATCCTATGTAGGGACTTGAGGGCAGATGCCTCACAATTCCCACACCAGACAATGATACAACTGGTCAGGACACTCTTGACGGTGGTCCTGTAAAAATTGGTTCAACTGGGGGAGGTGGGACTTTCAATCTCATCAAGAAGTGGAGATGCTGCTATGCTTTTGAAACATAGAAACGTAGAAAACATACAGCGCAATACAGGCCCTTCGGCCCACAAAGCTGTGCTGAACATGTCCGTAACTTAGGACTTCTTAGGCTTTACCCATAGCCCTCTGTTTTTCTAAGCTCCATGTAGCCATCCAGGAGTCTCTTAAAAGACCCTATCGTTTTCACCTCCACCACCACCGCCGGCAGCCCATTCCACTGTCTGTGTAAAAAACTTACCCCTGACATCTCCTCTGTACCCACTTCCAAGCTTTCTTGACTAAAGAGGTGGTGTTGAGGGGCCAGGTGAGATTGCCCATAATGTACTCTCTCAGAAACCTGGGTGCTCCTAACTCTCTATAGAGGAGCCATTTCTGGGCAACAAGAAGGGGTAGGCTTGAAACTCTGCACACACCTCTTTACTACATTCCTTGGGTATCAATTTCATTTGGGCTTCCACTTTAATTGCTCCTTTTAACATCTGCAAGACATTCTACTTCTGAAATTGTGTGGTGCATAACATGAACTGTAAAGGATATTTGTGTTTCCAGGATCGCCAGAGGTACAGGAGTCTTGGGTCCCACGCCACCACGTTCAGGAACAGTTATTCCTGTTCAACCATCAGGCTCCTGAACCAACGTGGATAAATTCGCTCACTACAACATCGAACTGATCACTGAGCACAACCTATGGACTCACTTTCAAGGACTCTGCAACTCATATTATTTATTTATCATTATTATTATTAGTCTTATTTTTGTATTTGCAGAGCTTGTCGTCTTTTTGCAGATTGATTCCCCGTCAGTCTCTGTGTGTAGTTTTTCCCTGATTCTATTGTATTTCTTCATTCTACTGTGAAAGCCTGCAAGGGACTGAATCTTGGGGCAGTATATGGGGACGTATACAGTACGTACTTTGATTGTAACTCTGAACTTGGACCTCCTTCCAGTCTTTCTTGGCAAATGCACATTCCCGAAGGAGATGGATGACTGTCTAACCCAACCATTCCTGCTCTCCAAGTACAACTCGACAGAAGTCAGAGCAGTACAGTCACTGCTTTCTCTGAGTGAAGGTGGGGCTGGAAATACTATCTTCATTCACAACACAACGAGCAGGCAGAAACATGCGGAGTCAGGTTGCCCAGAGGCTTACAGACGTTAAAGGGAACTTCTGTTGCTTTTCACTGCTCGCCTAGTCACAACGTCTATTGAAACTTCTTGGGGCAGTGCACTTAACAATGGTTAAAACTCCAAAAAAATTATATCAATAATCAAAAAGTTAAATACATTTCACGTACAAACTGTGGGTGTCTACTCTCATCATGAAGTACAGAGCAGAACTGTGTCAATATTTGTCCTTTCGTACAATAGGTTGATTAAATTACATTATTTGGGAGGGGTAATTCAGCTCCTTTTCTCCAAAGGAAGATAATATTTTGACGTTTTTGAAAGGTGGGGTCCCATGAAGCTTATGAATCCAGCCAGAATGTTTATCCAAATTATAATGTAGATAATATGCTACATATCAGTAGTTTTGCACATTACTCCAATGTCTCCAGTTCTAACATCTTATTAACTCTCCCTCCTGAATTAATCTGCTAAGATGTACTCATATATAATAAGCCACAAGCTGTTCCACGCTGCTTTCTGTCATTAGCTACCACTTTTGCATTTAAACATAACAGCAATAGGGATTGAGACAGGGTGATATGGCCCATGAAAATTCCTTTATGCAGTTCATTCCCTATCCCATCATGGCCTGCATAAATAAACCCCACTTCCTTCACTGTGGCTAGTTTATTCTCTGCAGCTGTGCCATCACTTATCCTAGTACCATGCTTTTTACACATTCTTAATTAACTGCATGAGAAACTTCGAAAGGTCAATATTGTATGTGTGCTATGACTGGCTGTTGTGCTTTGTTATCATAAACGAAATGACGTGCTGAGGAATCACACAAAAACCTCATGTTCCTATAATTGTGTCTGCACTCTGTAAATTACGATTAAAAATTTATTATGTGTCCATTTTCCGTCTGAGGAAAATTTGTCCAATTGTTATATTACTGGAGAAAGAATGTTACAGTACATTGAATGTGTGCGCATGACCTGCTGAGTCGCACTGATTGGAGAACCTCTCGAAGTTAATATCTGTGGATGGCCTTGCATTTCCTCCAAGAGGACCACAACCTTGCTGTCGGGTTTGGAGGCTCGTGTGCCTCAGAGACCCGGCGGGCTATGTTGGCTGAAGTCGGGGCCTTGTGCTTTGCCTCTTGGTAGGGTCACCCAAGCCAAACAGGTCAAATGTAGAGCTCACCAGTCCTCCAGGTCCGGGGGCTAACAACCCCGACTGGTAAAACAAAATTGCTACAGAAACAGCAATGGAGAATCCTTCTACATCTGAGTGTATCAGTATTCCTGAGTCTCCACCTGGGACGTGCATGACTGACGGTAGTGAAAACTCAGAGGAAGCTACTGGCATGATGAAGAAATCCCAGAACACCGCCAAGACCAAAATTGGTTTTGATGCCCAAGGACAGACAGAGATGGAGGACCTTCATTGCTGCCCTAAACACCAGAGGCCAAAGGGGCACCCTCTATCCTCGCATTTGCAACAAAAAGTATAAAAGTGACAAATTGGTTCAAATCTTTTGTTTTGGTGACTTCTGCATTAACCAAATCAATTCTACAAGACATGTTACTGGTTGTATCTGTGCCATCAGAACAGCAGAATGAATATAATTTATTTGCATCACTGCTGGCTGGTCTTAAAAGTTATTGGTTTAATTTGTCTGTTAATACAAAGATGACAGATGTTCTTTTAACAAGCAGAATTATATCTGGGTTTCCCCAGGAAGTGACAATCATTAACAAAGTCTGTAAGTGGATGGAGGTAATTGCAAGATTCGCTGCACTCATACAACTTGCAGTTGTCTGAATTTTGACATATAATTTGTACCATGTTTCCAGATCTGTATGGCTGCCTGTATCGCATTTCCCTGTCTTAATCAGGTCGTCAGTAAGAAGTGACAAGGGTATTCAGAGTGAGAAAACTCTTTTCTACTTGGATATGTGCAAGTCAATGAGCTTTCTGTCTCTCACGAGTAGGATCATAGTAACCTTTCTCAAGGTTATACAAAGGAATAAGCTGCTCATGCAAGATATGATGTTTAGAAAAGTTAGCATTCCAAATAAGAATTGTTTTGTGAATGAAGCATATTAATTAGTCAGAAAAGCTTGCACGTGATTATTTTGTCATTACACTCAGTGTGATCACAAAACAGTCAAGGACACTTTATAGGTATAGGAGTGGAAACTGGTGTGGTCATCCGCTGCTAGAGTCCATCCACTTCAAGGTTCGACATGTTGTGCATTCAGAGAGGTTCTTCTGCACACCACTGTTGTAACGCCTGGTAATTTGGGTTACTGTCGCCTTCCTGTCAGCTTGAACCAGTCTGGCCATTCTCCTCTGACCTTTTACCTTAACAAGTCTTTTCACCCACAGGACTGCCATTCGCTGGATTTTTTTTTTGTTCCTTACACCATTCTCTGTAAACTCTAGAGACTGTAGTGTGTGAAAATCCCAAGGGATCCCAAATCCCAAGCAGTTTCTGAAATACTCAAACCACCTTATCTGGCACCAACAATCAAAGCCTCTTGGATTACATTTCTTCCCCATTCTGATGTTTGGTCTGAGCAACAACTGAACCTCTTGACCATGTCTGCATGCTTTTATGCATTGAGTTGCTGTCACACAATTGGCTGATTAGATATTTGCATTAATGAGCAGGTGTACCTAATTAAGTGGCCACTTAGTGTAAATATCAAATACGTATAACTTAAGGTTGATAGATTCCTAATTGGTCAGAGCATGAAGGGATACAGGGAGAAGGCAGGAGATTGGAGCTGAGAGGGAAATGGACCGGCCATGAGAAAATAACAGTGCAAACACAACACTCCTATATCTTATGGTCCGATACACAATCTGCAAAGTTAAAGTGAAAAATAAAAACAGTAGGAACAAATCTGAAATATTGAGGTGTGAAGTCATAGTGTTTGAATATGAAGGGAAAGAAACAATTAATTAATACATGGGGAAGGGTTAGGTTTCACCACAGTGGAGGGGCAGTACATTGCAACATGGTGTGGTGTAGTGGAACTCCAGAAGGTAGGCAGGATGCAGTCTTGTATCAATAATTCTTCTCCAAGATTCACCAATGCTGACAGAAGTGCATAAAGTACAGAAAGCATGTGCCTCTAGCATAGTGGAAAAACAAGAAACTCACCAATGAATTCCTTGCAATTTCAATGAGTTACGTTCAGTATAGTACTGGTTTGAGAGAGCTTGGCGTATTGGAAAAGGAAATATAAAGACAAGTATGCGTGAAGTAACTTGTAGAATATCCAGATTATACTCACAGGAAAGTACGCCTGTTATGTTATTTGGAAACACTGATTGATAGGAGCATACATTTTTATCTCTCTCCTGTTATGTTGCAATGACATCATTGGCCATTGAATCACTGGTCTATTACCTGTCAGCCTCATTAATGGTTGACTATAGCTCACTGTTGTCAATTAGTAAGCAATAAAATGATTCTCCCCACAGCATAATTCCTCATACTTACACCTGTGCTATCTCAGTCCTTGTGTAAAGTTTGGTAAAGTGTAACACATCATCTTTTCCCCTGAAAACTCCCCTTTTCTGTCAGATTAGCTTAAAGGAAGTATATCCGACCTAATGAGAGCTTTAATTTAAAAACTAATCTGTCACCAAGATACAAACAGGAGCTGTTGTATATGAATCTTAAAAGATAATTTCCAGGTAAGATATAGGTACATAATTAGACCACACACAAAATGCCCCCCTTCACCATTCCCCATCCCCATTTCTCTTTCACCTCATCTCCTTGCCAGCCTATCACCTCCCTCCTGGTGCCTCCTCCCACTTTTCTTTCTTTCATGGCTTCCTGTCTTCTATCAGATTCCCCCTTTCCAGCCCTGAACCTCTTTCACCAATCTACTTCCCAACACTTTACTTCACCTCTCCCCTCCAGGTGTCACCTAACACCTTGTGGTTCGTCCTCCACCCCACCCCCCCATTTTCTTAATCTGACTCTTCATCTTTTTCTCCAGTCCTGCTGAAGGGTCTCGGCCCAAAACATCGACTGTTCACTCTTTTCCATAGATGCTGCCTGGCCTGCTGAGTTCCTCCAGCATTTTGTGCATGTTGCTTGGATTTCCAGCCGTCTGCAGATTTTCTCTTGTTTAGACTATTTGGCCCATCGAGTCTGCTCCATCATGAATGAATTATTATCCCTCACAACCCCATTCTCCCGCCTTCTCCCCATAACCTTTGACTCCCTTACTAATCCAGAACCTATCAACCTCCACTTTAAATAGACTCAGTGACTTACCCTCCACAGCTGTCCTTGGCAACGAATTCCACAGAATCACCCACCTCTGGCTAAACAAATTCCTTCTCAACTCCGTTCAAAATGGCTTCCCTCCATTCCGAGGCTGTGTTCTCTGGTCCTGTACTCCCTCACTACAGGACACATCCACTCTATCTAGGCCTTTCAATATTCGATCGGTTTCAATGAGATTACACGCCCACCCCCCCCCCCCCCCAGACAGCAAACACTCCATGACTATTAACTATTTCATTCCCAGAATAATTCTCATGAACTTTCTCTGAAGGTGCCTTCACATCTTTTCTTTGATAAGGGGCCCAAAACCGCTCACAATACTCCAACGCTGTTCCTTTTCGTGCCTTATGGCGCATCAGGCGGCATTTTTTCTGCTTCTGCAGCACTTGACTATTTTTTTACGAGGCCAGGTTGCTAGCTCACCGCTCATTCCAGCATGAAAGGAAGGAGTTGGCTGGATTCGAACTCGGGACCATTCACCTCAAGGTCTGGTGCTGATGCCACCAGCCGGCTCTCTGACAAATGCCTCACAACATTTCTCCGTCCTAAAACCAAACATCTCATCTGAATAATTAAAGCTCAAATCTAAAATAGACTGAATTCTTCAGTGAACAGCATACTCAAGCCCAGGAGGTTTTGGGTTTAGATGTCACCAGAGCTCATATGGCCTTTGATCCTCGCAGCGTAAAAATATTGAATCATGTGCCTTGGAATGCGGAGAGAAAACAAGAGACTACAGGGCCCACTGTTGGCATTTTTTTGATAAACACAATAGGAACTGGAATCTAAGATATGCTCAGCATTCTGTTTCAAAAGAAAAAGAAAGCTTTCATGAATAATTTGCGTTTATGAAACAAACGTTGTGCTCATTTCTGACTATGATAGAAACTAGTGATTTCTTATTATGTACATGATCTTTATCATTATTATAGTATCCCCTCGATACCATCACTACTTTGTAAAATCCATATACCAAGCAGCTGTTAAATTTTGGCAGTGCCAGGCAAATAAAGCTATGAAACATTCTCATGTGAACTTCCATTTCCAGTATGATACTGACTCACTTTGATTGTTCTCTAGTTCCAATATTTGAAGTACAAAGTCAAAATATTCTGCCGGAGAACCGGGCCGGGTTGGGTTGGAGGAGTTGACCTGGGTGCAGACCGTGCTGTTGCCTGCTACTCGAAGGCGTCAGAGTTGTGCACGAAAGCAGCGTGCAGTGTAACCGTGAGTGTCTGTCTTGGTCGTTTCTCTCGCGATTGCAAGACCTTGGTGGACATTGGTAATGTGAGGTGCCTGTTTCCCTTGTTCGGTGGCTGGACAGGTGATGAGGCAGCAGCGTGGCCTTGGTTGTAGTGAGGATGAGGCCTCAAGCTGCGGGCTTGCCTGCTGCTCAGCCCAGGAGAGACAATACAGGAGATGGGTGTCGTGTGGAGTCTGTGCTCAGTGGGGGCTGGCCTCTCCTGTCAATGCTGCCCTCCAGTGTTCAACCAGTGGAAGGACAGGCTAGATTACCGGGAGCTGAACCATCAATTTTCATGTCTCTCAGGGACTTTGGACTATACAAGTGTTTTCTTGCATAATAATGTGTTTTCTCTCTCTCTCTCTCTCATTATTTTGAATGTATTTTATGCACCTTGGCCCCAGAGGAACACTGTCTCGTTTGACTGTATCCGTGTATGGTCTGAATAATAATTAAACTTGATTTGATTTTATATTCATGCATCTTCTTTGCACTACTCTGCAGAGTTATTGCTCTCTGAATGCTGTACATTATATGTCTGGATACCAGGAACTTGGGACAAATCCCGGCCCTGTGCTAGTTCATCCCCCACACTGGGTTGTCCCACAGCTCAGAGTGGAGAAGCTGAGTTGGAGTGAGCAATATGGCCACTCATATTGAGTATGGGGCTCGGGGCCGCGTGCTGTCTGACACGGTGAGTGCGGGGTGTTCCTGGGCACTGTCGGCACCTGCTTCACGTGTTGGCAAACCCTCCTGTTGGATGTGATGGGAATCACCCCCCTCTCTCTTTGTTTGGATGCTTCAATCTCCCTCACTCTGGCAGTCCCAGCAGTAGTCAGCACCAACCTGGGCACCAGCCTCCTAGTATCCAGGACATCTTCAAGGAGCGATGCCTCAAAAAGACAGCATCCATTATTAAGGACCTCCAACACCCGGAACATGTCCTCTTCTGATTGGTACCATTAGGAAGGAGGTACAGAAGCCTGAAGCCCCCCACTGATCAATAAGCCTGATTCTGATTTTGATTCGCTGTGCTGGTCCAAGTACGGCCCTGAACCTGTACAGTTTGCTCCAGCTTTGCCCCAAACCAGCCCTCACACAATGAGTGTGGGGGCGACTCATTGCTGGTTCCTTGCTCTGTCTGTGAAGTATCTCTCTGTACATAATGCTACAAAAACCCTCCCTTCCGTCCAACAGTCTCTTTGACCCCTTGCCATCAGGCGGGAGGTACTGTAGCATTAGGACAAGAACTGTTAGGATGGGAAACAGTTTCTTCCCCCGGGCCATGAGACTGCTGAATTCCCTGTCACGCCCAGGTCTCATCACTTATGAAGCACCAGTAGCATTATACTGTTCACTTTTTAACTTGTATTGTACATGCACCTTATTGTTTGTTAACTTATTTGTGGTAATATCACTTCATGTGTTGCATGTAAGTTACATGTACTGTGCGGTGCACCTTAGTCCGGAAGAAAGTTGTCTCATTTGGTGGTATACATGGGTGCGGCTGAATGACAATGAACTTGAACTTCAACCTCACTCCTGAGCTTGCATCCTGCCCTCTAAGTAGGGCAGCACAGTAGGTGCGGCATGCTGACGTGCATCACTTTACAATACTAGCAATCAATGAGCGGGGTTCAATAGCCGCTGCTGCCTGTAAGGAGTTTGTACGCTGTCCCCGTTCCCACGCGGTTTTCCTCTGGGTGCTCCGGTTTCCTCCCACATTCCAAAGACGTGCAGTTAGGGTTTCTGAGTTGTGGGCATGCTATGTTGGTGACAGAAGCATAGCAACACTTGCAGGCTGCCCAGCACAATCCTCGCTGATTTGATTTGATGCACAATGACCCATTTCACTGTATGCCTCAATGTACATGTGACAAAGAAAAATAATCTTGAATGTTTTAAAATTACTTTCCAAAGCGAAAAAAAACATGCCTAACCTTATAAACATAACTGGAATTCCCTTTGAAATCAATGGGGTCTAGAATCTTACAAAAAGGCAGCCTGAATCCAAAGGTCATTGGGGATTTTCCAGCAAGAGCGAGCCCCAGCTTGGCACTCCACATGGGATCAATGTCTGACTGGCTTGAATGGTTTGGCACTCGCAATTCCTAACATAGCCTCCAGTCCCAGCCAGGGCAACTTATCCTGGTAAGAAAAAGGCCACTCTTCCTTAGCTTTATTGTACTGAAGCACACCCACATTTCTAAATAACATGATTGTCCAAATTTGTATTCATCCTAGATGTAAAGATACTCAACATTGGAGCATCTATGACCTTTATTCATAATTAATTTCACAGATTCACTCTAATTTCTATGCAGAGGCAAACATCTTATCCCAAGACCAGGTTCATGACTCACCATCCAAAAATAACCTCCTCCTTCTTCCCATTTGTATCTCTTAAGAATTCTATGTCTTTGTCCAAGATCACAATTCATTCCTGTAACCTCTTCAGAATATGTCTCATTCCCCTCAGATCTCTGCTCAGGTGGATAATCTTCACAACAGGAATCCATTTGATGGATCTCACTAACCAAGTACAGCCTTCCTTAAATATGGAGACCAAAATTATGCACAGGTGTGTTTTCACCAAAAGACTTCCATAATTGGATGTTACATCCCTGTACCTCTATCGCTGCTTTTCCCTTCATCATTCCACGTTGGATAATTTTACCGTTCCCATATTACATTCCACGTCCCACTTCCCTTCCAACTCATCTAACCCTTCTCTATCCCTTTGCACCCACTTTCCCACCGAGATTTGTATCATCGGCAAACTTGGATATTTTACACCTGGTGCCGAGGTTTAAGTCGGTGATACAGATTGTAAATAGCTGTGGCCCAAGTATCGATTGTTGCTCACTTTACAGCTGCCTAGTCTAAAAAAATTACCTGGTTTCTGTTCATTAATCCAGGACAAAATGTAACTCCCACAGCCCCACACCTCCAAAGTGTGTGTTTGTACGTACACTCACATTCTCTCTCAAAAGACCCTTAAATCATGTTTTATTTTTATTTCTGTCCCATATCAGAGTCAGGTTTATTATCACCGGCATGTGTCGTGAAATCTGTTAACTTAGCAGCAGCAATACATGGTATAGAAGAAGAAAAAAACAAAAACAATAATAATAAATAAATAAGTTAATGACAGTACATGTATATTGAATAGATTAAAATTCATGCAAAAAACAGAAATAATAAACATTTAAGAAGTGAGGTTGTATTCACAGGTTCAATGTCCATTTAGGAATCAGATGGTAGAGGGGAAGAAGCTGTTCCTGAATCGCTGAGTGTGTGCCTTCAGGCTTCTGTACCTCCTTCCTGATGATAACAATGAGAAAAGGGCATACCTGGGTGCCGGAGGTCCTTAATAATGGACGCTGCCTTTCTGAGACACCGCTCCTTGAAGGTGTCCTGGATACTGTGTAGGCTAGTACCCAAGATGGAGCCGACTAAATCTACAGCTTCTTTCAGTCCTGTGCAGTAGCCCCTCCATACCAGAGAGTGATGCAGCCTGTCAGAATGCTATCAACAGTACATCTATAGAAGTTTTTGAGTCTATTTGTTGACATACCAAATCTCTTCAAACTCCTAATGAAGTATAGTCGCTGTCTTGCCTTCTTTATAACTGCATCGATATGTTGGGACCAGGTTAGGTTCTCAGAGATCTTGACAACCAGGAACTTGAAACTGCTCACTCTCTCCACTTCTGATCCCTCTATGAGGATTGGTATGTGTTCCTTTGTCTTATCCTTCCTGATGTCCACAATCAGCTCTTTCGTCTTTCTGATGTTGAGTGCCAGGTTGTTGCTGCGACACCACTCCACTAGTCGGCATATCTCACTCCTGTATGCCCTCTCCTCACCACCTGAGATTCTACCAACAATGGTAGTATCATCAGCAAATTTATAGATGGTATTTGAGTTATGCCTAGCCACACAGTCATGGGTATAGAGAGAGTAGAGCAGTGGGCTAAGCACACACCCCTGAGGTGCACCAATATTGATCGTCAGCAAGGACATATTATCACCAATCCGCACAGATTGTGATCTTCTGGTTAGGAAGTCGAAGATCCAATTGCAGAGGCCCAGGTTCTGTAACTTCTTAATCAGCATTGTGGGAATGATGGTGTTAAATGCTGAGCTATAGTCGATGAACTGCATCCTGACGTGGGTGTTTGTATTGTCCAGGTGGTCTAAGGCCGTGTGAAGAGCCATTGAGATTGTGTCTGCCATTGACCTATTGTGGCAATAGGCAAATTACAATTTTCAGAAAAATACAAATATTATCTACCCTGCTTGTTACATATTCTAAAAACTAACACTATTTCCCTTCTATAAATCGCACTCAATCATAATCGTGATTTCTGTGTACCCTGTTATCACACTCTCTAATAATAGATTCCAGCACCTACTTGGCTACTAAGAAGATACAATTCCCTGTTTAATTTTTCTCTCTTTTCTTGATCACCATTTGCTGACTTATAACTGCAGAAATTAGGAAATTGTATATGATCATAACCCACCCACCTGCAAGTCTCTGTGGTCATCTCCTCAATCCCCATAATGGTTTAGGGAATTTGTTAGCCTTTCGTCCAATTACTTTTCTTCTGAACTCTTTATACTAATTATCGTTACTTTAAGTTCATTGTTCCACTATCAGTGACTTTACTTTTGTTCGCTCTCTTCAGTGAAGGCAGATGCATTTTCTTTCCAAACGTTTCCTTTAGCTACATTTTACTCACAATCTTTCATTCATTATGTGCCGTGTCGTATGACAAGGGTGATCGTGATTGTTCCTGGCAAATTTTTCCTCAGATGTGGTTTGCCATTGCCTTTTTCTGGGCAGTGTCTTTTACAAGATAGGTGGCCCCAGTCACTTCAGAGACTGTCTGCCTAGCCTCAGTGGTCACATAACCAGGATTTGTGATCTGCACCAGTTGCCCCAACCCCCATGGCTTCACGTGAGCCTGATTGAGGTGCTACACCTTGCCCTAGGGTGACCTGCAGGCTAGCGGAGGGAAGGAGCACCTTACACCTCCTTTGGTAGAGACGCATCTCCACCCCACCACCCATACACCTTTCTCGATCTCTATCTCGACTATTCATATGCTCTTTCTTTTCACTAATCGAAGCTATTCCAAACTGCTCTTACGCTTCTTAACTGATTGATTTGATCTCTCGTTCTTCCTGTTTAAAAACTTCTTGCTCATTCTTTGCTGGATTTTACAAAATTCTCAACCCATAGACTGACTGCTGTTTTCACAAGGTCATGCGCGTTGCCTTCCATTGTAATATTTGCAGGAGAAACCATTTATGACAGATAACCTATCTTATTTTCATTATATCAAAGTAAATAGCATTCATAATTAAAAATATATATTTACAAGAATAAACCATGCAATGCATTTTTATTCTTCCAGTCATAGACTAAGTGTTAAGTAGTGTTCTGCTACAAGCTAATTGCTAAGCTTGGCAAACACTTTAATATCAAATGCCTGAACCTGAGCTATGAATATTCACCACCATCCCAGTGTTTGGTTACATCTCTTAAAACCAAGAGGACTGTTGCCTCTCATGTGACCCCCTTGGTGGGGTGGTACACTATTACAATCTTATTCTTTGGAATTCCCAATGGTTTGGATCTCTGACACCTAGTTTTGTTTCTTGCCCTCCCCTTAAATGCACCAGGGCCCCATTCCCAAACTAACAGGGGCTCTTTCCTCTTTGTCATTTAAACTCACTTAAAAGGTATTTGCTCCCAATGGGAGGAGGCTACATAGCGTCCACACCAGGAACACTAGACTCAGAACCAGTAACTTTCCCCAAGCAGTAAGGCTGATCAACACCTCCACCCACTAACCCACCCCTCCACCCCTACTTTCTCAGATTTGTCTGTTACCTTATGTACAGACACTCCTATGCCTAGTGTTCCTTTATGGACACACAATCAATCAATGTACATAAGCTATCTTATGTATTTATATTTATTATGCAAGCACCGGCTTTGCCCCCTCCTCCCCCCGATCAAGGTCATGTGAAGCCATGGTGGATGGTCGGATGAGCGGCTGGTGCAGGTCACAAGTCCTGGCTATGTGACCACTGACGCCAGGCAGACAATGTCTGGAAGAGTATTGATAATAGCTGGGGTCACCCGTCTTGTAAAGACACTACCCAGGAGAAGGCGATGGCAAACCCCTTCTGTAGAAAGATCTGTAACAAGTAGAAATCATGGTCACAGTAAGACCATGATCGCCCATGTCACATAATGATGATAATAACATTCTTTATCTCATTGTGCTGCTTTTTGCATTGCATCAGACCATGCAATTTTAAATACACCACAGTACTGTTCTCATGCTCCAATTAAACTCACCAGGGCCCTTTTATACTCACCGGGGCCTTGTTATGCTCCTTTTAAACCCTTTGGGGTCCCATTCCCATGGTTCTATTCAACTCAAAGGAGCTCGTCTTCAACTCTCTTCCAACCCACCCAGTTCCCTATAAAATGTATTGTACTGCTCTGTCACATCTAAAACAAAAATAGGTTTTAAAGTGTGTTAGATATTAATAGAAGTCAAAATCAGAATTAGGTTTAATATCACCAGCATATGTTGTGAAATTTGTTGTTATGCAGCAGCAGTACTTTGCAATACATAATAAAAACTATATATGTAATAATATATATAAAATCAGCAGTGTAAAAAATAGAGATAGTGTTCTTGGGTTCAATGTCCATTCAGAAGTCTGATGGAAGAAGGAAGAAACTGTTTCTGAATCGTTGAGTGTGTGTCTTCAGTCTCCTGTACCTCCTCCTTGATGGCAGAGGGGAAGGAGCTGTTCCTGAATCGTTGAGTGTGTGTCTTCAGTCTCCTGTACCTCCTCCCTGATGGCTGCATTGAGAAGAGGGCATATGCTGAGTGGTAGGGGTCCTCAATGATGGATGCCCCCTGTTTGGAAGATGTCCTGGATGCTGGGGAGGCTAGAGCCCCTGATGGAGCTGACTGAGTTTACATCTTTCTGCAGCTTGTTTCGATCCTGTGCAGTGCCATTCCGTCCCCCCCTCCCCCCACCAAACCAAATGGTGATGCAGCCAGTTAGACTGCCTTCCACGGTACTTCTGTAGAAATTGGCGACTGATATCCGAGAGTTCAGAAAGTCTGCCTGTCCAGAAACATCAAAGCTTCAATGGTGGCGGATTATCAGAGTTTCACTGAACAAGCTTTCTGACATGGCAGTCAGCCAAGCCCCAGAACCATTGTGTGAAAAGCTGCTTTATGAAAGGAGCGGGTAAGGGATGAAGGTGCGGTTTTGAATAAAAAGAGATTTTGAGTCTGCAGTGTGATTACTCAGCACCAGCATCTACGAGGCAAGTAAAGATAAAAGAGATCATTGTTTTCTGCATCTACCATTACTAATTCTGCAATTTACATCCTGTATGAAATATTGGGTCAAGTTCCTCTCAGAATTTCCTTGAAATAATTTTCAGTGTAGTTTCTTCAAAAGACTGAAAAGTGACACTGAGAGGACATTTGGAGGGCAAGGGAATCAAAGGAGAAATGATGGACCAGAGGGAATGGGACATCTGTCTCAATGCACCATGAAGGTGATACACTATCAATTACTCCAAAAGACTGGAAGTAGAGTAAATACTGAAAGGCTTTTATTAACAATAAAATGGATCCGCGTCCATGCTGTAACTCTGCCCTGGACTGTGGGAGGAGCAGTGACACCATCGCCTTTATCCAGGGGTCTGTGGGAGGAGCCACAGGAGCAGTCAGCAGAGGGGCGTGTCCAGACAGATATACATGGTCTACCACAGAAGGCAAGTGATCCAATGGAAGAAATATTATCTGTATGGACGGAACGCCACTCACTGTCTGTATCTGTATGGTGGGATCCCCATTCACTGTCTGTATCTGTATGGTGGGATCCCCATTCACTGTCTGTATCTGTATGGTGGGATCCCCATGCAATCTCTGTATCTGTATGGTGAGATCCCCATTCACTGTCTGTCTGTATCTGTATTGTGGTATCCCCATTCACTGTCTGTATCTGTATGGTGGGATCCCCATTCACTGTCTGTATCTGTATGGTAGGATCCCCATTCACTGTCTGTATCTGTATGGTGGGATCCCCATTCACTGTCTGTATCTGTATTGTGGGATCCCCATTCACTGTCTGTCTGTATCTGTATGGTGGCATCCCCTTTCACTGTCTGTATCTGTATGGTGGGATCCCCATTCACTGTCTGTCTGTATCTGTATTGTAGTATCCCCATTCACTGTCTGTATCTGTATGGTGGGATCACCATTCACTGTCTGTATCTGTATTGTGGTATCCCCATTCACTGTGTGTCTGTATCTGTATGGTGGCATCCCCATACACTCTCTGGATCAGTATGGTGGGATCCCCATTCACTGTCTGTATCTGTATTGTGGTATCCCCATTCACTGTCTGTCTGTATAGTGGGATCCCCATTCACTGTCTGTATCTGTATGGTGGGATCCCCATTCACTGTCTGTCTGTATCTGTATTGTGGTATCCCCATTCACTGTCTGTGTGTATAGTGGGAACCCCATTCACTGTCTGTATCTGTATGGTGGTATCCCCATTCACTGTCTGTCTGTATCTGTATTGTGGTATCCCCATTCACTGTCTGTCTGTATAGTGGGATCCCCATTCACTGTCTGTCTGTATGGTGGGATCCCCATTCACTGTCTGTCTGTATCTGTATGGTGGTATCCCCATTAACTGTCTGTCTGTATCTGTATTGTGGTATCCCCATTCACTGTCTGTCTGTATAGTGGGATCCCCATTCACTGTCTATCTGTATGGTGGGATCCCCATTCACTGTCTGTATCTGTATGGTGGGATCCCCATTCACTGTCTGTCTGTGTCTGTATGGTGGTATCCCCATTCACTGTCTGTCTGTATCTGTATGGTGGGATCCACATTCACTGTCTGTATCTGTATTGTGGTATCCCCATTCACTGTCTGTATCTGTATGGTGGGATCCCCATTCACTGTCTGTCTGTATCTGTATGGTGGGATCCCCATTCACTGTCTCTATCTCTATGGTGGGATCCCCATTCACTCTCTGTATCTGTATGGTGGGATCCCCATTCACTGTCTGTATCTGTATGGTGGGATCCCCATTCACTGTCTGTATCTGTATGGTGGGATCCCCATTCACTGTCTGTATCTGTATGATGGGATCCCCATTCACTGTCTGCATCTGTATGGTGGGATCGCAATTCACTGTCTGTCTGTATCTGTATGGTGGGATCCCCATTCACAGTCTGTATCTGTATGGTGGGAACCCCATTCACTCTCGTATCTGTATGTTGGTATCCCCATTCACTGTCTGTCTGTATCTGTATGGTGAGATCCGCACTCACTGTCTGTCTGTATCTGTATGGTGGGTTTCCCATTCACTGTCTGTCTGTATCTGTATTGTGGTATCCCGATTCACTGTCCGTATCTGTATGGTGGGATCGCAATTCACTGTCTGTATCTGTATTGTGGTATCCCCATTCACTGTCTGTATCTGTATAGTGGGATCCCCATTAACTGTCTGTATCTGTATGGTGGGATCCCCATTCACTGTCTGACTGTGTCTGTATGGTGGGATCTTCATTCACAGTCCGTATCTGTATGGTGGGAACCCCATTAACTCTCGTATCTGTATGGTGGGATCCCCATTAACTGTCTTCCTGTATGGTGGGATCCCTATTCACTGTCTGTATCTGTATTGTGGTATCCCCATTCACTGTCTGTATCTGTATGGTGGGATCCCCATACACTCTCTGGATCTGTATGGTGGGATCCCCATTCACTGTCTGTATCTGTATAGTGGGATCCCCATTCACTGTCTGTCTGTATCTGTATTGTGGTATCCCCATTCACTGTCCGTATCTGTATGGTGGGATCCCCATTCACTGTCTGTCTGTATCTGAATTGTGGTATCCCCATTCACTGTCTGTCTGTATTGTGGGATCACCATTCACTGTCTGTGTGTATCTGTATGGTGGTATCCCCATTCACTGTCTGTCTGTATCTGTATGGTCAGATCCCCACTCACTGTCTGTCTGTATCTGTATGGTGGGAACCCCATTCAATGTCTGGCTGTATGGTGGGATCCCCATTCACTGTCTGTCTGTGTCTGTATGGTGGGATCCCCATTCAATGTCTGGCTGTATGGTGGGATCCCCATTCACTGTCTGTATTTGTATGGTGGGATCCCCATTTACTGTCTGTATATGTATGGTGGGATCCCCATTCACTGTCTGTATTTGTATGGTGGGATCCCCATTTACTGTCTGTATCTGTATGGTGGGATCCCCATTCACTGTCTGTCTGTATCTGTATGGTGGGTTCCCCATTCACTTTCTATATCTGTATGGTGGTATCCCCATTCACTCTCGTATCTATATGGTGGGATCACCATTAACTGTCTGTATCTGTATTGTGGTATCCCCATTCACTGTCTGTCTGTACAGTGGGATCCCCATTCACTGTCTGTATCCGTATTGTGGTATCACCATTCACTGTCTGTCTGTATAGTGGGATACCCATTCACTGTCTGTATTTGTATGGTGGGATCCCCATTTACTGTCTGTATTTGTATGGCGGGATCCCCATTTACTGTCTGTATTTGTATGGTGGGATCCTCATTCACTGTCTGTCTGTATCTGTATGATGGGTTCCCCATTCACTTTCTATATCTGTATGGTGGTATCCCCATTCACTCTCGTATCTATATGGTGGGATCACCATTAACTGTCTGTATCTGTATTGTGGTATCCCCATTCACTGTCTGTCTGTACAGTGGGATCCCCATTCACTGTCTGTATCCGTATTGTGCTATCACCATTCACTGTCTGTCTGTATAGTGGGATACCCATTCACTGTCTGTCTGTATCTGTATGGTGGGATCCCCATTCACTGTCTGTCTGTATCTGTATGGTGGGATCCCAATTCACTGTCTGTCTGTATCTGTATGGTGGGATCCCCATTCACTGTCTGTCTGTATCTGTATGGTGGGATCCCCATTCACAGTACGTATCTGTATGGTGGGAACCCCATTCACTCTCGTATCTGTATGGTGGTATCCCCATTCACTGTCTGTCTGTATCTGTATGGTGAGATCCCCACTCACTGTCTGTCTGTATCTGTATGGTGGGATTCGGATTCACTGTCTGTATCTGTATGATGGGATCCCCATTCACTGTCTGTATCTGTATGATGGGATCCCCATTCACTGTCTGTATCTGTATGGTGGGATCCCCATTCACTGTCTGTCTCTGTACTGTGGTATCCCAATTCACTGTCCGTATCTGTATGATGGGATCCCCATTCAATGTCTGTATCTCTATGGTGGGATCTCCATTCACTGTCTGTCTGTATCTGTATTGTGGTATCCCCATTCACTGTCTGTATCTGTATGGTGGGATCACGATTCACTGTCTGTATCTGTATTGTGGTATCCCCCTTCACTGTCTGTGTGTATCTGTATGGTGAGATCCCCACTCACTGTCTGTCTGTATCTGTATGGTTGGATCCCCATTCACTGTCTGTCTGTATCTGTATGGTGGGATCCCGATTCACTGTCTGTATCTGTATGGTGGGATCCCCATTCACTGTCTGTCTGTATCTGTATAGAGGGATCCCCATTCACTCTCGTATCTGTATGGTGGTATCCACATTGACTGTCTGTCTGTATCTGTATGGTGGTATCCCCATTCACTGTCTGTCTGTATCTGTATGGTGGGATCCACATTCACTGTCTGTATCTGTATAGTGGGATCCACATTCACTGTCCGTATCTGTATGGTGGGATCCCCATTTACTGTCTGTATCTCTATGGTGGGATCCCCATTCACTGTCTGTCTGTATCTGTATAGTGGGATCCCCATTCACTCTCGTATCTGTATGGTGGTATCCACATTCACTGTATGTCTGTATCTGTATGGTGGTATCCCCATTCACTGTCTGTCTGTATCTGTATGGTGGGATCCACATTCACTGTCTGTATCTGTATAGTGGGATCCACATTCACTGTCCGTATCTGTATGGTGGGATCCCCATTCACTGTCTGTATCTCTATGGTGGGATCTCCATTCACTGTCTGTCTGTATCTGTATTGTGGTATCCCCATTCACTGTCTGTATCTGTATGGTGGGATCACCATTCACTGTCTGTATCTGTATTGTGGTATCCCCATTCACTGTCTGTCTGTATCTGTATGGTGGGATCCCCATTCACTCTCTGGATCAGTATGGTGGGATCCCCATTCACTGTCTGTATCTGTATTGTGGTATCCCCATTCACTGTCTGTCTGTATCTGTATGGTGGGATCCCCATTCACTGTCTGTATCTGTATTGTGGTATCCCCATTCACTGTCTGTCTGTGTCTGTATGGTGGGATCCCCATTCAATGTCTGGCTGTATGGTGGGATCCCCATTCACTGTCTGTATTTGTATGGTGGGATCCCCATTCACTCTCTGGATCAGTATGGTGGGATCCCCATTCACTGTCTGTATCTGTATTGTGGTATCCCCATTCACTGTCTGTCTGTATCTGTATGGTGGGATCCACATTCACTGTCTGTATCTGTATAGTGGGATCCACATTCACTGTCCGTATCTGTATGGTGGGATCCCCATTCACTGTCTGTATCTCTATGGTGGGATCTCCATTCACTGTCTGTCTGTATCTGTATTGTGGTATCCCCATTCACTGTCTGTATCTGTATGGTGGGATCACCATTCACTGTCTGTATCTGTATTGTGGGATCCGCATTCACTGTCTGTATTTGTATGGTGGGATCCCCATTCACTGTCTTTATCTGTATGGTGGGATCCCCATTCACTGTCTGTCTGTATCTGTATGGTGGGTTCCCCATTCACTTTCTATATCTGTATGGTGGTATCCCCATTCACTCTCGTATCTATATGGTGGGATCACCATTAACTGTCTGTATCTGTATTGTGGTATCCCCATTCACTGTCTGTCTGTACAGTGGGATCCCCATTCACTGTCTGTATCCGTATTGTGGTATCACCATTCACTGTCTGTCTGTATAGTGGGATACCCATTCACTGTCTGTATTTGTATGGAGGGATCCCCATTTACTGTCTGTATTTGTATGGCGGGATCCCCATTTACTGTCTGTATCTGTATGGTGGGATCCTCATTCACTGTCTGTCTGTATCAGTATGGTGGGATCCCGATTCACTTTCTATATCTGTATGGTGGTATCCCCATTCACTCTCGTATCTATATGGTGGGATCACCATTAACTGTCTGTATCTGTACTGTGGTATCCCCATTCACTGTCTGTCTGTATAGTGGGATACCCATTCACTGTCTGTCTGTATCTGTATGGTGGGATCCCCATTCACTGTCTGTCTGTATCTGTATTGTGGTATCCCCATTCACTGTCTGTCTGTATCTGTATGGTGGGATCCCCATTCACTGTCTGTATCTGTATGGTGGGATCCCCATTCACTCTCTGGATCAGTATGGTGGGATCCCCATTCACTGTCTGTATCTGTATTGTGGGATCCCCATTCACTCTCTGGATCAGTATGGTGGGATCCCCATTCACTGTCTGTATCTGTATTGTGGTATCCCCATTCACTGTCTGTCTGTATCTGTATGGTGGGATCCCCATTCACTGTCTGTATCTGTATGTTGGGATCCCCATTCACTGTCTGCATCTGTATGGTGGGATCGCAATTCACTGTCTGTCTGTATCTGTATGGTGGGATCCCCATTCACAGTCCGTGTCTGTATGGTGGAAACCCCATTCACTCTCGTATCTGTATGTTGGTATCCCCATTCACTGTCTGTCTGTATCTGTATGGTGGTATCCCCATTCACTGTCTGTCTGTATCTGTATGGTGAGATCCCTATTCACTGTCTGTCTGTATCAGTATGGTGGGATCCCGATTCACTGTCTGTATCTGTATGGTGGGTTTCCCATTCACTGTCTGTCTGTATCTGTATTGTGGTATCCCGATTCACTGTCCGCATCTGTATGGTGGGATCGCAATTTACTGTCTGTATCTGTATTGTGGTATCCCCATTCATTGTCTGCCTGTAAAGTGGGATCCCCATTCACTGTCTGTATCTGTATGGTGGGATCCCCATTCACTGTCTGTCTGTGTCTGTATGGTGGGATCCCCATTCACTGTCTGTCTGTATCTGTATGGTGGGATCCCCATTCACTGTCTGTCTGTATCTGTATGGTGGGATCCCCATTCACTGTCTGTATCTGTATGGTGGGATCCCCATTCACTGTCTGTCTGTGTCTGTATGGTGGGATCCCCATTCACTGTCTGTATCTGTATAGTGGGATCCGCATTCACTGTCCGTATCTGTATGGTGGAAACCCCATTCACTCTCGTATCTGTATGCTGGTATCCACATTCACTGTCTGTCTGTATCTGTATGGTGGTATCCCCATTCACTGTCTGTCTGTATATGTATGGTGGGATCCCCATTCACTGTCTGTATCTGTATAGTGGGATCCCCATTCACTGTCTGTCTGTATCTGTATGGTGGGATCCCCATTCACTGTCTCTCTGTATGGTGGGATCACCATTCACTGTCTGTGTGTATCTGTATGGTGGTATCCCCATTCACTGTCTGTCTGTATCTGTATGGTCAGATCACCACTCACTGTCTGTCTGTATCTGTATGGTTGGATCCCCATTCACTGTCTGTATCTGTATGGTGGGATCCCCATTCACTGTCCGTATCTGTATGATGGGATCCCCATTCACTGTCTGTATCTGTATGGTGGGATCCCCATTCACTGTCTGTATCTGTATTGTGGTATCCCCATTCACTGTCTGTCTGTGTCTGTATGGTGGGATCTTCATTCACAGTCCGTATCTGTATGGTGGGAACCCCATTCACTCTCGTATCTGTATGGTGGGATCCCCATTAACTGTCTTCCTGTATGGTGGGATCCCCATTCACTGTCTGTATCTGTATGGTGGGATCCCCATTCACTGTCTGTATCTGTATTGTGGTATCCCCATTCACTGTCTGTCTGTATAGTGGGATCCCCATTCACAGTCTGTCTGTATGGTGGGATCCCCATTCACTGTCTGTCTGTATCTGTATGGTGGGATCTTCATTCACAGACCGTATCTGTATGGTGGGAACCCCATTCACTCTCGTATCTGTATGGTGGTATCCCCATTAACTGTCTGTCTGTATCTGTATGGTGAGATCCCCATTCACTGTCTGTCTGTATCTGTATTGTGGTATCCCCATTCACTGTCTGTATCTGTATGGTGGGATCACAATTCACTGTCTGTATCTGTATTGTGGTATGCCTATTCAATGTCTGTCTGTACAGTGGGATCCCCATTCAGTGTCTGTCTGTATGGTGGGATCCCCATTCACTGTCTGTCTGTATCTGTATGGTGAGATCCGCACTCACTGTCTGTCTGTATCTGTATGGTGGGATCCCGATTCACTGTCTGTATCTGTATGGTGGGATCCCCGTTCACTGTCTGTATCTGTATGGTGGGATCCCCATTCACTGTCTGTATCTGTATGGTGGGATCCCGATTCACTGTCTGTATCTGTACGGTGGGATCCCCATTCACTGTCTGTCTGTATCTGTATTGTGGTATCCCCATTCACTGTCTATATCTGTATGGTGGGATCTCCATTCACTGTCTGTATCTGTATGGTGGGATCCCCATTCACTGTCTGTATCTGTATTGTGGTATCCCCATTCACTGTCTGTATCTATTTGGTGGGATCCCCATTCACTGTCTGTATCTGTATGATGGGATCCCCATTCACTGTCTGTATCTGTATTGTGGTATCCCCATTCACTGTCTGTCTGTGTCTGTATGGTGGGATCCCCATTCACTGTCTGGCTGTATGGTGGGATCCCCATTCACTGTCTGTATTTGTATGGTGGGATCCCCATTTACTGTCTGTATCTGTATGGTGGGATCCCCATTCACTGTCTGTATTTGTATGGTGGGATCCCCATTTACTGTCTGTATCTGTATGGTGGGATCCCCATTCACTGTCTGTCTGTATCTGTATGGTGGGTTCCCCATTCACTTTCTATATCTGTATGTGGTATCCCCATTCACTCTCGTATCTATATGGTGGGATCACCATTAACTGTCTGTATCTGTATTGTGGTATCCCCATTCACTGTCTGTCTGTACAGTGGGATCCCCATTCACTGTCTGTATCCGTATTGTGGTATCACCATTCACTGTCTGTCTGTATAGTGGGATCCCCATTCACTGTCTGTATTTGTATGGTGGGATCCCCATTTACTGTCTGTATTTGTATGGTGGGATCCCCATTTACTGTCTGTATTTGTATGGTGGGAACCCCATTTTTCTGTCTGTATCTGTATGGTGGGATCCCCATTCACTGCCTGTCTGTATCTGTATGGTGGGTTCCCCATTCACTTTCTATATCTGTATGGTGGTATCCCCATTCACTTTCGTATCTATATGGTGGGATCACCATTAACTGTCTGTATCTGTATTGTGGTATCCCCATTCACTGACTGTCTGTACAGTGGGATCCCCATTCACTGTCTGTATCCGTATTGTCGTATCACCTTTCACTGTCTGTCTGTATAGTGGGATACCCATTCACTGTCTGTCTGTATCTGTATGGTGGGATCCCCATTCACTGTCTGTCTGTATCTGTATGGTGGGATCCCCATTCACTGTCTGTCTGTATCTGTATGGTGGGATCCCCATTCACTGTCTGTCTGTATCTGTATGGTGGGATCCCCATTCACAGTACGTATCTGTATGGTGGGAACCCCATTCACTCTCGTATCTGTAAGGTGGTATCCCCATTCACTGTCTGTCTCTATCTGTATGGTGGTATCCCCATTCACTGTCTGTCTGTATCTGTATGGTGAGATCCCCACTCACTGTCTGTCTTTATCTGTATGGTGGGATTCGGATTCACTGTCTGTATCTGTATGATGGGATCCCCATTCACTGTCTGTATCTGTATGATGGGATCCCCATTCACTGTCTGTATCTGTATGGTGGGATCCCCATTCACTGTCTGTCTCTGTACTGTGGTATCCCCATTCACTGTCCGTATCTGTATGATGGGATCCCCATTCACTGTCTGTATCTCTTTGGTGGGATCTCCATTCACTGTCTGTCTGTATCTGTATTGTGGTATCCCCATTCACTGTCTGTATCTGTATGGTGGGATCACCATTCACTGTCTGTATCTGTATTGTGGTATCCCCATTCACTGTCTGTCTGTATCTGTATGGTGGGATCCCCATTCACTGTCTGTATCTGTATGGTGGGATCCGCATTCACTCACGTATCTGTATGTTGGTATCCCCATTCACTGTCTGTCTGTATCTGTATGGTGGTATCCCCATTCACTGTCTGTCTGTATCTGTATGGTGAGATCCCCACTCACTGTCTGTCTGTATCTGTATGGTTGGATCCCCATTCACTGTCTGTCTGTATCTGTATGGTGGGATCCCGATTCACTGTCTGTATCTGTATGGTGGGATCCCCATTCACTGTCTGTCTGTATCTGTATAGTGGGATCCCCAATCACTCTCGTATCTGTATGGTGGTATCCACATTCACTGTCTGTCTGTATCTGTATGGTGGTATCCCCATTCACTGTCTGTCTGTATCTGTATGGTGGGATCCACATTCACTGTCTGTATCTGTATAGTGGGATCCACATTCACTGTACGTATCTGTATGGTGGGATCCCCATTCACTGTCTGTATCTCTATGGTGGGATCTCCATTCACTGTCTGTCTGTATCTGTATTGTGGTATCCCCATTCACTGTCTGTATCTGTATGGTGGGATCACCATTCACTGTCTGTATCTGTATTGTGGTATCCCCATTCACTGTCTGTCTGTATCTGTATGGTGGGATCCCCATTCACTGTCTGTATCTGTATGGTGGGATCCCCATTCACTCTCTGGATCTGTATGGTGGGATCCACATTCACTGTCTGTATCTGTATTGAGGTATCCCCATTCACTGCCTGTCTGTATCTGTATGGTGGGATCCCCATTCACAGTCTGTATCTGTATGGTGGGATCCCCATTCACTGTCTGCATCTGTATGGTGGGATCGCAATTCACTGTCTGTATGTATCTGTATGGTGGGATCCCCATTCACAGTCCGTATCTGTATGGTGGGAACCCCATTCACTCTCGTATCTGTATGTTGGTATCCCCATTCACTGTCTGTCTGTATCTGTATGGTGGTATCCCCATTCACTGTCTGTCTGTATCTGTATGGTGAGATCCCTATTCACTGTCTGTCTGTATCTGTATGGTGGGATCGCAATTCACTGTCTGTATCTGTATTGTGGTATCCCCATTCATTGTCTGCCTGTATAGTGGTATCCCCATTCACTGTCTGTATCTGTATGGTGGGATCCCCATTCACTGTCTGTCTGTGTCTGTATGGTGGGATCCCCATTCACTGTCTGTCTGTATCTGTATGGTGGGATCCCCTATCACTGTCTGTCTGTAGCTGTATGGTGGGATCCATATTCACTGTCTGTATCTGTATGGTGGGATCCCCATTCACTGTCTGTCTGTGTCTGTATGGTGGGATCCCCATTCACTGTCTGTATCTGTATAGTGGTATCCCCATTCACTGTCCGTATCTGTATGGTGGAAACCCCATTCACTCTCGTATCTGTATGCTGGTATCCACATTCACTGTCTGTCTGTATCTGTATGGTGGTATCCCCATTCACTGTCTGTCTGTATATGTATCGTGGGATCCCCATTCACTGTCTGTATCTGTATAGTGGGATCCCCATTCACTGTCCGTATCTGTATGGTGGGATCCCCATTCACTGTCTGTCTGTATCTGTATTGTGGTATCCCCATTCACTGTCTGTATCTGTATGGTGGGATCACCATTCACTGTCTGTATCTGTATTGTGGTATCCCCATTCACTGTCTGTCTGTATCTGTATTGTGGTATCCCCATTCACTGTCTGTCTGTATGGTGGGATCACCATTCACTGTCTGTGTGTATCTGTATGGTGGTATCCCCATTCACTGTCTGTCTGTATCTGTATGGTCAGATCCCCACTCACTGTCTGTCTGTTTCTGTATGGTTGGATCCCCATTCACTGTCTGTATCTGTATGGTGGGATCCCCATTCACTGTCCGTATATGTATGATGGGATCCCCATTCACTGTCTGTATCTGTATGGTGGGATCCCCATTCACTGTCTGTATCTGTATTGTGGTATCCCCATTCACTGTCTGTCTGTGTCTGTATGGAGGGATCTTCATTCACAGTCCGTATCTGTATGGTGGGAACCCCATTCACTCTCGTATCTGTATGGTGGAATCCCCATTAACTGTCTGTCTGTATCTGTATGGTGAGATCCCCATTCACTGTCTGTCTGTATCTGTATTGTGGTATCCCCATTCACTGTCTGTATCTGTATGGTGGGATCACAATTCACTGTCTGTATCTGTATTGTGGTATGCCTATTCAATGTCTGTCTGTACAGTGGGATCCCCATTCAGTGTCTGTCTGGATGGTGGGATCCCCATTCACTGTCTGTCTGTATCTGTATGGTGAGATCCGCACTCACTGTCTGTCTGTATCTGTATGGTTGGATCCCCATTCACTGTCTGTCTGTATCTGTATGGTGGGATCCCGATTCACTGTCTGTATCTGTATGCTGGGATCCCCATTCACTGTCTGTATCTGTATGATGGGATCCCCATTCACTGTCTGTATCTGTATGGTGGGATCCCGATTCACTGTCTGTATCTGTACGGTGGGATCCCCATTCACTGTCTGTCTGTATCTGTATTGTGGTATCCCCATTCACTGTCTATATCTGTATGGTGGGATCTCCATTCACTGTCTGTATCTGTATGGTGGGATCCCCGTTCACTGTCTGTCTGTATCTGTATGGTGGGATCCCGATTCACTGTCTGTATCTGTATGATGGGATCCCCATTCACTGTCTGTATCTGTATGGTGGGATCCCCATTCACTGTCTGTATCTGTATGGTGGGATCCCGATTCACTGTCTGTATCTGTACGGTGGGATCCCCATTCATTGTCTGTCTGTATCTGTATGGTGGTATCCCCATTCACTGTCTGTCTGTATCTGTATGGTGAGATCCGCACTCACTGTCTGTCTGTATCTGTATGGTTGGATCCCTATTCACTGTCTGCATCTGTATGGTGGGATCGCAATTCACTGTCTGTATGTATCTGTATGGTGGGATCCCCATTCACAGTCCGTATCTGTATGGTGGGAACCCCATTCACTCTCGTATCTGTATGTTGGTATCCCCATTCACTGTCTGTCTGTATCTGTATGGTGGTATCCCCATTCACTGTCTGTCTGTATCTGTATGGTGAGATCCCTATTCACTGTCTGTCTGTATCAGTATGGTGGTATCCCGATTCACTGTCCGCATCTGTATGGTGGGATCGCAATTCACTGTCTGTATCTGTATTGTGGTATCCCCATTCATTGTCTGCCTGTATAGTGGTATCCCCATTCACTGTCTGTATCTGTATGGTGGGATCCCCATTCACTGTCTGTCTGTGTCTGTATGGTGGGATCCCCATTCACTGTCTGTCTGTATCTGTATGGTGGGATCCCCATTCACTGTCTGTCTGTATCTGTATGGTGGGATCCATATTCACTGTCTGTATCTGTATGGTGGGATCCCCATTCACTGTCTGTCTGTGTCTGTATGGTGGGATCCCCATTCACTGTCTGTATCTGTATAGTGGGATCCCCATTCACTGTCCGTATCTGTATGGTGGAAACCCCATTCACTCTCGTATCTGTATGCTGGTATCCACATTCACTGTCTGTCTGTATCTGTATGGTGGTATCCCCATTCACTGTCTGTCTGTATATGTATCGTGGGATCCCCATTCACTGTCTGTATCTGTATAGTGGGATCCCCATTCACTGTCCGTATCTGTATGGTGGGATCCCCATTCACTGTCTGTCTGTATCTGTATTGTGGTATCCCCATTCACTGTCTGTATCTGTATGGTGGGATCACCATTCACTGTCTGTATCTGTATTGTGGTATCCCCATTCACTGTCTGTCTGTATCTGTATTGTGGTATCCCCATTCACTGTCTGTCTGTATGGTGGGATCACCATTCACTGTCTGTGTGTATCTGTATGGTGGTATCCCCATTCACTGTCTGTCTGTATCTGTATGGTCAGATCCCCACTCACTGTCTGTCTGTATCTGTATGGTTGGATCCCCATTCACTGTCTGTATCTGTATGGTGGGATCCCCATTCACTGTCCGTATCTGTATGATGGGATCCCCATTCACTGTCTGTATCTGTATGGTGAGATCCCCATTCACTGTCTGTATCTGTATTGTGGTATCCCGATTCACTGTCTGTCTGTGTCTGTATGGTGGGATCTTCATTCACAGTCCGTATCTGTATGGTGGGAACCCCATTCACTCTCGTATCTGTATGGTGGAATCCCCATTAACTGTCTGTCTGTATCTGTATGGTGAGATCCCCATTCACTGTCTGTCTGTATCTGTATTGTGGTATCCCCATTCACTGTCTGTATCTGTATGGTGGGATCACAATTCACTGTCTGTATCTGTATTGTGGTATGCCTATTCAATGTCTGTCTGTACAGTGGGATCCCCATTCAGTGTCTGTCTGGATGGTGGGATCCCCATTCACTGTCTGTCTGTATCTGTATGGTGAGATCCGCACTCACTGTCTGTCTGTATCTGTATGGTTGGATCCCCATTCACTGTCTGTCTGTATCTGTATGGTGAAATCCCGATTCACTGTCTGTATCTGTATGGTGGGATCCCCATTCACTGTCTGTATCTGTATGGTGGGATCCCCATTCACTGTCTGTATCTGTATGGTGGGATCCCGATTCACTGTCTGTATCTGTACGGTGGGATCCCCATTCACTGTCTGTCTGTATCTGTATTGTGGTATCCCCATTCAATGTCTATATCTGTATGGTGGGATCTCCATTCACTGTCTGTATCTGTATGGTGGGATCCCCGTTCACTGTCTGTCTGTATCTGTATGGTGGGATCCCGATTCACTGTCTGTATCTGTATGGTGGGATCCCCATTCACTGTCTGTATCTGTATGGTGGGATCCCCATTCACTGTCTGTATCTGTATGGTGGGATCCCGATTCACTGTCTGTATCTGTACGGTGGGATCCCCATTCATTGTCTGTCTGTATCTGTATGGTGGTATCCCCATTCACTGTCTGTCTGTATCTGTATGGTGAGATCCGCACTCACTGTCTGTCTGTATCTGTATGGTTGGATCCCCATTCACTGTCTGTCTCTATCTGTATGGTGGGATCCCGATTCACTGTCTGTATCTGTATTGTGGTATCCCCATTCACTGTCTGGCTGTATGGTGGGATCCCCATTCACTGTCTGTATCTGTATGGTGGGATTCGGATTCACTGTCTGTATCTGTATGATGGGATCCCCATTCACTGTCTGTATCTGTATGATGGGATCCCCATTCACTGTCTGTATCTGTATGGTGGGATCCCCATTCACTGTCTGTCTCTGTACTGTGGTATCCCCATTCACTGTCCGTATCTGTATGATGGGATCCCCATTCACTGTCTGTATCTCTATGGTGGGATCTCCATTCACTGTCTGTCTGTATCTGTTTGTGGTATCCCCATTCACTGTCTGTATCTGTATGGTGGGATCACCATTCACTGTCTGTATCTGTATTGTGGTATCCCCATTCACTGTCTGTCTGTATCTGTATGGTGAGATCCCCACTCACTGTCTGTCTGTATCTGTATGGTTGGATCCCCATTCACTGTCTGTCTGTATCTGTATGGTGGGATCCCGATTCACTGTCTGTATCTGTATGGTGGGATCCCCATTCACTGTCTGTCTGTATCTGTATAGTGGGATCCCCATTCACTCTCGTATCTGTATGGTGGTATCCACATTGACTGTCTGTCTGTATCTGTATGGTTGTATCCCCATTCACTGTCTGTCTGTATCTGTATGGTGGGATCCACATTCACTGTCTGTATCTGTATAGTGGGATCCACATTCACTGTCCGTATCTGTATGGTGGGATCCCCATTCACTGTCTGTATCTCTATGGTGGGATCCCCATTCACTGTCTGTCTGTATCTGTATAGTGGGATCCCCATTCACTCTCGTATCTGTATGGTGGTATCCACATTCACTGTATGTCTGTATCTGTATGGTGGTATCCCCATTCACTGTCTGTCTGTATCTGTATGGTGGGATCCACATTCACTGTCTGTATCTGTATAGTGGGATCCACATTCACTGTCCGTATCTGTATGGTGGGATCCCCATTCACTGTCTGTATCTCTATGGTGGGATCTCCATTCACTGTCTGTCTGTATCTGTATTGTGGTATCCCCATTCACTGTCTGTATCTGTATGGTGGGATCACCATTCACTGTCTGTATCTGTATTGTGGTATCCCCATTCACTGTCTGTCTGTATCTGTATGGTGGGATCCCCATTCACTGTCTGTATCTGTATGGTGGGATCCCCATTCACTCTCTGGATCAGTATGGTGGGATCCCCATTCACTGTCTGTATCTGTATTGTGGTATCCCCATTCACTGTCTGTCTGTATCTGTATGGTGGGATCCCCATTCACTGTCTGTATCTGTATGTTGGGATCCCCATTCACTGTCTGCATCTGTATGGTGGGATCGCAATTCACTGTCTGTCTGTATCTGTATGGTGGGATCCCCATTCACAGTCCGTGTCTGTATGGTGGGAACCCCATTCACTCTCGTATCTGTATGTTGGTATCCCCATTCACTGTCTGTCTGTATCTGTATGGTGGTATCCCCATTCACTGTCTGTCTGTATCTGTATGGTGAGAACCCTATTCACTGTCTGTCTGTATCAGTATGGTGGGATCCCTATTCACTGTCTGTATCTGTATGGTGGGTTTCCCATTCACTGTCTGTCTGTATCTGTATTGTGGTATCCCGATTCACTGTCCGCATCTGTATGGTGGGATCGCAATTTACTGTCTGTATCTGTATTGTGGTATCCCCATTCATTGTCTGCCTGTAAAGTGGGATCCCCATTCACTGTCTGTATCTGTATGGTGGGATCCCCATTCACTGTCTGTATCTGTATGGTGGGATCCCCATTCACTGTCTGTCTGTGTCTGTATGGTGGGATCCCCATTCACTGTCGGTCTGTATCTGTATGGTGGGATCCCCATTCACTGTCTGTCTGTATCTGTATGGTGGGATCCCCATTCACTGTCTGTATCTGTATGGTGGGATCCCGATTCACTGTCTGTATCTGTATGGTGGGATCCCGATTCACTGTCTGTATCTGTACGGTGGGATCCCCATTCATTGTCTGTCTGTATCTGTATGGTGGTATCCCCATTCACTGTCTGTCTGTATCTGTATGGTGAGATCCGCACTCACTGTCTGTCTGTATCTGTATGGTTGGATCCCCATTCACTGTCTGTCTCTATCTGTATGGTGGGATCCCGATTCACTGTCTGTATCTGTATTGTGGTATCCCCATTCACTGTCTGGCTGTATGGTGGGATCCCCATTCACTGTCTGTATCTGTATGGTGGGATTCGGATTCACTGTCTGTATCTGTATGATGGGATCCCCATTCACTGTCTGTATCTGTATGATGGGATCCCCATTCACTGTCTGTATCTGTATGGTGGGATCCC
This sequence comes from Hemitrygon akajei, assembly GCF_048418815.1. NCBI lineage: Eukaryota > Metazoa > Chordata > Chondrichthyes > Myliobatiformes > Dasyatidae > Hemitrygon > Hemitrygon akajei. The sequence goes on along the minus strand of NC_133137.1, from coordinate 22,197,463 downwards.
CATTCACTGTCTGTCTCTGTACTGTGGTATCCCCATTCACTGTCCGTATCTGTATGATGGGATCCCCATTCACTGTCTGTATCTCTATGGTGGGATCTCCATTCACTGTCTGTCTGTATCTGTTTGTGGTATCCCCATTCACTGTCTGTATCTGTATGGTGGGATCACCATTCACTGTCTGTATCTGTATTGTGGTATCCCCATTCACTGTCTGTCTGTATCTGTATGGTGAGATCCCCACTCACTGTCTGTCTGTATCTGTATGGTTGGATCCCCATTCACTGTCTGTCTGTATCTGTATGGTGGGATCCCGATTCACTGTCTGTATCTGTATGGTGGGATCCCCATTCACTGTCTGTCTGTATCTGTATAGTGGGATCCCCATTCACTCTCGTATCTGTATGGTGGTATCCACATTGACTGTCTGTCTGTATCTGTATGGTTGTATCCCCATTCACTGTCTGTCTGTATCTGTATGGTGGGATCCACATTCACTGTCTGTATCTGTATAGTGGGATCCACATTCACTGTCCGTATCTGTATGGTGGGATCCCCATTCACTGTCTGTATCTCTATGGTGGGATCCCCATTCACTGTCTGTCTGTATCTGTATAGTGGGATCCCCATTCACTCTCGTATCTGTATGGTGGTATCCACATTCACTGTATGTCTGTATCTGTATGGTGGTATCCCCATTCACTGTCTGTCTGTATCTGTATGGTGGGATCCACATTCACTGTCTGTATCTGTATAGTGGGATCCACATTCACTGTCCGTATCTGTATGGTGGGATCCCCATTCACTGTCTGTATCTCTATGGTGGGATCTCCATTCACTGTCTGTCTGTATCTGTATTGTGGTATCCCCATTCACTGTCTGTATCTGTATGGTGGGATCACCATTCACTGTCTGTATCTGTATTGTGGTATCCCCATTCACTGTCTGTCTGTATCTGTATGGTGGGATCCCCATTCACTGTCTGTATCTGTATGGTGGGATCCCCATTCACTCTCTGGATCAGTATGGTGGGATCCCCATTCACTGTCTGTATCTGTATTGTGGTATCCCCATTCACTGTCTGTCTGTATCTGTATGGTGGGATCCCCATTCACTGTCTGTATCTGTATGTTGGGATCCCCATTCACTGTCTGCATCTGTATGGTGGGATCGCAATTCACTGTCTGTCTGTATCTGTATGGTGGGATCCCCATTCACAGTCCGTGTCTGTATGGTGGGAACCCCATTCACTCTCGTATCTGTATGTTGGTATCCCCATTCACTGTCTGTCTGTATCTGTATGGTGGTATCCCCATTCACTGTCTGTCTGTATCTGTATGGTGAGAACCCTATTCACTGTCTGTCTGTATCAGTATGGTGGGATCCCTATTCACTGTCTGTATCTGTATGGTGGGTTTCCCATTCACTGTCTGTCTGTATCTGTATTGTGGTATCCCGATTCACTGTCCGCATCTGTATGGTGGGATCGCAATTTACTGTCTGTATCTGTATTGTGGTATCCCCATTCATTGTCTGCCTGTAAAGTGGGATCCCCATTCACTGTCTGTATCTGTATGGTGGGATCCCCATTCACTGTCTGTATCTGTATGGTGGGATCCCCATTCACTGTCTGTCTGTGTCTGTATGGTGGGATCCCCATTCACTGTCGGTCTGTATCTGTATGGTGGGATCCCCATTCACTGTCTGTCTGTATCTGTATGGTGGGATCCCCATTCACTGTCTGTATCTGTATGGTGGGATCCCCATTCACTGTCTGTCTGTGTCTGTATGGTGGGATCCCCATTCACTGTCTGTATCTGTATAGTGGGATCCCCATTCACTGTCCGTATCTGTATGGTGGAAACCCCATTCACTCTCGTATCTGTATGCTGGTATCCACATTCACTGTCTGTCTGTATCTGTATGGTGGTATCCCCATTCACTGTCTGTCTGTATATGTATGGTGGGATCCCCATTCACTGTCTGTATCTGTATAGTGGGATCCCCATTCACTGTCCGTATCTGTATGGTGGGATCCCCATTCACTGTCTCTCTGTATCTGTATTGTGGTATCCCCATTCACTGTCTGTCTGTATGGTGGGATCACCATTCACTGTCTGTGTGTATCTGTATGGTGGTATCCCCATTCACTGTCTGTCTGTATCTGTACGGTCAGATCCCCACTCACTGTCTGTCTGTATCTGTATGGTTGGATCCCCATTCACTGTCTGTATCTGTATGGTGGGATCCCCATTCACTGTCCGTATCTGTATGATGGGATCCCCATTCACTGTCTGTATCTGTATGGTGGGATCCCCATTCACTGTCTGTATCTGTATTGTGGTATCCCCATTCACTGTCTGTCTGTGTCTGTATGGTGGGATCTTCATTCACAGTCCGTATCTGTATGGTGGGAACCCCATTCACTCTCGTATCTGTATGGTGGGATCCCCATTAACTGTCTTCCTGTATGGTGGGATCCCCATTCACTGTCTGTATCTGTATGGTGGGATCCCCATTCACTGTCTGTATATGTATTGTGGTATCCCCATTCACTGTCTGTCTGTATAGTGGGATCCCCATTCACAGTCTGTCTGTATGGTGGGATCCCCATTCACTGTCTGTCTGTATCTGTATGGTGGGATCTTCATTCACAGTCCGTATCTGTATGGTGGGAACCCCATTCACTCTCGTATCTGTATGGTGGTATCCCCATTAACTGTCTGTCTGTATCTGTATGGTGAGATCCCCATTCACTGTCTGTCTGTATCTGTATTGTGGTATCCCCATTCACTGTCTGTATCTGTATGGTGGGATCACAATTCACTGTCTGTATCTGTATTGTGGTATGCCTATTCAATGTCTGTCTGTACAGTGGGATCCCCATTCAGTGTCTGTCTGTATGGTGGGATCCCCATTCACTGTCTGTCTGTATCTGTATGGTGAGATCCGCACTCACTGTCTGTCTGTATCTGTATGGTTGGATCCCCATTCACTGTCTGTCTGTATCTGTATGGTGGGATCCCGATTCACTGTCTGTATCTGTATGGTGGGATCCCCGTTCACTGTCTGTATCTGTATGGTGGGATCCCCATTCACTGTCTGTATCTGTATGGTGGGATCCCGATTCACTGTCTGTATCTGTACGGTGGGATCCCCATTCACTGTCTGTCTGTATCTGTATTGTGGGATCTCCATTCACTGTCTGTCTGTATCTGTATGGTGAGATCCCCACTCACTGTCTGTCTGTATCTGTATGGTTGGATCCCCATTCACTGTCTGTCTGTATCTGTATGGTGGGATCCCGATTCACTCTCTGTATCTGTATGGTGGGTTCCCCATTCACTGTCTGTCTGTATCTGTATAGTGGGATCCCCATTCACTCTCGTATCTGTATGGTGGTATCCACATTGACTGTCTGTCTGTTTCTGTATGGTGGTATCCCCATTCACTGTCTGTCTGTATCTGTATGGTGGGATCCACATTCACTGTCTGTATCTGTATAGTGGGATCCACATTCACTGTCCGTATCTGTATGGTGGGATCCCCATTCACTGTCTGTATCTCTATGGTGGGATCCCCATTCACTGTCTGTCTGTATCTGTATAGTGGGATCCCCATTCACTCTCGTATCTGTATGGTGGTATCCACATTCACTGTATGTCTGTATCTGTATGGTGGTATCCCCATTCACTGTCTGTCTGTATCTGTATGGTGGGATCCACATTCACTGTCTGTATCTGTATAGTGGGATCCACATTCACTGTCCGTATCTGTATGGTGGGATCCCCATTCACTGTCTGTATCTCTATGGTGGGATCTCCATTCACTGTCTGTCTGTATCTGTATTGTGGTATCCCCATTCACTGTCTGTATCTGTATGGTGGGATCACCATTCACTGTCTGTATCTGTATTGTGGTATCCCCATTCACTGTCTGTCTGTATCTGTATGGTGGGATCCCCATTCACTGTCTGTATCTGTATGGTGGGATCCCCATTCACTCTCTGGATCAGTATGGTGGGATCCCCATTCACTGTCTGTATCTGTATTGTGGTATCCCCATTCACTGTCTGTCTGTATTTGTATGGTGGGATCCCCATTCACTGTCTGTATCTGTATTGTGGTATCCCCATTCACTGTCTGTCTGTATTTGTATGGTGGTATCCCCATTCACTGTCTGTCTGTATCTGTATGGTGAGATCCGTACTCACTGTCTGTCTGTATCTGTATGGTTGGATCCCCATTCACTGTGTGTCTCTATCTGTATGGTGGGATCCCGATTCACTGTCTGTATCTGTATTGTGGTATCCCCATTCACTGTCTGGCTGTATGGTGGGATCCCCATTCACTGTCTGTATCTGTATGGTGGGATTCGGATTCACTGTCTGTATCTGTATGATGGGATCCCCATTCACTGTCTGTATCTGTGTGATGGGATCCCCATTCACTGTCTGTATCTGTATAGTGGGATCCACATTCATTGTCCGTATCTGTATGGTGGGATCCCCATTCACTGTCTGTATCTCTATGGTGGGATCTCCATTCACTGTCTGTCTGTATCTGTATTGTGGTATCCCCATTCACTGTCTGTATCTGTATGGTGGGATCACCATTCACTGTCTGTATCTGTATTGTGGTATCCCCATTCACTGTCTGTCTGTATCTGTATGGTGGGATCCCCATTCACTGTCTGTATCTGTATGGTGGGATCCCCATTCACTCTCTGGATCAGTATGGTGGGATCCCCATTCACTGTCTGTATCTGTATTGTGGTATCCCCATTCACTGTCTGTCTGTATTTGTATGGTGGGATCCCCATTCACTGTCTGTATCTGTATGTTGGGATCCCCATTCACTGTCTGCTTCTGTATGGTGGGATCGCAATTCACTGTCTGTCTGTATCTGTATGGTGGGATCCCCATTCACAGTCCGTGTCTGTATGGTGGGAACCCCATTCACTCTCGTATCTGTATGTTGGTATCCCCATTCACTGTCTGTCTGTATCTGTATGGTGGTATCCCCATTCACTGTCTGTCTGTATCTGTATGGTGAGATCCCTATTCACTGTCTGTCTGTATCAGTATGGTGGGATCCCAATTCACTGTCTGTATCTGTATGGTGGGTTTCCCATTCACTGTCTGTCTGTATCTGTATTGTGGTATCCCGATTCACTGTCCGCATCTGTATGGTGGGATCGCAATTTACTGTCTGTATCTGTATTGTGGTATCCCCATTCATTGTCTGCCTGTAAAGTGGGATCCCCATTCACTGTCTGTATCTGTATGGTGGGATCCCCATTCACTGTCTGTCTGTGTCTGTATGGTGGGATCCCCATTCACTGTCTGTATCTGTATTGTGGTATCCCCATTCACTGTCTGGCTGTATGGTGGGATCCCCATTCACTGTCTGTATCTGTATGGTGGGATTCGGATTCACTGTCTGTATCTGTATGATGGGATCCCCATTCACTGTCTGTATCTGTATGATGGGATCCCCATTCACTGTCTGTATCTGTATGGTGGGATCCCCATTCACTGTCTGTCTCTGTACTGTGGTATCCCCATTCACTGTCCGTATCTGTATGATGGGATCCCCATTCACTGTCTGTATCTCTATGGTGGGATCTCCATTCACTGTCTGTCTGTATCTGTTTGTGGTATCCCCATTCACTGTCTGTATCTGTATGGTGGGATCACCATTCACTGTCTGTATCTGTATTGTGGTATCCCCATTCACTGTCTGTCTGTATCTGTATGGTGAGATCCCCACTCACTGTCTGTCTGTATCTGTATGGTTGGATCCCCATTCACTGTCTGTCTGTATCTGTATGGTGGGATCCCGATTCACTGTCTGTATCTGTATGGTGGGATCCCCATTCACTGTCTGTCTGTATCTGTATAGTGGGATCCCCATTCACTCTCGTATCTGTATGGTGGTATCCACATTGACTGTCTGTCTGTATCTGTATGGTTGTATCCCCATTCACTGTCTGTCTGTATCTGTATGGTGGGATCCACATTCACTGTCTGTATCTGTATAGTGGGATCCACATTCACTGTCCGTATCTGTATGGTGGGATCCCCATTCACTGTCTGTATCTCTATGGTGGGATCCCCATTCATTGTCTGTCTGTATCTGTATAGTGGGATCCCCATTCACTCTCGTATCTGTATGGTGGTATCCACATTCACTGTATGTCTGTATCTGTATGGTGGTATCCCCATTCACTGTCTGTCTGTATCTGTATGGTGGGATCCACATTCACTGTCTGTATCTGTATAGTGGGATCCACATTCACTGTCCGTATCTGTATGGTGGGATCCCCATTCACTGTCTGTATCTCTATGGTGGGATCTCCATTCACTGTCTGTCTGTATCTGTATTGTGGTATCCCCATTCACTGTCTGTATCTGTATGGTGGGATCACCATTCACTGTCTGTATCTGTATTGTGGTATCCCCATTCACTGTCTGTCTGTATCTGTATGGTGGGATCCCCATTCACTGTCTGTATCTGTATGGTGGGATCCCCATTCACTCTCTGGATCAGTATGGTGGGATCCCCATTCACTGTCTGTATCTGTATTGTGGTATCCCCATTCACTGTCTGTCTGTATCTGTATGGTGGGATCCCCATTCACTGTCTGTATCTGTATGTTGGGATCCCCATTCACTGTCTGCATCTGTATGGTGGGATCGCAATTCACTGTCTGTCTGTATCTGTATGGTGGGATCCCCATTCACAGTCCGTGTCTGTATGGTGGGAACCCCATTCACTCTCGTATCTGTATGTTGGTATCCCCATTCACTGTCTGTCTGTATCTGTATGGTGGTATCCCCATTCACTGTCTGTCTGTATCTGTATGGTGAGAACCCTATTCACTGTCTGTCTGTATCAGTATGGTGGGATCCCTATTCACTGTCTGTATCTGTATGGTGGGTTTCCCATTCACTGTCTGTCTGTATCTGTATTGTGGTATCCCGATTCACTGTCCGCATCTGTATGGTGGGATCGCAATTTACTGTCTGTATCTGTATTGTGGTATCCCCATTCATTGTCTGCCTGTAAAGTGGGATCCCCATTCACTGTCTGTATCTGTATGGTGGGATCCCCATTCACTGTCTGTATCTGTATGGTGGGATCCCCATTCACTGTCTGTCTGTGTCTGTATGGTGGGATCCCCATTCACTGTCGGTCTGTATCTGTATGGTGGGATCCCCATTCACTGTCTGTCTGTATCTGTATGGTGGGATCCCCATTCACTGTCTGTATCTGTATGGTGGGATCCCCATTCACTGTCTGTCTGTGTCTGTATGGTGGGATCCCCATTCACTGTCTGTATCTGTATAGTGGGATCCCCATTCACTGTCCGTATCTGTATGGTGGAAACCCCATTCACTCTCGTATCTGTATGCTGGTATCCACATTCACTGTCTGTCTGTATCTGTATGGTGGTATCCCCATTCACTGTCTGTCTGTATATGTATGGTGGGATCCCCATTCACTGTCTGTATCTGTATAGTGGGATCCCCATTCACTGTCCGTATCTGTATGGTGGGATCCCCATTCACTGTCTCTCTGTATCTGTATTGTGGTATCCCCATTCACTGTCTGTCTGTATGGTGGGATCACCATTCACTGTCTGTGTGTATCTGTATGGTGGTATCCCCATTCACTGTCTGTCTGTATCTGTACGGTCAGATCCCCACTCACTGTCTGTCTGTATCTGTATGGTTGGATCCCCATTCACTGTCTGTATCTGTATGGTGGGATCCCCATTCACTGTCCGTATCTGTATGATGGGATCCCCATTCACTGTCTGTATCTGTATGGTGGGATCCCCATTCACTGTCTGTATCTGTATTGTGGTATCCCCATTCACTGTCTGTCTGTGTCTGTATGGTGGGATCTTCATTCACAGTCCGTATCTGTATGGTGGGAACCCCATTCACTCTCGTATCTGTATGGTGGGATCCCCATTAACTGTCTTCCTGTATGGTGGGATCCCCATTCACTGTCTGTATCTGTATGGTGGGATCCCCATTCACTGTCTGTATATGTATTGTGGTATCCCCATTCACTGTCTGTCTGTATAGTGGGATCCCCATTCACAGTCTGTCTGTATGGTGGGATCCCCATTCACTGTCTGTCTGTATCTGTATGGTGGGATCTTCATTCACAGTCCGTATCTGTATGGTGGGAACCCCATTCACTCTCGTATCTGTATGGTGGTATCCCCATTAACTGTCTGTCTGTATCTGTATGGTGAGATCCCCATTCACTGTCTGTCTGTATCTGTATTGTGGTATCCCCATTCACTGTCTGTATCTGTATGGTGGGATCACAATTCACTGTCTGTATCTGTATTGTGGTATGCCTATTCAATGTCTGTCTGTACAGTGGGATCCCCATTCAGTGTCTGTCTGTATGGTGGGATCCCCATTCACTGTCTGTCTGTATCTGTATGGTGAGATCCGCACTCACTGTCTGTCTGTATCTGTATGGTTGGATCCCCATTCACTGTCTGTCTGTATCTGTATGGTGGGATCCCGATTCACTGTCTGTATCTGTATGGTGGGATCCCCGTTCACTGTCTGTATCTGTATGGTGGGATCCCCATTCACTGTCTGTATCTGTATGGTGGGATCCCGATTCACTGTCTGTATCTGTACGGTGGGATCCCCATTCACTGTCTGTCTGTATCTGTATTGTGGGATCTCCATTCACTGTCTGTCTGTATCTGTATGGTGAGATCCCCACTCACTGTCTGTCTGTATCTGTATGGTTGGATCCCCATTCAATGTCTGTCTGTATCTGTATGGTGGGATCCCGATTCACTCTCTGTATCTGTATGGTGGGTTCCCCATTCACTGTCTGTCTGTATCTGTATAGTGGGATCCCCATTCACTCTCGTATCTGTATGGTGGTATCCACATTGACTGTCTGTCTGTTTCTGTATGGTGGTATCCCCATTCACTGTCTGTCTGTATCTGTATGGTGGGATCCACATTCACTGTCTGTATCTGTATAGTGGGATCCACATTCACTGTCCGTATCTGTATGGTGGGATCCCCATTCACTGTCTGTATCTCTATGGTGGGATCCCCATTCACTGTCTGTCTGTATCTGTATAGTGGGATCCCCATTCACTCTCGTATCTGTATGGTGGTATCCACATTCACTGTATGTCTGTATCTGTATGGTGGTATCCCCATTCACTGTCTGTCTGTATCTGTATGGTGGGATCCACATTCACTGTCTGTATCTGTATAGTGGGATCCACATTCACTGTCCGTATCTGTATGGTGGGATCCCCATTCACTGTCTGTATCTCTATGGTGGGATCTCCATTCACTGTCTGTCTGTATCTGTATTGTGGTATCCCCATTCACTGTCTGTATCTGTATGGTGGGATCACCATTCACTGTCTGTATCTGTATTGTGGTATCCCCATTCACTGTCTGTCTGTATCTGTATGGTGGGATCCCCATTCACTGTCTGTATCTGTATGGTGGGATCCCCATTCACTCTCTGGATCAGTATGGTGGGATCCCCAATCACTGTCTGTATCTGTATTGTGGTATCCCCATTCACTGTCTGTCTGTATTTGTATGGTGGGATCCCCATTCACTGTCTGTATCTGTATTGTGGTATCCCCATTCACTGTCTGTCTGTATTTGTATGGTGGTATCCCCATTCACTGTCTGTCTGTATCTGTATGGTGAGATCCGCACTCACTGTCTGTCTGTATCTGTATGGTTGGATCCCCATTCACTGTGTGTCTCTATCTGTATGGTGGGATCCCGATTCACTGTCTGTATCTGTATTGTGGTATCCCCATTCACTGTCTGGCTGTATGGTGGGATCCCCATTCACTGTCTGTATCTGTATGGTGGGATTCGGATTCACTGTCTGTATCTGTATGATGGGATCCCCATTCACTGTCTGTATCTGTATGATGGGATCCCCATTCACTGTCTGTATCTGTATAGTGGGATCCACATTCACTGTCCGTATCTGTATGGTGGGATCCCCATTCACTGTCTGTATCTCTATGGTGGGATCTCCATTCACTGTCTGTCTGTATCTGTATTGTGGTATCCCCATTCACTGTCTGTATCTGTATGGTGGGATCACCATTCACTGTCTGTATCTGTATTGTGGTATCCCCATTCACTGTCTGTCTGTATCTGTATGGTGGGATCCCCATTCACTGTCTGTATCTGTATGGTGGGATCCCCATTCACTCTCTGGATCAGTATGGTGGGATCCCCATTCACTGTCTGTATCTGTATTGTGGTATCCCCATTCACTGTCTGTCTGTATTTGTATGGTGGGATCCCCATTCACTGTCTGTATCTGTATGTTGGGATCCCCATTCACTGTCTGCTTCTGTATGGTGGGATCGCAATTCACTGTCTGTCTGTATCTGTATGGTGGGATCCCCATTCACAGTCCGTGTCTGTATGGTGGGAACCCCATTCACTCTCGTATCTGTATGTTGGTATCCCCATTCACTGTCTGTCTGTATCTGTATGGTGGTATCCCCATTCACTGTCTGTCTGTATCTGTATGGTGAGATCCCTATTCACTGTCTGTCTGTATCAGTATGGTGGGATCCCGATTCACTGTCTGTATCTGTATGGTGGGTTTCCCATTCACTGTCTGTCTGTATCTGTATTGTGGTATCCCGATTCACTGTCCGCATCTGTATGGTGGGATCGCAATTTACTGACTGTATCTGTATTGTGGTATCCCCATTCATTGTCTGCCTGTAAAGTGGGATCCCCATTCACTGTCTGTATCTGTATGGTGGGATCCCCATTCACTGTCTGTCTGTGTCTGTATGGTGGGATCCCCATTCACTGTCTGTCTGTATCTGTATGGTGGGATCCCCATTCACTGTCTGTCTGTATCTGTATGGTGGGATCCCCATTCACTGTCTGTATCTGTATGGTGGGATCCCCATTCACTGTCTGTCTGTGTCTGTATGGTGGGATCCCCATTCACTGTCTGTATCTGTATAGTGGGATCCCCATTCACTGTCCGTATCTGTATGGTGGAAACCCCATTCACTCTCGTATCTGTATGCTGGTATCCAAATTCACTGTCTGTCTGTATCTGTATGGTGGTATCCCCATTCACTGTCTGTCTGTATATGTATGGTGGGATCCCCATTCACTGTCTGTATCTGTATAGTGGGATCCCCATTCACTGTCTGTATCTGTATGGTGGGATCCCCATTCACTGTCTCTCTGTATCTGTATTGTGGTATCCCCATTCACTGTCTGTATCTGTATGGTGGGTTCACCATTCACTGTCTGTATCTGTATTGTGGTATCCCCATTCACTGTCTGTCTGTATCTGTATTGTGGTATCCCCATTCACTGTCTGTCTGTATGGTGGGATCACCATTCACTGTCTGTGTGTATCTGTATTGTGGTATCCCCATTCACTGTCTGTCTGTATCTGTATGGTCAGATCCCCACTCACTGTCTGTCTGTATCTGTATGGTTGGATCCCCATTCACTGTCTGTATCTGTATGGTGGTATCCCCATTCACTGTCCGTATCTGTATGATGGGATCCCCATTCACTGTCTGTATCTGTATGGTGGGATCCCCATTCACTGTCTGTATCTGTATTGTGGTATCCCCATTCACTGTCTGTCTGTGTCTGTATGGTGGGATCTTCATTCACAGTCCGTATCTGTATGGTGGGAACCCCATTCACTCTCGTATCTGTATGGTGGGATCCCCATTAACTGTCTTCCTGTATGGTGGGATCCCCATTCACTGTCTGTATCTGTATGGTGGGATCCCCATTCACTGTCTGTATCTGTATTGTGGTATCCCCATTCACTGTCTGTCTGTATAGTGGGATCCCCATTCACAGTCTGTCTGTATGGTGGGATCCCCATTCACTGTCTGTCTGTATCTGTATGGTGGGATCTTCATTCACAGTCCGTATCTGTATGGTGGGAACCCCATTCACTCTCGTATCTGTATGGTGGTATCCCCATTAACTGTCTGTCTGTATCTGTATGGTGAGATCCCCATTCACTGTCTGTCTGTATCTGTATTGAGGTATCCCCATTCACTGTCTGTATCTGTATGGTGGGATCACAATTCACTGTCTGTATCTGTATTGTGGTATGCCTATTCAATGTCTGTCTGTACAGTGGGATCCCCATTCAGTGTCTGTCTGTATGGTGGGATCCCCATTCACTGTCTGTCTGTATCTGTATGGTGAGATCCGCACTCACTGTCTGTCTGTATCTGTATGGTTGGATCCCCATTCACTGTCTGTCTGTATCTGTATGGTGGGATCCCGATTCACTGTCTGTATCTGTATGGTGGGATCCCCGTTCACTGTCTGTATCTGTATGGTGGGATCCCCATTCACTGTCTGTATCTGTATGGTGGGATCCCGATTCACTGTCTGTATCTGTACGGTGGGATCCCCATTCACTGTCTGTCTGTATCTGTATTGTGGTATCCCCATTCACTGTCTATATCTGTATGGTGGGATCTCCATTCACTGTCTGTATCTGTATGGTGGGATCCCCATTCACTGTCTGTATCTGTATTGTGGTATCCCCATTCACTGTCTGTATCTATTTGGTGGGATCCCCATTCACTGTCTGTATCTGTATGATGGGATCCCCATTCACTGTCTGTATCTGTATTGTGGTATCCCCATTCACTGTCTGTCTGTGTCTGTATGGTGGGATCCCCATTCACTGTCTGGCTGTATGGTGGGATCCCCATTCACTGTCTGTATTTGTATGGTGGGATCCCCATTTACTGTCTGTATCTGTATGGTGGGATCCCCATTCACTGTCTGTCTGTATCTGTATGGTGGGTTCCCCATTCACTTTCTATATCTGTATGTGGTATCCCCATTCACTCTCGTATCTATATGGTGGGATCACCATTAACTGTCTGTATCTGTATTGTGGTATCCCCATTCACTGTCTGTCTGTACAGTGGGATCCCCATTCACTGTCTGTATCCGTATTGTGGTATCACCATTCACTGTCTGTCTGTATAGTGGGATACCCATTCACTGTCTGTATTTTTATGCTGGGATCCCCATTTACTGTCTGTATTTGTATGGTGGGATTCCCATTTTTCTGTCTGTATCTGTATGGTGGGATCCCCATTCACTGTCTGTCTGTATCTGTATGGTGGGTTCCCCATTCACTTTCTATATCTGTATGGTGGTATCCCCATTCACTCTCGTATCTATATGGTGGGATCACCATTAACTGTCTGTATCTGTACAGTGGGATCCCCATTCACTGTCTGTATCCGTATTGTGGTATCACCATTCACTGTCTGTCTGTATAGTGGGATACCCATTCACTGTCTGTCTGTATCTGTATGGTGGGATCCCCATTCACTGTCTGTCTGTATCTGTATGGTGGGATCCCCATTCACTGTCTGTCTGTATCTGTATGGTGGGATCCCCATTCACAGTACGTATCTGTATGGTGGGAACCCCATTCACTCTCGTATCTGTAAGGTGGTATCCCCATTCACTGTCTGTCTCTATCTGTATGGTGGTATCCCCATTCACTGTCTGTCTGTATCTGTATGGTGAGATCCCCACTCACTGTCTGTCTGTATCTGTATGGTGGGATTCGGATTCACTGTCTGTATCTGTATGATGGGATCCCCATTCACTGTCTGTATCTGTATGATGGGATCCCCATTCACTGTCTGTATCTGTATGGTGGGATCCCCATTCACTGTCTGTCTCTGTACTGTGGTATCCCCATTCACTGTCTGTCTCTGTACTGTGGTATCCCCATTCACTGTCCGTATCTGTATGATGGGATCCCCATTCACTGTCTGTATCTCTATGGTGGGATCTCCATTCACTGTCTGTCTGTATCTGTATTGTGGTATCCCCATTCACTGTCTGTATCTGTATGGTGGGATCACCATTCACTGTCTGTATCTGTATTGTGGTATCCCCATTCTCTGTCTGTCTGTATCTGTATGGTGGGATCCCCATTCACTGTCTGTATCTGTATGGTGGGATCCGCATTCACTCACGTATCTGTATGTTGGTATCCCCATTCACTGTCTGTCTGTATCTGTATGGTGGAATCCCCATTCACTGTCTGTCTGTATCTGTATGGTGAGATCCCCACTCACTGTCTGTCTGTATCTGTATGGTTGGATCCCCATTCACTGTCTGTCTGTATCTGTATGGTGGGATCCCGATTCACTGTCTGTATCTGTATGGTGGGATCCCCATTCACTGTCTGTCTGTATCTGTATAGTGGGATCCCCATTCACTCTCGTATCTGTATGGTGGTATCCACATTCACTGTCTGTCTGTATCTGTATGGTGGTATCCCCATTCACTGTCTGTATCTGTATTGTGAGATCCCCATTCACTGTCTGTATCTGTATAGTGGGATCCACATTCACTGTACGTATCTGTATGGTGGGATCCCCATTCACTGTCTGTATCTCTATGGTGGGATCTCCATTCACTGTCTGTCTGTATCTGTATTGTGGTATCCCCATTCACTGTCTGTATCTGTATGGTGGGATCACCATTCACTGTCTGTATCTGTATTGTGGTATCCCCATTCACTGTCTGTCTGTATCTGTATGGTGGGATCCCCATTCACTGTCTGTATCTGTATGGTGGGATCCCCATTCACTCTCTGGATCTGTATGTTGGGATCCACATTCACTGTCTGTATCTGTATTGTGGTATCCCCATTCACTGCCTGTCTGTATCTGTATGGTGGGATCCCCATTCACTGTCTGTATCTGTATGATGGGATCCCCATTCACTGTCTGCATCTGTATGGTGGGATCGCAATTCACTGTCTGTATGTATCTGTATGGTGGGATCCCCATTCACACTCCGTATCTGTATGGTGGGAACCCCATTCACTCTCGTATCTGTATGTTGGTATGCCCATTCACTGTCTGTCTGTATCTGTATGGTGGTATCCCCATTCACTGTCTGTCTGTATCTGTAGGGTGAGATCCCTATTCACTGTCTGTCTGTATCAGTATGGTGGTATCCCGATTCACTGTCCGCATCTGTATGGTGGGATCGCAATTCACTGTCTGTATCTGTATTGTGGTATCCCCATTCATTGTCTGCCTGTATAGTGGGATCCCCATTCTCTGTCTGTATCCGTATTGTGGTATCACCATTCACTGTCTGTCTGTATAGTGGGATACCCATTCACTGTCTGTCTGTATCTGTATGGTGGGATCCCCATTCACTGTCTGTCTGTATCTGTATGGTGGGATCCCCATTCACTGTCTGTCTGAATCTGTATGGTGGGATCCCCATTCACAGTACGTATCTGTATGGTGGGAACCCCATTCACTCTCGTATCTGTAAGGTGGTATCCCCATTCACTGTCTGTCTCTATCTGTATGGTGGTATCCCCATTCACTGTCTGTCTGTATCTGTATGGTGAGATCCCCACTCACTGTCTGTCTGTATCTGTATGGTGGGATTCGGATTCACTGTCTGTATCTGTATGATGGGATCCCCATTCACTGTCTGTATCTGTATGATGGGATCCCCATTCACTGTCTGTATCTGTATGGTGGGATCCCCATTCACTGTCTGTCTCTGTACTGTGGTATCCCCATTCACTGTCTGTCTCTGTACTGTGGTAACCCATTCACTGTCCGTATCTGTATGATGGGATCCCCATTCACTGTCTGTATCTCTATGGTGGGATCTCCATTCACTGTCTGTCTGTATCTGTATTGTGGTATCCCCATTCACTGTCTGTATCTGTATGGTGGGATCACCATTCACTGTCTGTATCTGTATTGTGGTATCCCCATTCACTGTCTGTATCTGTATGGTGGGATCACCATTCACTGTCTGTATCTGTATGGTGGGATCCCCATTCACTGTCTGTATCTGTATGGTGGGATCCGCATTCACTCACGTATCTGTATGTTGGTATCCCCATTCACTGTCTGTCTGTATCTGTATGGTGGAATCCCCATTCACTGTCTGTCTGTATCTGTTTGGTGAGATCCCCACTCACTGTCTGTCTGTATTTGTATGGTTGGATCCCCATTCACTGTCTGTCTGTATCTGTATGGTGGGATCCCGATTCACTGTCTGTATCTGTATGGTGGGATCCCCATTCACTGTCTGTCTGTATCTGTATAGTGGGATCCCCATTCACTCTCGTATCTGTATGGTGGTATCCACATTCACTGTCTGTCTGTATCTGTATGGTGGTATCCCCATTCACTGTCTGTATCTGTATTGTGAGATCCCCATTCACTGTCTGTATCTGTATAGTGGGATCCACATTCACTGTACGTATCTGTATGGTGGGATCCCCATTCACTGTCTGTATCTCTATGGTGGGATCTCCATTCACTGTCTGTCTGTATCTGTATTGTGGTATCCGCATTCACTGTCTGTATCTGTATGGTGGGATCACCATTCACTGTCTGTCTCTGTACTGTGGTATCCCCATTCACTGTCCGTATCTGTATGATGGGATCCCCATTCACTGTCTGTATCTCTATGGTGGGATCTCCATTCACTGTCTGTCTGTATCTGTTTGTGGTATCCCCATTCACTGTCTGTATCTGTATGGTGGGATCACCATTCACTGTCTGTATCTGTATTGTGGTATCCCCATTCACTGTCTGTCTGTATCTGTATGGTGAGATCCCCACTCACTGTCTGTCTGTATCTGTATGGTTGGATCCCCATTCACTGTCTGTCTGTATCTGTATGGTGGGATCCCGATTCACTGTCTATATCTGTATGGTGGGATCCCCATTCACTGTCTGTCTGTATCTGTATAGTGGGATCCCCATTCACTCTCGTATCTGTATGGTGGTATCCACATTGACTGTCTGTCTGTATCTGTATGGTTGTATCCCCATTCACTGTCTGTCTGTATCTGTATGGTGGGATCCACATTCACTGTCTGTATCTGTATAGTGGGATCCACATTCACTGTCCGTATCTGTATGGTGGGATCCCCATTCACTGTCTGTATCTCTATGGTGGGATCCCCATTCACTGTCTGTCTGTATCTGTATAGTGGGATCCCCATTCACTCTCGTATCTGTATGGTGGTATCCACATTCACTGTATGTCTGTATCTGTATGGTGGTATCCCCATTCACTGTCTGTCTGTATCTGTATGGTGGGATCCACATTCACTGTCTGTATCTGTATAGTGGGATCCACATTCACTGTCCGTATCTGTATGGTGGGATCCCCATTCACTGTCTGTATCTCTATGGTGGGATCTCCATTCACTGTCTGTCTGTATCTGTATTGTGGTATCCCCATTCACTGTCTGTATCTGTATGGTGGGATCACCATTCACTGTCTGTATCTGTATTGTGGTATCCCCATTCACTGTCTGTCTGTATCTGTATGGTGGGATCCCCATTCACTGTCTGTATCTGTATGGTGGGATCCCCATTCACTCTCTGGATCAGTATGGTGGGATCCCCATTCACTGTCTGTATCTGTATTGTGGTATCCCCATTCACTGTCTGTCTGTATCTGTATGGTGGGATCCCCATTCACTGTCTGTATCTGTATGTTGGGATCCCCATTCACTGTCTGCATCTGTATGGTGGGATCGCAATTCACTGTCTGTCTGTATCTGTATGGTGGGATCCCCATTCACAGTCCGTGTCTGTATGGTGGGAACCCCATTCACTCTCGTATCTGTATGTTGGTATCCCCATTCACTGTCTGTCTGTATCTGTATGGTGGTATCCCCATTCACTGTCTGTCTGTATCTGTATGGTGAGAACCCTATTCACTGTCTGTCTGTATCAGTATGGTGGGATCCCTATTCACTGTCTGTATCTGTATGGTGGGTTTCCCATTCACTGTCTGTCTGTATCTGTATTGTGGTATCCCGATTCACTGTCCGCATCTGTATGGTGGGATCGCAATTTACTGTCTGTATCTGTATTGTGGTATCCCCATTCATTGTCTGCCTGTATCTGTATGGTGGGATCCCCATTCACTGTCTGTATCTGTATGGTGGGATCCCCATTCACTGTCTGTCTGTGTCTGTATGGTGGGATCCCCATTCACTGTCTGTATCTGTATAGTGGGATCCCCATTCACTGTCCGTATCTGTATGGTGGAAACCCCATTCACTCTCGTATCTGTATGCTGGTATCCACATTCACTGTCTGTCTGTATCTGTATGGTGGTATCCCCATTCACTGTCTGTCTGTATATGTATGGTGGGATCCCCATTCACTGTCTGTATCTGTATAGTGGGATCCCCATTCACTGTCCGTATCTGTATGGTGGGATCCCCATTCACTGTCTGTCTGTATCTGTATTGTGGTATCCCCATTCACTGTCTGTCTGTATGGTGGGATCACCATTCACTGTCTGTGTGTATCTGTATGGTGGT
This sequence comes from Hemitrygon akajei, assembly GCF_048418815.1. Classification (NCBI taxonomy): domain Eukaryota; kingdom Metazoa; phylum Chordata; class Chondrichthyes; order Myliobatiformes; family Dasyatidae; genus Hemitrygon; species Hemitrygon akajei. Next base: position 22,179,041 of record NC_133137.1, on the reverse strand, counting down.
ATCCCCATTCACTGTCTGTCTGTATCTGTACGGTCAGATCCCCACTCACTGTCTATCTGTATCTGTATGGTTGGATCCCCATTCACTGTCTGTATCTGTATGGTGGGATCCCCATTCACTGTCCGTATCTGTATGATGGGATCCCCATTCACTGTCTGTATCTGTATGGTGGGATCCCCATTCACTGTCTGTATCTGTATTGTGGTATCCCCATTCACTGTCTGTCTGTGTCTGTATGGTGGGATCTTCATTCACAGTCCGTATCTGTATGGTGGGAACCCCATTCACTCTCGTATCTGTATGGTGGGATCCCCATTAACTGTCTTCCTGTATGGTGGGATCCCCATTCACTGTCTGTATCTGTATGGTGGGATCCCCATTCACTGTCTGTATATGTATTGTGGTATCCCCATTCACTGTCTGTCTGTATAGTGGGATCCCCATTCACAGTCTGTCTGTATGGTGGGATCCCCATTCACTGTCTGTCTGTGTCTGTATGGTGGGATCTTCATTCACAGTCCGTATCTGTATGGTGGGAACCCCATTCACTCTCGTATCTGTATGGTGGTATCCCCATTAACTGTCTGTCTGTATCTGTATGGTGAGATCCCCATTCACTGTCTGTCTGTATCTGTATTGTGGTATCCCCATTCACTGTCTGTATCTGTATGGTGGGATCACAATTCACTGTCTGTATCTGTATTGTGGTATGCCTATTCAATGTCTGTCTGTACAGTGGGATCCCCATTCAGTGTCTGTCTGTATGGTGGGATCCCCATTCACTGTCTGTCTGTATCTGTATGGTGAGATCCGCACTCACTGTCTGTCTGTATCTGTATGGTTGGATCCCCATTCACTGTCTGTCTGTATCTGTATGGTGGGATCCCGATTCACTGTCTGTATCTGTATGGTGGGATCCCCGTTCACTGTCTGTATCTGTATGGTGGGATCCCCATTCACTGTCTGTATCTGTATGGTGGGATCCCGATTCACTGTCTGTATCTGTACGGTGGGATCCCCATTCACTGTCTGTCTGTATCTGTATTGTGGGATCTCCATTCACTGTCTGTCTGTATCTGTATGGTGAGATCCCCACTCACTGTCTGTCTGTATCTGTATGGTTGGATCCCCATTCACTGTCTGTCTGTATCTGTATGGTGGGATCCCGATTCACTGTCTGTATCTGTATGGTGGGTTCCCCATTCACTGTCTGTCTGTATCTGTATAGTGGGATCCCCATTCACTCTCGTATCTGTATGGTGGTATCCACATTGACTGTCTGTCTGTTTCTGTATGGTGGTATCCCCATTCACTGTCTGTCTGTATCTGTATGGTGGGATCCACATTCACTGTCTGTATCTGTATAGTGGGATCCACATTCACTGTCCGTATCTGTATGGTGGGATCCCCATTCACTGTCTGTATCTCTATGGTGGGATCCCCATTCACTGTCTGTCTGTATCTGTATAGTGGGATCCCCATTCACTCTCGTATCTGTATGGTGGTATCCACATTCACTGTATGTCTGTATCTGTATGGTGGTATCCCCATTCACTGTCTGTCTGTATCTGTATGGTGGGATCCACATTCACTGTCTGTATCTGTATAGTGGGATCCAAATTCACTGTCCGTATCTGTATGGTGGGATCCCCATTCACTGTCTGTATCTCTATGGTGGGATCTCCATTCACTGTCTGTCTGTATCTGTATTGTGGTATCCCCATTCACTGTCTGTATCTGTATGGTGGGATCACCATTCACTGTCTGTATCTGTATTGTGGTATCCCCATTCACTGTCTGTCTGTATCTGTATGGTGGGATCCCCATTCACTGTCTGTATCTGTATGGTGGGATCCCCATTCACTCTCTGGATCAGTATGGTGGGATCCCCATTCACTGTCTGTATCTGTATTGTGGTATCCCCATTCACTGTCTGTCTGTATTTGTATGGTGGGATCCCCATTCACTGTCTGTATCTGTATGTTGGGATCCCCATTCACTGTCTGCTTCTGTATGGTGGGATCGCAATTCACTGTCTGTCTGTATCTGTATGGTGGGATCCCCATTCACAGTCCGTGTCTGTATGGTGGGAACCCCATTCACTCTCGTATCTGTATGTTGGTATCCCCATTCACTGTCTGTCTGTATCTGTATGGTGGTATCCCCATTCACTGTCTGTCTGTATCTGTATGGTGAGATCCCTATTCACTGTCTGTCTGTATCAGTATGGTGGGATCCCGATTCACTGTCTGTATCTGTATGGTGGGTTTCCCATTCACTGTCTGTCTGTATCTGTATTGTGGTATCCCGATTCACTGTCCGCATCTGTATGGTGGGATCGCAATTTACTGTCTGTATCTGTATTGTGGTATCCCCATTCATTGTCTGCCTGTAAAGTGGGATCCCCATTCACTGTCTGTATCTGTATGGTGGGATCCCCATTCACTGTCTGTCTGTGTCTGTATGGTGGGATCCCCATTCACTGTCTGTCTGTATCTGTATGGTGGGATCCCCATTCACTGTCTGTCTGTATCTGTATGGTGGGATCCCCATTCACTGTCTGTATCTGTATGGTGGGATCCCCATTCACTGTCTGTCTGTGTCTGTATGGTGGGATCCCCAATCACTGTCTGTATCTGTATAGTGGGATCCCCATTCACTGTCCGTATCTGTATGGTGGAAACCCCATTCACTCTCGTATCTGTATGCTGGTATCCACATTCACTGTCTGTCTGTATCTGTATGGTGGTATCCCCATTCACTGTCTGTCTGTATATGTATGGTGGGATCCCCATTCACTGTCTGTATCTGTATAGTGGGATCCCCATTCACTGTCCGTATCTGTATGGTGGGATCCCCATTCACTGTCTCTCTGTATCTGTATTGTGGTATCCCCATTCACTGTCTGTATCTGTATGGTGGGATCCCCATTCACTGTCTGTATCTGTATAGTGGGATCCCCATTCACTGTCCGTATCTGTATGGTGGGATCCCCATTCACTGTCTGTCTGTATCTGTATTGTGGTATCCCCATTCACTGTCTGTCTGTATGGTGGGATCACCATTCACTGTCTGTGTGTATCTGTATGGTGGTATCCCCATTCACTGTCTGTCTGTATCTGTACGGTCAGATCCCCACTCACTGTCTATCTGTATCTGTATGGTTGGATCCCCATTCACTGTCTGTATCTGTATGGTGGGATCCCCATTCACTGTCCGTATCTGTATGATGGGATCCCCATTCACTGTCTGTATCTGTATGGTGGGATCCCCATTCACTGTCTGTATCTGTATTGTGGTATCCCCATTCACTGTCTGTCTGTGTCTGTATGGTGGGATCTTCATTCACAGTCCGTATCTGTATGGTGGGAACCCCATTCACTCTCGTATCTGTATGGTGGGATCCCCATTAACTGTCTTCCTGTATGGTGGGATCCCCATTCACTGTCTGTATCTGTATGGTGGGATCCCCATTCACTGTCTGTATATGTATTGTGGTATCCCCATTCACTGTCTGTCTGTATAGTGGGATCCCCATTCACAGTCTGTCTGTATGGTGGGATCCCCATTCACTGTCTGTCTGTGTCTGTATGGTGGGATCTTCATTCACAGTCCGTATCTGTATGGTGGGAACCCCATTCACTCTCGTATCTGTATGGTGGTATCCCCATTAACTGTCTGTCTGTATCTGTATGGTGAGATCCCCATTCACTGTCTGTCTGTATAGTGGGATCCCCATTCACAGTCTGTCTGTATGGTGGGATCCCCATTCACTGTCTGTCTGTGTCTGTATGGTGGGATCTTCATTCACAGTCCGTATCTGTATGGTGGGAACCCCATTCACTCTCGTATCTGTATGGTGGTATCCCCATTAACTGTCTGTCTGTATCTGTATGGTGAGATCCCCATTCACTGTCTGTCTGTATCTGTATTGTGGTATCCCCATTCACTGTCTGTATCTGTATGGTGGGATCACAATTCACTGTCTGTATCTGTATTGTGGTAAGCCTATTCAATGTCTGTCTGTACAGTGGGATCCCCATTCAGTGTCTGTCTGTATGGTGGGATCCCCATTCACTGTCTGTCTGTATCTGTATGGTGAGATCCGCACTCACTGTCTGTCTGTATCTGTATGGTTGGATCCCCATTCACTGTCTGTCTGTATCTGTATGGTGGGATCCCGATTCACTGTCTGTATCTGTATGGTGGGATCCCCGTTCACTGTCTGTATCTGTATGGTGGGATCCCCATTCACTGTCTGTATCTGTATGGTGGGATCCCGATTCACTGTCTGTATCTGTACGGTGGGATCCCCATTCACTGTCTGTCTGTATCTGTATTGTGGGATCTCCATTCACTGTCTGTCTGTATCTGTATGGTGAGATCCCCACTCACTGTCTGTCTGTATCTGTATGGTTGGATCCCCATTCACTGTCTGTCTGTATCTGTATGGTGGGATCCCGATTCACTGTTTGTATCTGTATGGTGGGTTCCCCATTCACTGTCTGTCTGTATCTGTATAGTGGGATCCCCATTCACTCTCGTATCTGTATGGTGGTATCCACATTGACTGTCTGTCTGTTTCTGTATGGTGGTATCCCCATTCACTGTCTGTCTGTATCTGTATGGTGGGATCCACATTCACTGTCTGTATCTGTATAGTGGGATCCACATTCACTGTCCGTATCTGTATGGTGGGATCCCCATTCACTGTCTGTATCTCTATGGTGGGATCCCCATTCACTGTCTGTCTGTATCTGTATAGTGGGATCCCCATTCACTCTCGTATCTGTATGGTGGTATCCACATTCACTGTATGTCTGTATCTGTATGGTGGTATCCCCATTCACTGTCTGTCTGTATCTGTATGGTGGGATCCACATTCACTGTCTGTATCTGTATAGTGGGATCCACATTCACTGTCCGTATCTGTATGGTGGGATCCCCATTCACTGTCTGTATCTCTATGGTGGGATCTCCATTCACTGTCTGTCTGTATCTGTATTGTGGTATCCCCATTCACTGTCTGTATCTGTATGGTGGGATCACCATTCACTGTCTGTATCTGTATTGTGGTATCCCCATTCACTGTCTGTCTGTATCTGTATGGTGGGATCCCCATTCACTGTCTGTATCTGTATGGTGGGATCCCCATTCACTCTCTGGATCAGTATGGTGGGATCCCCATTCACTGTCTGTATCTGTATTGTGGTATCCCCATTCACTGTCTGTCTGTATTTGTATGGTGGGATCCCCATTCACTGTCTGTATCTGTATGTTGGGATCCCCATTCACTGTCTGCTTCTGTATGGTGGGATCGCAATTCACTGTCTGTCTGTATCTGTATGGTGGGATCCCCATTCACAGTCCGTGTCTGTATGGTGGGAACCCCATTCACTCTCGTATCTGTATGTTGGTATCCCCATTCACTGTCTGTCTGTATCTGTATGGTGGTATCCCCATTCACTGTCTGTCTGTATCTGTATGGTGAGATCCCTATTCACTGTCTGTCTGTATCAGTATGGTGGGATCCCGATTCACTGTCTGTATCTGTATGGTGGGTTTCCCATTCACTGTCTGTCTGTATCTGTATTGTGGTATCCCGATTCACTGTCCGCATCTGTATGGTGGGATCGCAATTTACTGTCTGTATCTGTATTGTGGTATCCCCATTCATTGTCTGCCTGTAAAGTGGGATCCCCATTCACTGTCTGTATCTGTATGGTGGGATCCCCATTCACTGTCTGTCTGTGTCTGTATGGTGGGATCCCCATTCACTGTCTGTCTGTATCTGTATGGTGGGATCCCCATTCACTGTCTGTCTGTATCTGTATGGTGGGATCCCCATTCACTGTCTGTATCTGTATGGTGGGATCCCCATTCACTGTCTGTCTGTGTCTGTATGGTGGGATCCCCATTCACTGTCTGTATCTGTATAGTGGGATCCCCATTCACTGTCCGTATCTGTATGGTGGAAACCCCATTCACTCTCGTATCTGTATGCTGGTATCCACATTCACTGTCTGTCTGTATCTGTATGGTGGTATCCCCATTCACTGTCTGTCTGTATATGTATGGTGGGATCCCCATTCACTGTCTGTATCTGTATAGTGGGATCCCCATTCACTGTCCGTATCTGTATGGTGGGATCCCCATTCACTGTCTGTCTGTGTCTGTATGGTGGGATCCCCATTCACTGTCTGTATCTGTATGGTGGGATCACCATTCACTGTCTGTATCTGTATTGTGGTATCCCCATTCACTGTCTGTCTGTATCTGTATTGTGGTATCCCCATTCACTGTCTGTCTGTATGGTGGGATCACCATTCACTGTCTGTGTGTATCTGTATTGTGGTATCCCCATTCACTGTCTGTCTGTATCTGTATGGTCAGATCCCCACTCACTGTCTGTCTGTATCTGTATGGTTGGATCCCCATTCACTGTCTGTATCTGTATGGTGGTATCCCCATTCACTGTCCGTATCTGTATGATGGGATCCCCATTCACTGTCTGTATCTGTATGGTGGGATCCCCATTCACTGTCTGTATCTGTATTGTGGTATCCCCATTCACTGTCTGTCTGTGTCTGTATGGTGGGATCTTCATTCACAGTCCGTATCTGTATGGTGGGAACCCCATTCACTCTCGTATCTGTATGGTGGGATCCCCATTAACTGTCTTCCTGTATGGTGGGATCCCCATTCACTGTCTGTATCTGTATGGTGGGATCCCCATTCACTGTCTGTATCTGTATTGTGGTATCCCCATTCACTGTCTGTCTGTATAGTGGGATCCCCATTCACAGTCTGTCTGTATGGTGGGATCCCCATTCACTGTCTGTCTGTATCTGTATGGTGGGATCTTCATTCACAGTCCGTATCTGTATGGTGGGAACACCATTCACTCTCGTATCTGTATGGTGGTATCCCCATTAACTGTCTGTCTGTATCTGTATGGTGAGATCCCCATTCACTGTCTGTCTGTATCTGTATTGTGGTATCCCCATTCACTGTCTGTATCTGTATGGTGGGATCACAATTCATTGTCTGTATCTGTATTGTGGTATGCCTATTCAATGTCTGTCTGTACAGTGGGATCCCCATTCAGTGTCTGTCTGTATGGTGGGATCCCCATTCACTGTCTGTCTGTATCTGTATGGTGAGATCCGCACTCACTGTCTGTCTGTATCTGTATGGTTGGATCCCCATTCACTGTCTGTCTGTATCTGTATGGTGGGATCCCGATTCACTGTCTGTATCTGTATGGTGGGATCCCCGTTCACTGTCTGTATCTGTATGGTGGGATCCCCATTCACTGTCTGTATCTGTATGGTGGGATCCCGATTCACTGTCTGTATCTGTACGGTGGGATCCCCATTCACTGTCTGTCTGTATCTGTATTGTGGTATCCCCATTCACTGTCTATATCTGTATGGTGGGATCTCCATTCACTGTCTGTATCTGTATGGTGGGATCCCCATTCACTGTCTGTATCTGTATTGTGGTATCCCCATTCACTGTCTGTATCTATTTGGTGGGATCCCCATTCACTGTCTGTATCTGTATGATGGGATCCCCATTCACTGTCTGTATCTGTATTGTGGTATCCCCATTCACTGTCTGTCTGTGTCTGTATGGTGGGATCCCCATTCACTGTCTGGCTGTATGGTGGGATCCCCATTCACTGTCTGTATTTGTATGGTGGGATCCCCATTTACTGTCTGTATCTGTATGGTGGGATCCCCATTCACTGTCTGTCTGTATCTGTATGGTGGGTTCCCCATTCACTTTCTATATCTGTATGTGGTATCCCCATTCACTCTCGTATCTATATGGTGGGATCACCATTAACTGTCTGTATCTGTATTGTGGTATCCCCATTCACTGTCTGTCTGTACAGTGGGATCCCCATTCACTGTCTGTATCCGTATTGTGGTATCACCATTCACTGTCTGTCTGTATAGTGGGATACCCATTCACTGTCTGTATTTTTATGGTGGGATCCCCATTTACTGTCTGTATTTGTATGGTGGGATCCCCATTTTTTTGTCTGTATCTGTATGGTGGGATCCCCATTCACTGTCTGTCTGTATCTGTATGGTGGGTTCCCCATTCACTTTCTATATCTGTATGGTGGTATCCCCATTCACTCTCGTATCTATATGGTGGGATCACCATTAACTGTCTGTATCTATACAGTGGGATCCCCATTCACTGTCTGTATCCGTATTGTGGTATCACCATTCACTGTCTGTCTGTATAGTGGGATACCCATTCACTGTCTGTCTGTATCTGTATGGTGGGATCCCCATTCACTGTCTATCTGTATCTGTATGGTGGGATCCCCATTCACTGTCTGTCTGTATCTGTATGGTGGGATCCCCATTCACAGTACGTATCTGTATGGTGGGAACCCCATTCACTCTCGTATCTGTAAGGTGGTATCCCCATTCACTGTCTGTCTCTACCTGTATGGTGGTATCCCCATTCACTGTCTGTCTGTATCTGTATGGTGAGATCCCCACTCACTGTCTGTCTGTATCTGTATGGTGGGATTCGGATTCACTGTCTGTATCTGTATGATGGGATCCCCATTCACTGTCTGTATCTGTATGATGGGATCCCCATTCACTGTCTGTATCTGTATGGTGGGATCCCCATTCACTGTCTGTCTCTGTACTGTGGTATCCCCATTCACTGTCTGTCTCTGTACTGTGGTATCCCCATTCACTGTCCGTATCTGTATGATGGGATCCCCATTCACTGTCTGTATCTCTATGGTGGGATCTCCATTCACTGTCTGTCTGTATCTGTATTGTGGTATCCCCATTCACTGTCTGTATCTGTATGGTGGGATCACCATTCACTGTCTGTATCTGTATTGTGGTATCCCCATTCACTGTCTGTCTGTATCTGTATGGTGGGATCCCCATTCACTGTCTGTATCTGTATGGTGGGATCCGCATTCACTCACGTATCTGTATGTTGGTATCCCCATTCACTGTCTGTCTGTATCTGTATGGTGGAATCCCCATTCACTGTCTGTCTGTATCTGTATGGTGAGATCCCCACTCACTGTCTGTCTGTATCTGTATGGTTGGATCCCCATTCACTGTCTGTCTGTATCTGTATGGTGGGATCCCGATTCACTGTCTGTATCTGTATGGTGGGATCCCCATTCACTGTCTGTCTGTATCTGTATAGTGGGATCCCCATTCACTCTCGTATCTGTATGGTGGTATCCACATTCACTGTCTGTCTGTATCTGTATGGTGGTATCCCCATTCACTGTCTGTATCTGTATTGTGAGATCCCCATTCACTGTCTGTATCTGTATAGTGGGATCCACATTCACTGTACGTATCTGTATGGTGGGATCCCCATTCACTGTCTGTATCTCTATGGTGGGATCTCCATTCACTGTCTGTCTGTATCTGTATTGTGGTATCCCCATTCACTGTCTGTATCTGTATGGTGGGATCACCATTCACTGTCTGTATCTGTATTGTGGTATCCCCATTCACTGTCTGTCTGTATCTGTATGGTGGGATCCCCATTCACTGTCTGTATCTGTATGGTGGGATCCCCATTCACTCTCTGGATCTGTATGTTGGGATCCACATTCACTGTCTGTATCTGTATTGTGGTATCCACATTCACTGCCTGTCTGTATCTGTATGGTGGGATCCCCATTCACAGTCTGTATCTGTATGGTGGGATCCCCATTCACTGTCTGCATCTGTATGGTGGGATCGCAATTCACTGTCTGTATGTATCTGTATGGTGGGATCCCCATTCACACTCCGTATCTGTATGGTGGGAACCCCATTCACTCTCGTATCTGTATGTTGGTATCCCCATTCACTGTCTGTCTGTATCTGTATGGTGGTATCCCCATTCACTGTCTGTCTGTATCTGTATGGTGAGATCCCTATTCACTGTCTGTCTGTATCAGTATGGTGGTATCCCGATTCACTGTCCGCATCTGTATGGTGGGATCGCAATTCACTGTCTGTATCTGTATTGTGGTATCCCCATTCATTGTCTGCCTGTATAGTGGTATCCCCATTCACTGTCTGTATCTGTATGGTGGGATCCCCATTCACTGTCTGTCTGTGTCTGTATGGTGGGATCCCCATTCACTGTCTGTCTGTATCTGTATGGTGGGATCCCCATTCACTGTCTGTCTGTATCTGTATGGTGGGATCCATATTCACTGTCTGTATCTGTATGGTGGGATCCCCATTCACTGTCTGTCTGTGTCTGTATGGTGGGATCCCCATTCACTGTCTGTATCTGTATAGTGGGATCCCCATTCACTGTCCGTATCTGTATGGTGGAAACCCCATTCACTCTCGTATCTGTATGCTGGTATCCACATTCACTGTCTGTCTGTATCTGTATGGTGGTATCCCCATTCACTGTCTGTCTGTATATGTATCGTGGGATCCCCATTCACTGTCTGTATCTGTATAGTGGGATCCCCATTCACTGTCCGTATCTGTATGGTGGGATCCCCATTCACTGTCTGTCTGTATCTGTATTGTGGTATCCCCATTCACTGTCTGTATCTGTATGGTGGGATCACCATTCACTCTCGTATCTGTAAGGTGGTATCCCCATTCACTGTCTGTCTCTATCTGTATGGTGGTATCCCCATTCACTGTCTGTCTGTATCTGTATGGTGAGATCCCCACTCACTGTCTGTCTGTATCTGTATGGTGGGATTCGGATTCACTGTCTGTATCTGTATGATGGGATCCCCATTCACTGTCTGTATCTGTATGATGGGATCCCCATTCACTGTCTGTATCTGTATGGTGGGATCCCCATTCACTGTCTGTCTCTGTACTGTGGTATCCCCATTCACTGTCTGTCTCTGTACTGTGGTATCCCCATTCACTGTCCGTATCTGTATGATGGGATCCCCATTCACTGTCTGTATCTCTATGGTGGGATCTCCATTCACTGTCTGTCTGTATCTGTATTGTGGTATCCCCATTCACTGTCTGTATCTGTATGGTGGGATCACCATTCACTGTCAGTATCTGTATAGTGGGATCCCCATTCACTGTCCATATCTGTATGATGGGATCCCCATTCACTGTCTGTATCTGTATTGTGAGATCCCCATTCACTGTCTTATCTGTATGGTGGGATCCCCATTTACTGTCTGTATCTGTATGGTGCGATCCCCATTCACTGTCTGTCTGTATCTGTATGGTGGGTTCCCCATTCACTGTCTGTATCTGTATGGTGGGATCCCAATTCACTGTCTGTCTGTATCTGTATGGTGAGATCCTCACTCACTGTCTGTCTGTGTCTGTATGGTGGGATCCCCATTCAGTGTCTGTCTGTATCTGTATGGTGGTATCCCCATTCACTGTCTGTCTGTATCTGTATAGTGAGATCCGCACTCACTGTCTGTCTGTATCTGTATGGTTGGATCCCCATTAACTGTCTGTCTGTATCTGTATGGTGGGATCACGATTCATTGTCTGTATCTGTATAGTGGGATCCCCATTCACTGTCCGTATCTGTATGATGGGATCCCCATTCACTGTCTGTATCTGTATGGTGGGATCCCAATTCACTGTCTGTATCTGTATGGTGGGATCCCCATTCACTGTCTGTCTGTATCGGTATTTTGGTATCCCCATTCACTGTCTGTATCTGTATGGTGGGATCCCCATTCACACTCTGTATCTGTATGGTGGTATCCCCATTCACTGTCTGTCTGTATCTGTATGGTGGGATCCCCATTCACACTCTGTATCTGTATGGTGGTATCCCCATTCACTGTCTGTCTGTATCTGTATGGTGAGATCCCCACTCACTGTCTGTCTGTAACTGTATGGTTGGATCCACATTTACTGTCTGTCTGTATCTGTATGGTGGGATCCCCATTCACTCTCTGGATCTGTATGGTGGGATCCCCATTCACTGTCTGTATCTGTATAATGGGATCTCCATTCACTGTCTGTCTGTATCAGTATGGTGGGATCCACATTCACTGTCTGTATCTGTATGGTGGAAAACCCATTCATTTTCTGTCTGTATCTGAATGGTGGGATCTCCATTCACTGTCTGTCTCTATCTGTATGGTGGGATCCCCATTCACTGTCTGTCTGTATCTGTATGGTGGTATCCCCATTCACTGTCTGTCTTTATCTGTATGGTGGTATCCCCATTCACTGTCTGTCTGTATCTGTATGGTGTGATCCCCATTCACTGTCTGTCTGTATCTGTATGGTGGGATCCACATTCACTGTCTGTATCTGTATGGTGGGATCCCCATTCACTGTCTGTCTGTATCTGTATGGTGGTATCCCCATTCACTGTCTGTCTGTATCTGTATGGTGGTATCCCCATTCACTGTCTGTCTGTATCTGTACGGTGTGATCCCCATCCACTGTCTGTCTGTATCTGTATGGTGAGATCCCCACTCACTGTCTGTATCTATTTGGTGGGATCCCCATTCACTGTCTGTATCTGTATGATGGGATCCCCATTCACTGTCTGTATCTGTATGGTGGGATCCCCATTCACTGTCTTTCTCTGTACTGTGGTATCCCCATTCACTGTCTGCCTGTATGGTGGGATCCCCATTCACTGTCTGTATCTGTATGGTGGGATCCCCATTCACTGTCTGAATCTATATGCTGGTATCCCCATTCACTGTCTGTATCTGTATAGTGCGATCCCCATTCACTGTCTGTCTGTATCTGTATGGTGGGATCCCCATTCACTGTTTGTATCTGTATAATGGGATCTCCATTCACTGTCTGTCTGTATCAGTATGGTGGGAACCACATTCACTGCCTGTATCTGTATGGTGGAAAACCCATTCATTTTCTGTCTGTATCTGAATGGTGGGATCAACATTTACTGTCTGAAACTATATGCTGGGATGCCCATTCACTGTCTGTATCTGTGTAGTGCGAACACCATTCACTGTCTGTATCTGTATGGTGGGATCCCCATTCACTGTCTGACTGTATCTGTATGGTGGTATCCCCATTCATTGTCTGTCTGTATCTGTATGGTGGTATCCCCATTCTCTGTCTGTCTGTATCTGCATGGTGAGATCCGCACTCACTGTCTGTCTGTATCTGTATGGTGGGATCCCCATTCACTGTCCGTATCTGTATGGTGGGATCCCGATTCACTGTCTGTATCTGTATAGTGGGATCCCCATTCACTGTCTGTATCTGTATGATGGGATCCCCATTCACTGTCTGTATCTGTATAGTGGGATCCCCATTCACTGTCCGTATCTGTATGATGGGATCCCCATTCACTGTCTGTATCTGTATTGTGAGATCCCCATTCACTGTCTGTATCTGTATGGTGGGATCCCCATTCACTGTCAGTATCTGTATAGTGGGATCGCCATTCACTGTCCGTATCTGTATGATGGGATCCCCATTCACTGTCTGTATCTGTATTGTGAGATCCCCATTCACTGTCTGTATCTGTATGGTGGGATCCCCATTTACTGTCTGTATCTGTATGGTGCGATCCCCATTCACTGTCTGTCTGTATCTGTATGGTGGGTTCCCCATTCACTGTCTGTATCTGTATGGTGGGATCCCAATTCACTGTCTGTCTGTATCTGTATGGTGAGATCCTCACTCACTGTCTGTCTGTGTCTGTATGGTGGGATCCCCATTCAGTGTCTGTCTGTATCTGTATGGTGGTATCCCCATTCACTGTCTGTCTGTATCTGTATAGTGAGATCCGCACTCACTGTCTGTCTGTATCTGTATGGTTGGATCCCCATTAACTGTCTGTCTGTATCTGTATGGTGGGATCACGATTCATTGTCTGTATCTGTATAGTGGGATCCCCATTCACTGTCCGTATCTGTATGATGGGATCCCCATTCACTGTCTGTATCTGTATGTTGGAAAACCCATTCATTTTCTGTCTGTATCTGAATGGTGGGATCTCCATTCACTGTCTGTCTCTATCTGTATGGTGGGATCCCCATTCACTGTCTGTCTGTATCTGTATGGTGGTATCCCCATTCACTGTCTGTCTTTATCTGTATGGTGGTATCCCCATTCACTGTCTGTCTGTATCTGTATGGTGTGATCCCCATTCACTGTCTGTCTGTATCTGTATGGTGGTATCCCCATTCACTGTCTGTCTGTATCTGTATAGTGAGATCCGCACTCACTGTCTGTCTGTATCTGTATGGTTGGATCCCCATTAACTGTCTGTCTGTATCTGTATGGTGGGATCACGATTCATTGTCTGTATCTCTATAGTGGGATCCCCATTCACTGTCCGTATCTGTATGATGGGATCCCCATTCACTGTCTGTATCTGTATGTTGGAAAACCCATTCATTTTCTGTCTGTATCTGAATGGTGGGATCTCCATTCACTGTCTGTCTCTATCTGTATGGTGGGATCCCCATTCACTGTCTGTCTGTATCTGTATGGTGGTATCCCCATTCACTGTCTGTCTTTATCTGTATGGTGGTATCCCCATTCACTGTCTGTCTGTATCTGTATGGTGTGATCCCCATTCACTGTCTGTCTGTATCTGTATGGTGGTATCCCCATTCACTGTCTGTCTGTATCTGTATGGTGGTATCCCCATTCACTGTCTGTCTGTATCTGTATGGTGGTATCCCCATTCACTGTCTGTCTGTATCTGTATGGTGTGATCCCCATTCACTGTCTGTCTGTATCTGTATGGTGAGATCCCCACTCACTGTCTGTATCTATTTGGTGGGATCCCCATTCACTGTCTGTATCTGTATGATGGGATCCCCATTCACTGTCTGTATCTGTATGGTGGGATCCCCATTCACTGTCTTTCTCTGTACTGTGGTATCCCCATTCACTGTCTGCCTGTATGGTGGGATCCCCATTCACTGTCTGTATCTGTATGGTGGGATCCCCATTCACTGTCTGAATCTATATGCTGGTATCCCCATTCACTGTCTGTATCTGTATAGTGCGATCCCCATTCACTGTCTGTCTGTATCTGTATGGTGGGATCCCCATTCACTGTTTGTATCTGTATAATGGGATCTCCATTCACTGTCTGTCTGTATCAGTATGGTGGGAACCACATTCACTGCCTGTATCTGTATGGTGGAAAACCCATTCATTGTCTGTCTGTATCTGAATGGTGGGATCTACATTTACTGTCTGAAACTATATGCTGGGATGCCCATTCACTGTCTGTATCTGTGTAGTACGAACACCATTCACTGTCTGTATCTGTATGGTGGGATCCCCATTCACTGTCTGACTGTATCTGTATGGTGGTATCCCCATTCATTGTCTGTCTGTATCTGTATGGTGGTATCCCCATTCTCTGTCTGTCTGTATCTGCATGGTGAGATCCGCACTCACTGTCTGTCTGTATCTGTATGGTGGGATCCCCATTCACTGTCCGTATCTGTATGGTGGGATCCCGATTCACTGTCTGTATCTGTATAGTGGGATCCCCATTCACTGTCTGTATCTGTCTGATGGGATCCCCATTCACTGTCTGTATCTGTATAGTGGGATCCCCATTCACTGCCCGTATCTGTATGATGTGATCCCCATTCACTGTCTGTATCTGTATTGTGAGATCCCCATTCACTGTCTGTATCTGTATGGTGGGATCCCCATTCACTGTCAGTATCTGTATAGTGGGATCCCCATTCACTGTCCGTATCTGTATGATGGGATCCCCATTCACTGTCTGTATCTGTATTGTGAGATCCCCATTCACTGTCTGTATCTGTATGGTGGGATCCCCATTTACTGTCTGTATCTGTATGGTGCGATCCCCATTCACTGTCTGTCTGTATCTGTATGGTGGGTTCCCCATTCACTGTCTGTATCTGTATGGTGGGATCCCAATTCACTGTCTGTCTGTGTCTGTATGGTGGGATCCCCATTCATTGTCTGTCTGTATCTGTATGGTGGTATCCCCATTCACTGTCTGTCTGTATCTGTATAGTGAGATCCGCACTCACTGTCTGTCTGTATCTGTATGGTTGGATCCCCATTAACTGTCTGTCTGTATCTGTATGGTGGGATCACGATTCATTGTCTGTATCTGTATAGTGGGATCCCCATTCACTGTCCGTATCTGTATGATGGGATCCCCATTCACTGTCTGTATCTGTATGGTGGGATCCCCATTCACTGTCTGTATCTGTATGGTGGGTTCCCCATTCACTGTCTGTCTGTATCGGTATTGTGGTATCCCCATTCACTGTCTGTATCTGTATGGTGGGATCCCCATTCACTGTCTGTATCTGTATTGTGGTATCCCCATTCACTGTCTGGCTGTATAGTGGGATCCCCATTTACTGTCTGTATCTGTATGGTTGGATCCCCATTCACTGTCTGTCTGTATCTGTAAGGTGGGTTCCCCATTCACTTTCTATATCTGTATGGTGGTATCCCCATTCACTGTCTGTCTGTATTTGTATGGTGGTATCTCCATTCACTGTCTGTCTGTATCTGTATTGTGAGATCCCCATTCACTGCCTGTATCTGTATGGTACGATCACCATTCACTGTCTGTATCTGTATGGTGGGATCCCCATTCACTGTCTGTCTGTATCTGTATGGTGGGATCCCCATTCACTGTCTGTCTGTATCTGTATGGTGGGATCCCCGTTCACACTCTGTATCTGTATGGTGGTATCCCCATTCACTGTCTGTCTGTATCTGTATGGTGGGATCCCCATTCACACTCTGTATCTGTATGGTGGTATCCCCATTCACTGTCTGTCTGTATCTGTATGGTGAGATCCCCACTCACTGTCTGATTGTAACTGTATGGTTGGATCCACATTTACTGTCTGTCTGTATCTGTATGGTGGGATCCCCATTCACTCTCCGGATCTGTATGGTGGGATCCCCATTCACTGTCTGTATCTGTATAATGGGATCTCCATTCACTGTCTGTCTGTATCAGTATGGTGGGATCCACATTCACTGTCTGTATCTGTATGGTGGAAAACCCATTCATTTTCTGTCTGTATCTGAATGGTGGGATCTCCATTCACTGTCTGTCTCTATCTGTATGGTGGGATAACCATTCACTGTCTGTCTGTATCTGTATGGTGGTATCCCCATTCACTGTCTGTCTTTATCTGTATGGTGGTATCCCCATTCACTGTCTGTCAGTATCTGTATGGTGTGATCCCTATTCACTGTCTGTCTGTATCTGTATGGTGGGATCCACATTCACTGTCTGTATCTGTATGGTGGGATCCCCATTCACCGTCTGTCTGTATCTGTATGGTGGTATCCCCATTCACTGTCTGTCTGTATCTGTATGGTGGTATCCCCATTCACTGTCTGTCTGTATCTGTATGGTGTGATCCCCATTCACTGTCTGTCTGTATCTGTATGGTGAGATCCCCACTCACTGTCTGTATCTATTTGGTGGGATCCCCATTCACTGTCTGTATCTGTATGATGGGATCCCCATTCACTGTCTGTATCTGTATGGTGGGATCCCCATTCACTGTCTGTCTCTGTACTGTGGTATCCCCATTCACTGTCTGCCTGTATGGTGGGATCCCCATTCACTGTCTGTATCTGTATGGTGTGATCCCCATTCACTGTCTGAATCTATATGCTGGTATCCCCATTCACTGTCTGTATCTGTATAGTGCGATCCCCATTCACTGTCTGTCTGTATCTGTATGGTGGGATCCCCATTCACTGTTTGTATCTGTATAATGGGATCTCCATTCACTATCTGTCTGTATCAGTATGGTGGGAACCACATTCACTGCCTGTATCTGTATGGTGGAAAACCCATTCATTGTCTGTCTGTATCTGAATGGTGGGATCTCCATTTACTGTCTGAAACTATATGCTGGGATGCCCATTCACTGTCTGTATCTATGTAGTGCGAACACCATTCACTGTCTGTATCTGTATGGTGGGATCCCCATTCACTGTCTGTATCTGTATGGTGGGATCCCCATTCACTGTCTGACTGTATCTGTATGGTGGTATCCCCATTCATTGTCTGTCTGTATCTGTATGGTGGTATCCCCATTCACTGTCTGTCTGTATCTGTATGGTGAGATCCGCACTCACTGTCTGTCTGTATCTGTATGGTGGGATCCCCATTCACTGTCCGTATCTGTATGGTGGGATCCCGATTCACTGTCTGTATCTGTTTAGTGAGATCCCCATTCACTGTCTGTATCTGTATGATGGGATCCCCATTCACTGTCTGTATCTGTATAGTGGGATCCCCATTCACTGTCCGTATCTGTATGATGGGATCCCCATTCACTGTCTGTATCTGTATTGTGAGATCCCCATTCACTGTCTGTATCTGTATGGTGGGATTCCCATTCACTGTCAGTATCTGTATAGTGGGATCCCCATTCACTGTCCGTATCTGTATGATGGGATCCCCATTCACTGTCTGTATCTGTATTGTGAGATCCCCATTCACTGTCTGTATCTGTATGGTGGGATCCCCATTTACTGTCTGTATCTGTATGGTGGGATCCCCATTCACTGTCTGTCTGTATCTGTATGGTGGGTTCCCCATTCACTTTCTATATCTGTATGGTGGTATCCCCATTCACTCTCGTGTCTGTATGGTGGTATCCCCATTCACAGTCTGTCTGTATCTGTATGGTGGAATCTCCATTCACTGTCTGTCTGTATCTGTATTGTGAGATCCACATTCACTGCCTGTATCTGTATGGTGGGATCACCATTCACTGTCTGTATCTGTATTGTGGTATCCCCATTCACTGTCTGTCTGTACAGTGAGATCCCCATTCACTGTCTGTATCCGTATTGTGGTATCACCTTTCACTGTCTGTCTGTATAGTGGGATCCCCATTCACTGTCTGTCTGTATGGTGTGATCCCCATTCACTGTCTGTCTGTATCTGTATGGTGGGATCCACATTCACTGTCTGTATCTGTATGGTGGGATCCCCATTCACTGTCTGTCTGTATCTGTATGGTGGGTTCCCCATTCACTGTCTGTATCTGTATGGTGGGATCCCAATTCACTGTCTGTCTGTATCTGTATGGTGAGATCCTCACTCACTGTCTGTCTGTGTCTGTATGGTGGGATCCCCATTCAGTGTCTGTCTGTATCTGTATGGTGGTATCCCCATTCACTGTCTGTCTGTCTGTATCTGTATAGTGAGATCCGCACTCACTGTCTGTCTGTATCTGTATGGTTGGATCCCCATTAACTGTCTGTCTGTATCTGTATGGTGGGATCACGATTCATTGTCTGTATCTGTATAGTGGGATCCCCATTCACTGTCCGTATCTGTATGATGGGATCCCCATTCACTGTCTGTATCTGTATGTTGGAAAACCCATTCATTTTCTGTCTGTATCTGAATGGTGGGATCTCCATTCACTGTCTGTCTCTATCTGTATGGTGGGATCCCCATTCACTGTCTGTCTGTATCTGTATGGTGGTATCCCCATTCACTGTCTTTCTTTATCTGTATGGTGGTATCCCCATTCACTGTCTGTCTGTATCTGTATGGTGTGATCCCCATTCACTGTCTGTCTGTATCTGTATGGTGGTATCCCCATTCACTGTCTGTCTGTATCTGTATAGTGAGATCCGCACTCACTGTCTGTCTGTATCTGTATGGTTGGATCCCCATTAACTGTCTGTCTGTATCTGTATGGTGGGATCACGATTCATTGTCTGTATCTGTATAGTGGGATCCCCATTCACTGTCCGTATCTGTATGATGGGATCCCCATTCACTGTCTGTATCTGTATGTTGGAAAACCCATTCATTTTCTGTCTGTATCTGAATGGTGGGATCTCCATTCACTGTCTGTCTCTATCTGTATGGTGGGATCCCCATTCACTGTCTGTCTGTATCTGTATGGTGGTATCCCCATTCACTGTCTGTCTTTATCTGTATGGTGGTATCCCCATTCACTGTCTGTCTGTATCTGTATGGTGTGATCCCCATTCACTGTCTGTCTGTATCTGTATGGTGGTATCCCCATTCACTGTCTGTCTGTATCTGTATGGTGGTATCCCCATTCACTGTCTGTCTGTATCTGTATGGTGGTATCCCCATTCACTGTCTGTCTGTATCTGTATGGTGTGATCCCCATTCACTGTCTGTCTGTATCTGTATGGTGAGATCCCCACTCACTGTCTGTATCTATTTGGTGGGATCCCCATTCACTGTCTGTATCTGTATGATGGGATCCCCATTCACTGTCTGTATCTGTATGGTGGGATCCCCATTCACTGTCTTTCTCTGTACTGTGGTATCCCCATTCACTGTCTGCCTGTATGGTGGGATCCCCATTCACTGTCTGTATCTGTATGGTGGGATCCCCATTCACTGTCTGAATCTATATGCTGGTATCCCCATTCACTGTCTGTATCTGTATAGTGCGATCCCCATTCACTGTCTGTCTGTATCTGTATGGTGGGATCCCCATTCACTGTTTGTATCTGTATAATGGGATCTCCATTCACTGTCTGTCTGTATCAGTATGGTGGGAACCACATTCACTGTCTGTATCTGTATGGTGGAAAACCCATTCATTGTCTGTCTGTATCTGAATGGTGGGATCTACATTTACTGTCTGAAACTATATGCTGGGATGCCCATTCACTGTCTGTATCTGTGTAGTACGAACACCATTCACTGTCTGTATCTGTATGGTGGGATCCCCATTCACTGTCTGACTGTATCTGTATGGTGGTATCCCCATTCATTGTCTGTCTGTATCTGTATGGTGGTATCCCCATTCTCTGTCTGTCTGTATCTGCATGGTGAGATCCGCACTCACTGTCTGTCTGTATCTGTATGGTGGGATCCCCATTCACTGTCCGTATCTGTATGGTGGGATCCCGATTCACTGTCTGTATCTGTATAGTGGGATCCCCATTCACTGTCTGTATCTGTATGATGGGATCCCCATTCACTGTCTGTATCTGTATAGTGGGATCCCCATTCACTGCCCGTATCTGTATGATGTGATCCCCATTCACTGTCTGTATCTGTATTGTGAGATCCCCATTCACTGTCTGTATCTGTATGGTGGGATCCCCATTCACTGTCAGTATCTGTATAGTGGGATCCCCATTCACTGTCCGTATCTGTATGATGGGATCCCCATTCACTGTCTGTATCTGTATTGTGAGATCCCCATTCACTGTCTGTATCTGTATGGTGGGATCCCCATTTACTGTCTGTATCTGTATGGTGCGATCCCCATTCACTGTCTGTCTGTATCTGTATGGTGGGTTCCCCATTCACTGTCTGTATCTGTATGGTGGGATCCCAATTCACTGTCTGTCTGTGTCTGTATGGTGGGATCCCCATTCACTGTTTGTATCTGTATAATGGGATCTCCATTCACTATCTGTCTGTATCAGTATGGTGGGAACCACATTCACTGCCTGTATCTGTATGGTGGAAAACCCATTCATTGTCTGTCTGTATCTGAATGGTGGGATCTCCATTTACTGTCTGAAACTATATGCTGGGATGCCCATTCACTGTCTGTCTGTATCTGTATGGTGGGATCCCCATTCACTGTCTGTCTGTATCTGTATGGTGGGATCCCCGTTCACACTCTGTATCTGTATGGTGGTATCCCCATTCACTGTCTGTCTGTATCTGTATGGTGGGATCCCCATTCACACTCTGTATCTGTATGGTGGTATCCCCATTCACTGTCTGTCTGTATCTGTATGGTGAGATCCCCACTCACTGTCTGATTGTAACTGTATGGTTGGATCCACATTTACTGTCTGTCTGTATCTGTATGGTGGGATCCCCATTCACTCTCCGGATCTGTATGGTGGGATCCCCATTCACTGTCTGTATCTGTATAATGGGATCTCCATTCACTGTCTGTCTGTATCAGTATGGTGGGATCCACATTCACTGTCTGTATCTGTATGGTGGAAAACCCATTCATTTTCTGTCTGTATCTGAATGGTGGGATCTCCATTCACTGTCTGTCTCTATCTGTATGGTGGGATAACCATTCACTGTCTGTCTGTATCTGTATGGTGGTATCCCCATTCACTGTCTGTCTTTATCTGTATGGTGGTATCCCCATTCACTGTCTGTCAGTATCTGTATGGTGTGATCCCTATTCACTGTCTGTCTGTATCTGTATGGTGGGATCCACATTCACTGTCTGTATCTGTATGGTGGGATCCCCATTCACCGTCTGTCTGTATCTGTATGGTGGTATCCCCATTCACTGTCTGTCTGTATCTGTATGGTGGTATCCCCATTCACTGTCTGTCTGTATCTGTATGGTGTGATCCCCATTCACTGTCTGTCTGTATCTGTATGGTGAGATCCCCACTCACTGTCTGTATCTATTTGGTGGGATCCCCATTCACTGTCTGTATCTGTATGATGGGATCCCCATTCACTGTCTGTATCTGTATGGTGGGATCCCCATTCACTGTCTGTCTCTGTACTGTGGTATCCCCATTCACTGTCTGCCTGTATGGTGGGATCCCCATTCACTGTCTGTATCTGTATGGTGTGATCCCCATTCACTGTCTGAATCTATATGCTGGTATCCCCATTCACTGTCTGTATCTGTATAGTGCGATCCCCATTCACTGTCTGTCTGTATCTGTATGGTGGGATCCCCATTCACTGTTTGTATCTGTATAATGGGATCTCCATTCACTATCTGTCTGTATCAGTATGGTGGGAACCACATTCACTGCCTGTATCTGTATGGTGGAAAACCCATTCATTGTCTGTCTGTATCTGAATGGTGGGATCTCCATTTACTGTCTGAAACTATATGCTGGGATGCCCATTCACTGTCTGTATCTATGTAGTGCGAACACCATTCACTGTCTGTATCTGTATGGTGGGATCCCCATTCACTGTCTGTATCTGTATGGTGGGATCCCCATTCACTGTCTGACTGTATCTGTATGGTGGTATCCCCATTCATTGTCTGTCTGTATCTGTATGGTGGTATCCCCATTCACTGTCTGTCTGTATCTGTATGGTGAGATCCGCACTCACTGTCTGTCTGTATCTGTATGGTGGGATCCCCATTCACTGTCCGTATCTGTATGGTGGGATCCCGATTCACTGTCTGTATCTGTTTAGTGAGATCCCCATTCACTGTCTGTATCTGTATGATGGGATCCCCATTCACTGTCTGTATCTGTATAGTGGGATCCCCATTCACTGTCCGTATCTGTATGATGGGATCCCCATTCACTGTCTGTATCTGTATTGTGAGATCCCCATTCACTGTCTGTATCTGTATGGTGGGATTCCCATTCACTGTCAGTATCTGTATAGTGGGATCCCCATTCACTGTCCGTATCTGTATGATGGGATCCCCATTCACTGTCTGTATCTGTATTGTGAGATCCCCATTCACTGTCTGTATCTGTATGGTGGGATCCCCATTTACTGTCTGTATCTGTATGGTGGGATCCCCATTCACTGTCTGTCTGTATCTGTATGGTGGGTTCCCCATTCACTTTCTATATCTGTATGGTGGTATCCCCATTCACTCTCGTGTCTGTATGGTGGTATCCCCATTCACAGTCTGTCTGTATCTGTATGGTGGAATCTCCATTCACTGTCTGTCTGTATCTGTATTGTGAGATCCACATTCACTGCCTGTATCTGTATGGTGGGATCACCATTCACTGTCTGTATCTGTATTGTGGTATCCCCATTCACTGTCTGTCTGTACAGTGAGATCCCCATTCACTGTCTGTATCCGTATTGTGGTATCACCTTTCACTGTCTGTCTGTATAGTGGGATCCCCATTCACTGTCTGTCTGTATGGTGTGATCCCCATTCACTGTCTGTCTGTATCTGTATGGTGGGATCCACATTCACTGTCTGTATCTGTATGGTGGGATCCCCATTCACTGTCTGTCTGTATCTGTATGGTGGGTTCCCCATTCACTGTCTGTATCTGTATGGTGGGATCCCAATTCACTGTCTGTCTGTATCTGTATGGTGAGATCCTCACTCACTGTCTGTCTGTGTCTGTATGGTGGGATCCCCATTCAGTGTCTGTCTGTATCTGTATGGTGGTATCCCCATTCACTGTCTGTCTGTATCTGTATAGTGAGATCCGCACTCACTGTCTGTCTGTATCTGTATGGTTGGATCCCCATTAACTGTCTGTCTGTATCTGTATGGTGGGATCACGATTCATTGTCTGTATCTGTATAGTGGGATCCCCATTCACTGTCCGTATCTGTATGATGGGATCCCCATTCACTGTCTGTATCTGTATGTTGGAAAACCCATTCATTTTCTGTCTGTATCTGAATGGTGGGATCTCCATTCACTGTCTGTCTCTATCTGTATGGTGGGATCCCCATTCACTGTCTGTCTGTATCTGTATGGTGGTATCCCCATTCACTGTCTTTCTTTATCTGTATGGTGGTATCCCCATTCACTGTCTGTCTGTATCTGTATGGTGTGATCCCCATTCACTGTCTGTCTGTATCTGTATGGTGGTATCCCCATTCACTGTCTGTCTGTATCTGTATAGTGAGATCCGCACTCACTGTCTGTCTGTATCTGTATGGTTGGATCCCCATTAACTGTCTGTCTGTATCTGTATGGTGGGATCACGATTCATTGTCTGTATCTGTATAGTGGGATCCCCATTCACTGTCCGTATCTGTATGATGGGATCCCCATTCACTGTCTGTATCTGTATGTTGGAAAACCCATTCATTTTCTGTCTGTATCTGAATGGTGGGATCTCCATTCACTGTCTGTCTCTATCTGTATGGTGGGATCCCCATTCACTGTCTGTCTGTATCTGTATGGTGGTATCCCCATTCACTGTCTGTCTTTATCTGTATGGTGGTATCCCCATTCACTGTCTGTCTGTATCTGTATGGTGTGATCCCCATTCACTGTCTGTCTGTATCTGTATGGTGGTATCCCCATTCACTGTCTGTCTGTATCTGTATGGTGGTATCCCCATTCACTGTCTGTCTGTATCTGTATGGTGGTATCCCCATTCACTGTCTGTCTGTATCTGTATGGTGTGATCCCCATTCACTGTCTGTCTGTATCTGTATGGTGAGATCCCCACTCACTGTCTGTATCTATTTGGTGGGATCCCCATTCACTGTCTGTATCTGTATGATGGGATCCCCATTCACTGTCTGTATCTGTATGGTGGGATCCCCATTCACTGTCTTTCTCTGTACTGTGGTATCCCCATTCACTGTCTGCCTGTATGGTGGGATCCCCATTCACTGTCTGTATCTGTATGGTGGGATCCCCATTCACTGTCTGAATCTATATGCTGGTATCCCCATTCACTGTCTGTATCTGTATAGTGCGATCCCCATTCACTGTCTGTCTGTATCTGTATGGTGGGATCCCCATTCACTGTTTGTATCTGTATAATGGGATCTCCATTCACTGTCTGTCTGTATCAGTATGGTGGGAACCACATTCACTGTCTGTATCTGTATGGTGGAAAACCCATTCATTGTCTGTCTGTATCTGAATGGTGGGATCTACATTTACTGTCTGAAACTATATGCTGGGATGCCCATTCACTGTCTGTATCTGTGTAGTACGAACACCATTCACTGTCTGTATCTGTATGGTGGGATCCCCATTCACTGTCTGACTGTATCTGTATGGTGGTATCCCCATTCATTGTCTGTCTGTATCTGTATGGTGGTATCCCCATTCTCTGTCTGTCTGTATCTGCATGGTGAGATCCGCACTCACTGTCTGTCTGTATCTGTATGGTGGGATCCCCATTCACTGTCCGTATCTGTATGGTGGGATCCCGATTCACTGTCTGTATCTGTATAGTGGGATCCCCATTCACTGTCTGTATCTGTATGATGGGATCCCCATTCACTGTCTGTATCTGTATAGTGGGATCCCCATTCACTGCCCGTATCTGTATGATGTGATCCCCATTCACTGTCTGTATCTGTATTGTGAGATCCCCATTCACTGTCTGTATCTGTATGGTGGGATCCCCATTCACTGTCAGTATCTGTATAGTGGGATCCCCATTCACTGTCCGTATCTGTATGATGGGATCCCCATTCACTGTCTGTATCTGTATTGTGAGATCCCCATTCACTGTCTGTATCTGTATGGTGGGATCCCCATTTACTGTCTGTATCTGTATGGTGCGATCCCCATTCACTGTCTGTCTGTATCTGTATGGTGGGTTCCCCATTCACTGTCTGTATCTGTATGGTGGGATCCCAATTCACTGTCTGTCTGTGTCTGTATGGTGGGATCCCCATTCACTGTTTGTATCTGTATAATGGGATCTCCATTCACTATCTGTCTGTATCAGTATGGTGGGAACCACATTCACTGCCTGTATCTGTATGGTGGAAAACCCATTCATTGTCTGTCTGTATCTGAATGGTGGGATCTCCATTTACTGTCTGAAACTATATGCTGGGATGCCCATTCACTGTCTGTATCTATGTAGTGCGAACACCATTCACTGTCTGTATCTGTATGGTGGGATCCCCATTCACTGTCTGTATCTGTATGGTGGGATCCCCATTCACTGTCTGACTGTATCTGTATGGTGGTATCCCCATTCATTGTCTGTCTGTATCTGTATGGTGGTATCCCCATTCACTGTCTGTCTGTATCTGTATGGTGAGATCCGCACTCACTGTCTGTCTGTATCTGTATGGTGGGATCCCCATTCACTGTCCGTATCTGTATGGTGGGATCCCGATTCACTGTCTGTATCTGTTTAGTGAGATCCCCATTCACTGTCTGTATCTGTATGATGGGATCCCCATTCACTGTCTGTATCTGTATAGTGGGATCCCCATTCACTGTCCGTATCTGTATGATGGGATCCCCATTCACTGTCTGTATCTGTATTGTGAGATCCCCATTCACTGTCTGTATCTGTATGGTGGGATTCCCATTCACTGTCAGTATCTGTATAGTGGGATCCCCATTCACTGTCCGTATCTGTATGATGGGATCCCCATTCACTGTCTGTATCTGTATTGTGAGATCCCCATTCACTGTCTGTATCTGTATGGTGGGATCCCCATTTACTGTCTGTATCTGTATGGTGGGATCCCCATTCACTGTCTGTCTGTATCTGTATGGTGGGTTCCCCATTCACTTTCTATATCTGTATGGTGGTATCCCCATTCACTCTCGTGTCTGTATGGTGGTATCCCCATTCACAGTCTGTCTGTATCTGTATGGTGGAATCTCCATTCACTGTCTGTCTGTATCTGTATTGTGAGATCCACATTCACTGCCTGTATCTGTATGGTGGGATCACCATTCACTGTCTGTATCTGTATTGTGGTATCCCCATTCACTGTCTGTCTGTACAGTGAGATCCCCATTCACTGTCTGTATCCGTATTGTGGTATCACCTTTCACTGTCTGTCTGTATAGTGGGATCCCCATTCACTGTCTGTCTGTATGGTGTGATCCCCATTCACTGTCTGTCTGTATCTGTATGGTGGGATCCACATTCACTGTCTGTATCTGTATGGTGGGATCCCCATTCACTGTCTGTCTGTATCTGTATGGTGGGTTCCCCATTCACTGTCTGTATCTGTATGGTGGGATCCCAATTCACTGTCTGTCTGTATCTGTATGGTGAGATCCTCACTCACTGTCTGTCTGTGTCTGTATGGTGGGATCCCCATTCAGTGTCTGTCTGTATCTGTATGGTGGTATCCCCATTCACTGTCTGTCTGTATCTGTATAGTGAGATCCGCACTCACTGTCTGTCTGTATCTGTATGGTTGGATCCCCATTAACTGTCTGTCTGTATCTGTATGGTGGGATCACGATTCATTGTCTGTATCTGTATAGTGGGATCCCCATTCACTGTCCGTATCTGTATGATGGGATCCCCATTCACTGTCTGTATCTGTATGTTGGAAAACCCATTCATTTTCTGTCTGTATCTGAATGGTGGGATCTCCATTCACTGTCTGTCTCTATCTGTATGGTGGGATCCCCATTCACTGTCTGTCTGTATCTGTATGGTGGTATCCCCATTCACTGTCTTTCTTTATCTGTATGGTGGTATCCCCATTCACTGTCTGTCTGTATCTGTATGGTGTGATCCCCATTCACTGTCTGTCTGTATCTGTATGGTGGTATCCCCATTCACTGTCTGTCTGTATCTGTATAGTGAGATCCGCACTCACTGTCTGTCTGTATCTGTATGGTTGGATCCCCATTAACTGTCTGTCTGTATCTGTATGGTGGGATCACGATTCATTGTCTGTATCTGTATAGTGGGATCCCCATTCACTGTCCGTATCTGTATGATGGGATCCCCATTCACTGTCTGTATCTGTATGTTGGAAAACCCATTCATTTTCTGTCTGTATCTGAATGGTGGGATCTCCATTCACTGTCTGTCTCTATCTGTATGGTGGGATCCCCATTCACTGTCTGTCTGTATCTGTATGGTGGTATCCCCATTCACTGTCTGTCTTTATCTGTATGGTGGTATCCCCATTCACTGTCTGTCTGTATCTGTATGGTGTGATCCCCATTCACTGTCTGTCTGTATCTGTATGGTGGTATCCCCATTCACTGTCTGTCTGTATCTGTATGGTGGTATCCCCATTCACTGTCTGTCTGTATCTGTATGGTGGTATCCCCATTCACTGTCTGTCTGTATCTGTATGGTGTGATCCCCATTCACTGTCTGTCTGTATCTGTATGGTGAGATCCCCACTCACTGTCTGTATCTATTTGGTGGGATCCCCATTCACTGTCTGTATCTGTATGATGGGATCCCCATTCACTGTCTGTATCTGTATGGTGGGATCCCCATTCACTGTCTTTCTCTGTACTGTGGTATCCCCATTCACTGTCTGCCTGTATGGTGGGATCCCCATTCACTGTCTGTATCTGTATGGTGGGATCCCCATTCACTGTCTGAATCTATATGCTGGTATCCCCATTCACTGTCTGTATCTGTATAGTGCGATCCCCATTCACTGTCTGTCTGTATCTGTATGGTGGGATCCCCATTCACTGTTTGTATCTGTATAATGGGATCTCCATTCACTGTCTGTCTGTATCAGTATGGTGGGAACCACATTCACTGTCTGTATCTGTATGGTGGAAAACCCATTCATTGTCTGTCTGTATCTGAATGGTGGGATCTACATTTACTGTCTGAAACTATATGCTGGGATGCCCATTCACTGTCTGTATCTGTGTAGTACGAACACCATTCACTGTCTGTATCTGTATGGTGGGATCCCCATTCACTGTCTGACTGTATCTGTATGGTGGTATCCCCATTCATTGTCTGTCTGTATCTGTATGGTGGTATCCCCATTCTCTGTCTGTCTGTATCTGCATGGTGAGATCCGCACTCACTGTCTGTCTGTATCTGTATGGTGGGATCCCCATTCACTGTCCGTATCTGTATGGTGGGATCCCGATTCACTGTCTGTATCTGTATAGTGGGATCCCCATTCACTGTCTGTATCTGTATGATGGGATCCCCATTCACTGTCTGTATCTGTATAGTGGGATCCCCATTCACTGCCCGTATCTGTATGATGTGATCCCCATTCACTGTCTGTATCTGTATTGTGAGATCCCCATTCACTGTCTGTATCTGTATGGTGGGATCCCCATTCACTGTCAGTATCTGTATAGTGGGATCCCCATTCACTGTCCGTATCTGTATGATGGGATCCCCATTCACTGTCTGTATCTGTATTGTGAGATCCCCATTCACTGTCTGTATCTGTATGGTGGGATCCCCATTTACTGTCTGTATCTGTATGGTGCGATCCCCATTCACTGTCTGTCTGTATCTGTATGGTGGGTTCCCCATTCACTGTCTGTATCTGTATGGTGGGATCCCAATTCACTGTCTGTCTGTGTCTGTATGGTGGGATCCCCATTCACTGTTTGTATCTGTATAATGGGATCTCCATTCACTATCTGTCTGTATCAGTATGGTGGGAACCACATTCACTGCCTGTATCTGTATGGTGGAAAACCCATTCATTGTCTGTCTGTATCTGAATGGTGGGATCTCCATTTACTGTCTGAAACTATATGCTGGGATGCCCATTCACTGTCTGTATCTATGTAGTGCGAACACCATTCACTGTCTGTATCTGTATGGTGGGATCCCCATTCACTGTCTGTATCTGTATGGTGGGATCCCCATTCACTGTCTGACTGTATCTGTATGGTGGTATCCCCATTCATTGTCTGTCTGTATCTGTATGGTGGTATCCCCATTCACTGTCTGTCTGTATCTGTATGGTGAGATCCGCACTCACTGTCTGTCTGTATCTGTATGGTGGGATCCCCATTCACTGTCCGTATCTGTATGGTGGGATCCCGATTCACTGTCTGTATCTGTTTAGTGAGATCCCCATTCACTGTCTGTATCTGTATGATGGGATCCCCATTCACTGTCTGTATCTGTATAGTGGGATCCCCATTCACTGTCCGTATCTGTATGATGGGATCCCCATTCACTGTCTGTATCTGTATTGTGAGATCCCCATTCACTGTCTGTATCTGTATGGTGGGATTCCCATTCACTGTCAGTATCTGTATAGTGGGATCCCCATTCACTGTCCGTATCTGTATGATGGGATCCCCATTCACTGTCTGTATCTGTATTGTGAGATCCCCATTCACTGTCTGTATCTGTATGGTGGGATCCCCATTTACTGTCTGTATCTGTATGGTGGGATCCCCATTCACTGTCTGTCTGTATCTGTATGGTGGGTTCCCCATTCACTTTCTATATCTGTATGGTGGTATCCCCATTCACTCTCGTGTCTGTATGGTGGTATCCCCATTCACAGTCTGTCTGTATCTGTATGGTGGAATCTCCATTCACTGTCTGTCTGTATCTGTATTGTGAGATCCACATTCACTGCCTGTATCTGTATGGTGGGATCACCATTCACTGTCTGTATCTGTATTGTGGTATCCCCATTCACTGTCTGTCTGTACAGTGAGATCCCCATTCACTGTCTGTATCCGTATTGTGGTATCACCTTTCACTGTCTGTCTGTATAGTGGGATCCCCATTCACTGTCTGTCTGTATGGTGTGATCCCCATTCACTGTCTGTCTGTATCTGTATGGTGGGATCCACATTCACTGTCTGTATCTGTATGGTGGGATCCCCATTCACTGTCTGTCTGTATCTGTATGGTGGGTTCCCCATTCACTGTCTGTATCTGTATGGTGGGATCCCAATTCACTGTCTGTCTGTATCTGTATGGTGAGATCCTCACTCACTGTCTGTCTGTGTCTGTATGGTGGGATCCCCATTCAGTGTCTGTCTGTATCTGTATGGTGGTATCCCCATTCACTGTCTGTCTGTATCTGTATAGTGAGATCCGCACTCACTGTCTGTCTGTATCTGTATGGTTGGATCCCCATTAACTGTCTGTCTGTATCTGTATGGTGGGATCACGATTCATTGTCTGTATCTGTATAGTGGGATCCCCATTCACTGTCCGTATCTGTATGATGGGATCCCCATTCACTGTCTGTATCTGTATGTTGGAAAACCCATTCATTTTCTGTCTGTATCTGAATGGTGGGATCTCCATTCACTGTCTGTCTCTATCTGTATGGTGGGATCCCCATTCACTGTCTGTCTGTATCTGTATGGTGGTATCCCCATTCACTGTCTTTCTTTATCTGTATGGTGGTATCCCCATTCACTGTCTGTCTGTATCTGTATGGTGTGATCCCCATTCACTGTCTGTCTGTATCTGTATGGTGGTATCCCCATTCACTGTCTGTCTGTATCTGTATAGTGAGATCCGCACTCACTGTCTGTCTGTATCTGTATGGTTGGATCCCCATTAACTGTCTGTCTGTATCTGTATGGTGGGATCACGATTCATTGTCTGTATCTGTATAGTGGGATCCCCATTCACTGTCCGTATCTGTATGATGGGATCCCCATTCACTGTCTGTATCTGTATGTTGGAAAACCCATTCATTTTCTGTCTGTATCTGAATGGTGGGATCTCCATTCACTGTCTGTCTCTATCTGTATGGTGGGATCCCCATTCACTGTCTGTCTGTATCTGTATGGTGGTATCCCCATTCACTGTCTGTCTTTATCTGTATGGTGGTATCCCCATTCACTGTCTGTCTGTATCTGTATGGTGTGATCCCCATTCACTGTCTGTCTGTATCTGTATGGTGGTATCCCCATTCACTGTCTGTCTGTATCTGTATGGTGGTATCCCCATTCACTGTCTGTCTGTATCTGTATGGTGGTATCCCCATTCACTGTCTGTCTGTATCTGTATGGTGTGATCCCCATTCACTGTCTGTCTGTATCTGTATGGTGAGATCCCCACTCACTGTCTGTATCTATTTGGTGGGATCCCCATTCACTGTCTGTATCTGTATGATGGGATCCCCATTCACTGTCTGTATCTGTATGGTGGGATCCCCATTCACTGTCTTTCTCTGTACTGTGGTATCCCCATTCACTGTCTGCCTGTATGGTGGGATCCCCATTCACTGTCTGTATCTGTATGGTGGGATCCCCATTCACTGTCTGAATCTATATGCTGGTATCCCCATTCACTGTCTGTATCTGTATAGTGCGATCCCCATTCACTGTCTGTCTGTATCTGTATGGTGGGATCCCCATTCACTGTTTGTATCTGTATAATGGGATCTCCATTCACTGTCTGTCTGTATCAGTATGGTGGGAACCACATTCACTGTCTGTATCTGTATGGTGGAAAACCCATTCATTGTCTGTCTGTATCTGAATGGTGGGATCTACATTTACTGTCTGAAACTATATGCTGGGATGCCCATTCACTGTCTGTATCTGTGTAGTACGAACACCATTCACTGTCTGTATCTGTATGGTGGGATCCCCATTCACTGTCTGACTGTATCTGTATGGTGGTATCCCCATTCATTGTCTGTCTGTATCTGTATGGTGGTATCCCCATTCTCTGTCTGTCTGTATCTGCATGGTGAGATCCGCACTCACTGTCTGTCTGTATCTGTATGGTGGGATCCCCATTCACTGTCCGTATCTGTATGGTGGGATCCCGATTCACTGTCTGTATCTGTATAGTGGGATCCCCATTCACTGTCTGTATCTGTATGATGGGATCCCCATTCACTGTCTGTATCTGTATAGTGGGATCCCCATTCACTGCCCGTATCTGTATGATGTGATCCCCATTCACTGTCTGTATCTGTATTGTGAGATCCCCATTCACTGTCTGTATCTGTATGGTGGGATCCCCATTCACTGTCAGTATCTGTATAGTGGGATCCCCATTCACTGTCCGTATCTGTATGATGGGATCCCCATTCACTGTCTGTATCTGTATTGTGAGATCCCCATTCACTGTCTGTATCTGTATGGTGGGATCCCCATTTACTGTCTGTATCTGTATGGTGCGATCCCCATTCACTGTCTGTCTGTATCTGTATGGTGGGTTCCCCATTCACTGTCTGTATCTGTATGGTGGGATCCCAATTCACTGTCTGTCTGTGTCTGTATGGTGGGATCCCCATTCAGTGTCTGTCTGTATCTGTATGGTGGTATCCCCATTCACTGTCTGTCTGTATCTGTATAGTGAGATCCGCACTCACTGTCTGTCTGTATCTGTATGGTTGGATCCCCATTAACTGTCTGTCTGTATCTGTATGGTGGGATCACGATTCATTGTCTGTATCTGTATAGTGGGATCCCCATTCACTGTCCGTATCTGTATGATGGGATCCCCATTCACTGTCTGTCTGTATCTGTATGGTGAGATCCCCACTCACTGTCTGATTGTAACTGTATGGTTGGATCCACATTTACTGTCTGTCTGTATCTGTATGGTGGGATCCCCATTCACTCTCCGGATCTGTATGGTGGGATCCCCATTCACTGTCTGTATCTGTATAATGGGATCTCCATTCACTGTCTGTCTGTATCAGTATGGTGGGATCCACATTCACTGTCTGTATCTGTATGGTGGAAAACCCATTCATTTTCTGTCTGTATCTGAATGGTGGGATCTCCATTCACTGTCTGTCTCTATCTGTATGGTGGGATAACCATTCACTGTCTGTCTGTATCTGTATGGTGGTATCCCCATTCACTGTCTGTCTTTATCTGTATGGTGGTATCCCCATTCACTGTCTGTCAGTATCTGTATGGTGTGATCCCTATTCACTGTCTGTCTGTATCTGTATGGTGGGATCCACATTCACTGTCTGTATCTGTATGGTGGGATCCCCATTCACCGTCTGTCTGTATCTGTATGGTGGTATCCCCATTCACTGTCTGTCTGTATCTGTATGGTGGTATCCCCATTCACTGTCTGTCTGTATCTGTATGGTGTGATCCCCATTCACTGTCTGTCTGTATCTGTATGGTGAGATCCCCACTCACTGTCTGTATCTATTTGGTGGGATCCCCATTCACTGTCTGTATCTGTATGATGGGATCCCCATTCACTGTCTGTATCTGTATGGTGGGATCCCCATTCACTGTCTGTCTCTGTACTGTGGTATCCCCATTCACTGTCTGCCTGTATGGTGGGATCCCCATTCACTGTCTGTATCTGTATGGTGTGATCCCCATTCACTGTCTGAATCTATATGCTGGTATCCCCATTCACTGTCTGTATCTGTATAGTGCGATCCCCATTCACTGTCTGTCTGTATCTGTATGGTGGGATCCCCATTCACTGTTTGTATCTGTATAATGGGATCTCCATTCACTATCTGTCTGTATCAGTATGGTGGGAACCACATTCACTGCCTGTATCTGTATGGTGGAAAACCCATTCATTGTCTGTCTGTATCTGAATGGTGGGATCTCCATTTACTGTCTGAAACTATATGCTGGGATGCCCATTCACTGTCTGTATCTATGTAGTGCGAACACCATTCACTGTCTGTATCTGTATGGTGGGATCCCCATTCACTGTCTGTATCTGTATGGTGGGATCCCCATTCACTGTCTGACTGTATCTGTATGGTGGTATCCCCATTCATTGTCTGTCTGTATCTGTATGGTGGTATCCCCATTCACTGTCTGTCTGTATCTGTATGGTGAGATCCGCACTCACTGTCTGTCTGTATCTGTATGGTGGGATCCCCATTCACTGTCCGTATCTGTATGGTGGGATCCCGATTCACTGTCTGTATCTGTTTAGTGAGATCCCCATTCACTGTCTGTATCTGTATGATGGGATCCCCATTCACTGTCTGTATCTGTATAGTGGGATCCCCATTCACTGTCCGTATCTGTATGATGGGATCCCCATTCACTGTCTGTATCTGTATTGTGAGATCCCCATTCACTGTCTGTATCTGTATGGTGGGATTCCCATTCACTGTCAGTATCTGTATAGTGGGATCCCCATTCACTGTCCGTATCTGTATGATGGGATCCCCATTCACTGTCTGTATCTGTATTGTGAGATCCCCATTCACTGTCTGTATCTGTATGGTGGGATCCCCATTTACTGTCTGTATCTGTATGGTGGGATCCCCATTCACTGTCTGTCTGTATCTGTATGGTGGGTTCCCCATTCACTTTCTATATCTGTATGGTGGTATCCCCATTCACTCTCGTGTCTGTATGGTGGTATC
The DNA here is from genome assembly GCF_048418815.1 of Hemitrygon akajei. Classification (NCBI taxonomy): domain Eukaryota; kingdom Metazoa; phylum Chordata; class Chondrichthyes; order Myliobatiformes; family Dasyatidae; genus Hemitrygon; species Hemitrygon akajei. The sequence continues at coordinate 22,143,425 of NC_133137.1, read as the reverse complement.
CCCATTCACAGTCTGTCTGTATCTGTATGGTGGAATCTCCATTCACTGTCTGTCTGTATCTGTATTGTGAGATCCACATTCACTGCCTGTATCTGTATGGTGGGATCACCATTCACTGTCTGTATCTGTATTGTGGTATCCCCATTCACTGTCTGTCTGTACAGTGAGATCCCCATTCACTGTCTGTATCCGTATTGTGGTATCACCTTTCACTGTCTGTCTGTATAGTGGGATCCCCATTCACTGTCTGTCTGTATGGTGTGATCCCCATTCACTGTCTGTCTGTATCTGTATGGTGGGATCCACATTCACTGTCTGTATCTGTATGGTGGGATCCCCATTCACTGTCTGTCTGTATCTGTATGGTGGGTTCCCCATTCACTGTCTGTATCTGTATGGTGGGATCCCAATTCACTGTCTGTCTGTATCTGTATGGTGAGATCCTCACTCACTGTCTGTCTGTGTCTGTATGGTGGGATCCCCATTCAGTGTCTGTCTGTATCTGTATGGTGGTATCCCCATTCACTGTCTGTCTGTATCTGTATAGTGAGATCCGCACTCACTGTCTGTCTGTATCTGTATGGTTGGATCCCCATTAACTGTCTGTCTGTATCTGTATGGTGGGATCACGATTCATTGTCTGTATCTGTATAGTGGGATCCCCATTCACTGTCCGTATCTGTATGATGGGATCCCCATTCACTGTCTGTATCTGTATGTTGGAAAACCCATTCATTTTCTGTCTGTATCTGAATGGTGGGATCTCCATTCACTGTCTGTCTCTATCTGTATGGTGGGATCCCCATTCACTGTCTGTCTGTATCTGTATGGTGGTATCCCCATTCACTGTCTTTCTTTATCTGTATGGTGGTATCCCCATTCACTGTCTGTCTGTATCTGTATGGTGTGATCCCCATTCACTGTCTGTCTGTATCTGTATGGTGGTATCCCCATTCACTGTCTGTCTGTATCTGTATAGTGAGATCCGCACTCACTGTCTGTCTGTATCTGTATGGTTGGATCCCCATTAACTGTCTGTCTGTATCTGTATGGTGGGATCACGATTCATTGTCTGTATCTGTATAGTGGGATCCCCATTCACTGTCCGTATCTGTATGATGGGATCCCCATTCACTGTCTGTATCTGTATGTTGGAAAACCCATTCATTTTCTGTCTGTATCTGAATGGTGGGATCTCCATTCACTGTCTGTCTCTATCTGTATGGTGGGATCCCCATTCACTGTCTGTCTGTATCTGTATGGTGGTATCCCCATTCACTGTCTGTCTTTATCTGTATGGTGGTATCCCCATTCACTGTCTGTCTGTATCTGTATGGTGTGATCCCCATTCACTGTCTGTCTGTATCTGTATGGTGGTATCCCCATTCACTGTCTGTCTGTATCTGTATGGTGGTATCCCCATTCACTGTCTGTCTGTATCTGTATGGTGGTATCCCCATTCACTGTCTGTCTGTATCTGTATGGTGTGATCCCCATTCACTGTCTGTCTGTATCTGTATGGTGAGATCCCCACTCACTGTCTGTATCTATTTGGTGGGATCCCCATTCACTGTCTGTATCTGTATGATGGGATCCCCATTCACTGTCTGTATCTGTATGGTGGGATCCCCATTCACTGTCTTTCTCTGTACTGTGGTATCCCCATTCACTGTCTGCCTGTATGGTGGGATCCCCATTCACTGTCTGTATCTGTATGGTGGGATCCCCATTCACTGTCTGAATCTATATGCTGGTATCCCCATTCACTGTCTGTATCTGTATAGTGCGATCCCCATTCACTGTCTGTCTGTATCTGTATGGTGGGATCCCCATTCACTGTTTGTATCTGTATAATGGGATCTCCATTCACTGTCTGTCTGTATCAGTATGGTGGGAACCACATTCACTGTCTGTATCTGTATGGTGGAAAACCCATTCATTGTCTGTCTGTATCTGAATGGTGGGATCTACATTTACTGTCTGAAACTATATGCTGGGATGCCCATTCACTGTCTGTATCTGTGTAGTACGAACACCATTCACTGTCTGTATCTGTATGGTGGGATCCCCATTCACTGTCTGACTGTATCTGTATGGTGGTATCCCCATTCATTGTCTGTCTGTATCTGTATGGTGGTATCCCCATTCTCTGTCTGTCTGTATCTGCATGGTGAGATCCGCACTCACTGTCTGTCTGTATCTGTATGGTGGGATCCCCATTCACTGTCCGTATCTGTATGGTGGGATCCCGATTCACTGTCTGTATCTGTATAGTGGGATCCCCATTCACTGTCTGTATCTGTATGATGGGATCCCCATTCACTGTCTGTATCTGTATAGTGGGATCCCCATTCACTGCCCGTATCTGTATGATGTGATCCCCATTCACTGTCTGTATCTGTATTGTGAGATCCCCATTCACTGTCTGTATCTGTATGGTGGGATCCCCATTCACTGTCAGTATCTGTATAGTGGGATCCCCATTCACTGTCCGTATCTGTATGATGGGATCCCCATTCACTGTCTGTATCTGTATTGTGAGATCCCCATTCACTGTCTGTATCTGTATGGTGGGATCCCCATTTACTGTCTGTATCTGTATGGTGCGATCCCCATTCACTGTCTGTCTGTATCTGTATGGTGGGTTCCCCATTCACTGTCTGTATCTGTATGGTGGGATCCCAATTCACTGTCTGTCTGTGTCTGTATGGTGGGATCCCCATTCACTGTTTGTATCTGTATAATGGGATCTCCATTCACTATCTGTCTGTATCAGTATGGTGGGAACCACATTCACTGCCTGTATCTGTATGGTGGAAAACCCATTCATTGTCTGTCTGTATCTGAATGGTGGGATCTCCATTTACTGTCTGAAACTATATGCTGGGATGCCCATTCACTGTCTGTATCTATGTAGTGCGAACACCATTCACTGTCTGTATCTGTATGGTGGGATCCCCATTCACTGTCTGTATCTGTATGGTGGGATCCCCATTCACTGTCTGACTGTATCTGTATGGTGGTATCCCCATTCATTGTCTGTCTGTATCTGTATGGTGGTATCCCCATTCACTGTCTGTCTGTATCTGTATGGTGAGATCCGCACTCACTGTCTGTCTGTATCTGTATGGTGGGATCCCCATTCACTGTCCGTATCTGTATGGTGGGATCCCGATTCACTGTCTGTATCTGTTTAGTGAGATCCCCATTCACTGTCTGTATCTGTATGATGGGATCCCCATTCACTGTCTGTATCTGTATAGTGGGATCCCCATTCACTGTCCGTATCTGTATGATGGGATCCCCATTCACTGTCTGTATCTGTATTGTGAGATCCCCATTCACTGTCTGTATCTGTATGGTGGGATTCCCATTCACTGTCAGTATCTGTATAGTGGGATCCCCATTCACTGTCCGTATCTGTATGATGGGATCCCCATTCACTGTCTGTATCTGTATTGTGAGATCCCCATTCACTGTCTGTATCTGTATGGTGGGATCCCCATTTACTGTCTGTATCTGTATGGTGGGATCCCCATTCACTGTCTGTCTGTATCTGTATGGTGGGTTCCCCATTCACTTTCTATATCTGTATGGTGGTATCCCCATTCACTCTCGTGTCTGTATGGTGGTATCCCCATTCACAGTCTGTCTGTATCTGTATGGTGGAATCTCCATTCACTGTCTGTCTGTATCTGTATTGTGAGATCCACATTCACTGCCTGTATCTGTATGGTGGGATCACCATTCACTGTCTGTATCTGTATTGTGGTATCCCCATTCACTGTCTGTCTGTACAGTGAGATCCCCATTCACTGTCTGTATCCGTATTGTGGTATCACCTTTCACTGTCTGTCTGTATAGTGGGATCCCCATTCACTGTCTGTCTGTATGGTGTGATCCCCATTCACTGTCTGTCTGTATCTGTATGGTGGGATCCACATTCACTGTCTGTATCTGTATGGTGGGATCCCCATTCACTGTCTGTCTGTATCTGTATGGTGGGTTCCCCATTCACTGTCTGTATCTGTATGGTGGGATCCCAATTCACTGTCTGTCTGTATCTGTATGGTGAGATCCTCACTCACTGTCTGTCTGTGTCTGTATGGTGGGATCCCCATTCAGTGTCTGTCTGTATCTGTATGGTGGTATCCCCATTCACTGTCTGTCTGTATCTGTATAGTGAGATCCGCACTCACTGTCTGTCTGTATCTGTATGGTTGGATCCCCATTAACTGTCTGTCTGTATCTGTATGGTGGGATCACGATTCATTGTCTGTATCTGTATAGTGGGATCCCCATTCACTGTCCGTATCTGTATGATGGGATCCCCATTCACTGTCTGTATCTGTATGTTGGAAAACCCATTCATTTTCTGTCTGTATCTGAATGGTGGGATCTCCATTCACTGTCTGTCTCTATCTGTATGGTGGGATCCCCATTCACTGTCTGTCTGTATCTGTATGGTGGTATCCCCATTCACTGTCTGTCTTTATCTGTATGGTGGTATCCCCATTCACTGTCTGTCTGTATCTGTATGGTGTGATCCCCATTCACTGTCTGTCTGTATCTGTATGGTGGTATCCCCATTCACTGTCTGTCTGTATCTGTATGGTGGTATCCCCATTCACTGTCTGTCTGTATCTGTATGGTGTGATCCCCATTCACTGTCTGTCTGTATCTGTATGGTGAGATCCCCACTCACTGTCTGTATCTATTTGGTGGGATCCCCATTCACTGTCTGTATCTGTATGATGGGATCCCCATTCACTGTCTGTATCTGTATGGTGGGATCCCCATTCACTGTCTTTCTCTGTACTGTGGTATCCCCATTCACTGTCTGCCTGTATGGTGGGATCCCCATTCACTGTCTGTATCTGTATGGTGGGATCCCCATTCACTGTCTGAATCTATATGCTGGTATCCCCATTCACTGTCTGTATCTGTATAGTGCGATCCCCATTCACTGTCTGTCTGTATCTGTATGGTGGGATCCCCATTCACTGTTTGTATCTGTATAATGGGATCTCCATTCACTGTCTGTCTGTATCAGTATGGTGGGAACCACATTCACTGTCTGTATCTGTATGGTGGAAAACCCATTCATTGTCTGTCTGTATCTGAATGGTGGGATCTACATTTACTGTCTGAAACTATATGCTGGGATGCCCATTCACTGTCTGTATCTGTGTAGTACGAACACCATTCACTGTCTGTATCTGTATGGTGGGATCCCCATTCACTGTCTGACTGTATCTGTATGGTGGTATCCCCATTCATTGTCTGTCTGTATCTGTATGGTGGTATCCCCATTCTCTGTCTGTCTGTATCTGCATGGTGAGATCCGCACTCACTGTCTGTCTGTATCTGTATGGTGGGATCCCCATTCACTGTCCGTATCTGTATGGTGGGATCCCGATTCACTGTCTGTATCTGTATAGTGGGATCCCCATTCACTGTCTGTATCTGTATGATGGGATCCCCATTCACTGTCTGTATCTGTATAGTGGGATCCCCATTCACTGCCCGTATCTGTATGATGTGATCCCCATTCACTGTCTGTATCTGTATTGTGAGATCCCCATTCACTGTCTGTATCTGTATGGTGGGATCCCCATTCACTGTCAGTATCTGTATAGTGGGATCCCCATTCACTGTCCGTATCTGTATGATGGGATCCCCATTCACTGTCTGTATCTGTATTGTGAGATCCCCATTCACTGTCTGTATCTGTATGGTGGGATCCCCATTTACTGTCTGTATCTGTATGGTGCGATCCCCATTCACTGTCTGTCTGTATCTGTATGGTGGGTTCCCCATTCACTGTCTGTATCTGTATGGTGGGATCCCAATTCACTGTCTGTCTGTGTCTGTATGGTGGGATCCCCATTCACTGTTTGTATCTGTATAATGGGATCTCCATTCACTATCTGTCTGTATCAGTATGGTGGGAACCACATTCACTGCCTGTATCTGTATGGTGGAAAACCCATTCATTGTCTGTCTGTATCTGAATGGTGGGATCTCCATTTACTGTCTGAAACTATATGCTGGGATGCCCATTCACTGTCTGTATCTATGTAGTGCGAACACCATTCACTGTCTGTATCTGTATGGTGGGATCCCCATTCACTGTCTGTATCTGTATGGTGGGATCCCCATTCACTGTCTGACTGTATCTGTATGGTGGTATCCCCATTCATTGTCTGTCTGTATCTGTATGGTGGTATCCCCATTCACTGTCTGTCTGTATCTGTATGGTGAGATCCGCACTCACTGTCTGTCTGTATCTGTATGGTGGGATCCCCATTCACTGTCCGTATCTGTATGGTGGGATCCCGATTCACTGTCTGTATCTGTTTAGTGAGATCCCCATTCACTGTCTGTATCTGTATGATGGGATCCCCATTCACTGTCTGTATCTGTATAGTGGGATCCCCATTCACTGTCCGTATCTGTATGATGGGATCCCCATTCACTGTCTGTATCTGTATTGTGAGATCCCCATTCACTGTCTGTATCTGTATGGTGGGATTCCCATTCACTGTCAGTATCTGTATAGTGGGATCCCCATTCACTGTCCGTATCTGTATGATGGGATCCCCATTCACTGTCTGTATCTGTATTGTGAGATCCCCATTCACTGTCTGTATCTGTATGGTGGGATCCCCATTTACTGTCTGTATCTGTATGGTGGGATCCCCATTCACTGTCTGTCTGTATCTGTATGGTGGGTTCCCCATTCACTTTCTATATCTGTATGGTGGTATCCCCATTCACTCTCGTGTCTGTATGGTGGTATCCCCATTCACAGTCTGTCTGTATCTGTATGGTGGAATCTCCATTCACTGTCTGTCTGTATCTGTATTGTGAGATCCACATTCACTGCCTGTATCTGTATGGTGGGATCACCATTCACTGTCTGTATCTGTATTGTGGTATCCCCATTCACTGTCTGTCTGTACAGTGAGATCCCCATTCACTGTCTGTATCCGTATTGTGGTATCACCTTTCACTGTCTGTCTGTATAGTGGGATCCCCATTCACTGTCTGTCTGTATGGTGTGATCCCCATTCACTGTCTGTCTGTATCTGTATGGTGGGATCCACATTCACTGTCTGTATCTGTATGGTGGGATCCCCATTCACTGTCTGTCTGTATCTGTATGGTGGGTTCCCCATTCACTGTCTGTATCTGTATGGTGGGATCCCAATTCACTGTCTGTCTGTATCTGTATGGTGAGATCCTCACTCACTGTCTGTCTGTGTCTGTATGGTGGGATCCCCATTCAGTGTCTGTCTGTATCTGTATGGTGGTATCCCCATTCACTGTCTGTCTGTATCTGTATAGTGAGATCCGCACTCACTGTCTGTCTGTATCTGTATGGTTGGATCCCCATTAACTGTCTGTCTGTATCTGTATGGTGGGATCACGATTCATTGTCTGTATCTGTATAGTGGGATCCCCATTCACTGTCCGTATCTGTATGATGGGATCCCCATTCACTGTCTGTATCTGTATGTTGGAAAACCCATTCATTTTCTGTCTGTATCTGAATGGTGGGATCTCCATTCACTGTCTGTCTCTATCTGTATGGTGGGATCCCCATTCACTGTCTGTCTGTATCTGTATGGTGGTATCCCCATTCACTGTCTTTCTTTATCTGTATGGTGGTATCCCCATTCACTGTCTGTCTGTATCTGTATGGTGTGATCCCCATTCACTGTCTGTCTGTATCTGTATGGTGGTATCCCCATTCACTGTCTGTCTGTATCTGTATAGTGAGATCCGCACTCACTGTCTGTCTGTATCTGTATGGTTGGATCCCCATTAACTGTCTGTCTGTATCTGTATGGTGGGATCACGATTCATTGTCTGTATCTGTATAGTGGGATCCCCATTCACTGTCCGTATCTGTATGATGGGATCCCCATTCACTGTCTGTATCTGTATGTTGGAAAACCCATTCATTTTCTGTCTGTATCTGAATGGTGGGATCTCCATTCACTGTCTGTCTCTATCTGTATGGTGGGATCCCCATTCACTGTCTGTCTGTATCTGTATGGTGGTATCCCCATTCACTGTCTGTCTTTATCTGTATGGTGGTATCCCCATTCACTGTCTGTCTGTATCTGTATGGTGTGATCCCCATTCACTGTCTGTCTGTATCTGTATGGTGGTATCCCCATTCACTGTCTGTCTGTATCTGTATGGTGGTATCCCCATTCACTGTCTGTCTGTATCTGTATGGTGGTATCCCCATTCACTGTCTGTCTGTATCTGTATGGTGTGATCCCCATTCACTGTCTGTCTGTATCTGTATGGTGAGATCCCCACTCACTGTCTGTATCTATTTGGTGGGATCCCCATTCACTGTCTGTATCTGTATGATGGGATCCCCATTCACTGTCTGTATCTGTATGGTGGGATCCCCATTCACTGTCTTTCTCTGTACTGTGGTATCCCCATTCACTGTCTGCCTGTATGGTGGGATCCCCATTCACTGTCTGTATCTGTATGGTGGGATCCCCATTCACTGTCTGAATCTATATGCTGGTATCCCCATTCACTGTCTGTATCTGTATAGTGCGATCCCCATTCACTGTCTGTCTGTATCTGTATGGTGGGATCCCCATTCACTGTTTGTATCTGTATAATGGGATCTCCATTCACTGTCTGTCTGTATCAGTATGGTGGGAACCACATTCACTGTCTGTATCTGTATGGTGGAAAACCCATTCATTGTCTGTCTGTATCTGAATGGTGGGATCTACATTTACTGTCTGAAACTATATGCTGGGATGCCCATTCACTGTCTGTATCTGTGTAGTACGAACACCATTCACTGTCTGTATCTGTATGGTGGGATCCCCATTCACTGTCTGACTGTATCTGTATGGTGGTATCCCCATTCATTGTCTGTCTGTATCTGTATGGTGGTATCCCCATTCTCTGTCTGTCTGTATCTGCATGGTGAGATCCGCACTCACTGTCTGTCTGTATCTGTATGGTGGGATCCCCATTCACTGTCCGTATCTGTATGGTGGGATCCCGATTCACTGTCTGTATCTGTATAGTGGGATCCCCATTCACTGTCTGTATCTGTATGATGGGATCCCCATTCACTGTCTGTATCTGTATAGTGGGATCCCCATTCACTGCCCGTATCTGTATGATGTGATCCCCATTCACTGTCTGTATCTGTATTGTGAGATCCCCATTCACTGTCTGTATCTGTATGGTGGGATCCCCATTCACTGTCAGTATCTGTATAGTGGGATCCCCATTCACTGTCCGTATCTGTATGATGGGATCCCCATTCACTGTCTGTATCTGTATTGTGAGATCCCCATTCACTGTCTGTATCTGTATGGTGGGATCCCCATTTACTGTCTGTATCTGTATGGTGCGATCCCCATTCACTGTCTGTCTGTATCTGTATGGTGGGTTCCCCATTCACTGTCTGTATCTGTATGGTGGGATCCCAATTCACTGTCTGTCTGTGTCTGTATGGTGGGATCCCCATTCACTGTTTGTATCTGTATAATGGGATCTCCATTCACTATCTGTCTGTATCAGTATGGTGGGAACCACATTCACTGCCTGTATCTGTATGGTGGAAAACCCATTCATTGTCTGTCTGTATCTGAATGGTGGGATCTCCATTTACTGTCTGAAACTATATGCTGGGATGCCCATTCACTGTCTGTATCTATGTAGTGCGAACACCATTCACTGTCTGTATCTGTATGGTGGGATCCCCATTCACTGTCTGTATCTGTATGGTGGGATCCCCATTCACTGTCTGACTGTATCTGTATGGTGGTATCCCCATTCATTGTCTGTCTGTATCTGTATGGTGGTATCCCCATTCACTGTCTGTCTGTATCTGTATGGTGAGATCCGCACTCACTGTCTGTCTGTATCTGTATGGTGGGATCCCCATTCACTGTCCGTATCTGTATGGTGGGATCCCGATTCACTGTCTGTATCTGTTTAGTGAGATCCCCATTCACTGTCTGTATCTGTATGATGGGATCCCCATTCACTGTCTGTATCTGTATAGTGGGATCCCCATTCACTGTCCGTATCTGTATGATGGGATCCCCATTCACTGTCTGTATCTGTATTGTGAGATCCCCATTCACTGTCTGTATCTGTATGGTGGGATTCCCATTCACTGTCAGTATCTGTATAGTGGGATCCCCATTCACTGTCCGTATCTGTATGATGGGATCCCCATTCACTGTCTGTATCTGTATTGTGAGATCCCCATTCACTGTCTGTATCTGTATGGTGGGATCCCCATTTACTGTCTGTATCTGTATGGTGGGATCCCCATTCACTGTCTGTCTGTATCTGTATGGTGGGTTCCCCATTCACTTTCTATATCTGTATGGTGGTATCCCCATTCACTCTCGTGTCTGTATGGTGGTATCCCCATTCACAGTCTGTCTGTATCTGTATGGTGGAATCTCCATTCACTGTCTGTCTGTATCTGTATTGTGAGATCCACATTCACTGCCTGTATCTGTATGGTGGGATCACCATTCACTGTCTGTATCTGTATTGTGGTATCCCCATTCACTGTCTGTCTGTACAGTGAGATCCCCATTCACTGTCTGTATCCGTATTGTGGTATCACCTTTCACTGTCTGTCTGTATAGTGGGATCCCCATTCACTGTCTGTCTGTATGGTGTGATCCCCATTCACTGTCTGTCTGTATCTGTATGGTGGGATCCACATTCACTGTCTGTATCTGTATGGTGGGATCCCCATTCACTGTCTGTCTGTATCTGTATGGTGGGTTCCCCATTCACTGTCTGTATCTGTATGGTGGGATCCCAATTCACTGTCTGTCTGTATCTGTATGGTGAGATCCTCACTCACTGTCTGTCTGTGTCTGTATGGTGGGATCCCCATTCAGTGTCTGTCTGTATCTGTATGGTGGTATCCCCATTCACTGTCTGTCTGTATCTGTATAGTGAGATCCGCACTCACTGTCTGTCTGTATCTGTATGGTTGGATCCCCATTAACTGTCTGTCTGTATCTGTATGGTGGGATCACGATTCATTGTCTGTATCTGTATAGTGGGATCCCCATTCACTGTCCGTATCTGTATGATGGGATCCCCATTCACTGTCTGTATCTGTATGTTGGAAAACCCATTCATTTTCTGTCTGTATCTGAATGGTGGGATCTCCATTCACTGTCTGTCTCTATCTGTATGGTGGGATCCCCATTCACTGTCTGTCTGTATCTGTATGGTGGTATCCCCATTCACTGTCTTTCTTTATCTGTATGGTGGTATCCCCATTCACTGTCTGTCTGTATCTGTATGGTGTGATCCCCATTCACTGTCTGTCTGTATCTGTATGGTGGTATCCCCATTCACTGTCTGTCTGTATCTGTATAGTGAGATCCGCACTCACTGTCTGTCTGTATCTGTATGGTTGGATCCCCATTAACTGTCTGTCTGTATCTGTATGGTGGGATCACGATTCATTGTCTGTATCTGTATAGTGGGATCCCCATTCACTGTCCGTATCTGTATGATGGGATCCCCATTCACTGTCTGTATCTGTATGTTGGAAAACCCATTCATTTTCTGTCTGTATCTGAATGGTGGGATCTCCATTCACTGTCTGTCTCTATCTGTATGGTGGGATCCCCATTCACTGTCTGTCTGTATCTGTATGGTGGTATCCCCATTCACTGTCTGTCTTTATCTGTATGGTGGTATCCCCATTCACTGTCTGTCTGTATCTGTATGGTGTGATCCCCATTCACTGTCTGTCTGTATCTGTATGGTGGTATCCCCATTCACTGTCTGTCTGTATCTGTATGGTGGTATCCCCATTCACTGTCTGTCTGTATCTGTATGGTGGTATCCCCATTCACTGTCTGTCTGTATCTGTATGGTGTGATCCCCATTCACTGTCTGTCTGTATCTGTATGGTGAGATCCCCACTCACTGTCTGTATCTATTTGGTGGGATCCCCATTCACTGTCTGTATCTGTATGATGGGATCCCCATTCACTGTCTGTATCTGTATGGTGGGATCCCCATTCACTGTCTTTCTCTGTACTGTGGTATCCCCATTCACTGTCTGCCTGTATGGTGGGATCCCCATTCACTGTCTGTATCTGTATGGTGGGATCCCCATTCACTGTCTGAATCTATATGCTGGTATCCCCATTCACTGTCTGTATCTGTATAGTGCGATCCCCATTCACTGTCTGTCTGTATCTGTATGGTGGGATCCCCATTCACTGTTTGTATCTGTATAATGGGATCTCCATTCACTGTCTGTCTGTATCAGTATGGTGGGAACCACATTCACTGTCTGTATCTGTATGGTGGAAAACCCATTCATTGTCTGTCTGTATCTGAATGGTGGGATCTACATTTACTGTCTGAAACTATATGCTGGGATGCCCATTCACTGTCTGTATCTGTGTAGTACGAACACCATTCACTGTCTGTATCTGTATGGTGGGATCCCCATTCACTGTCTGACTGTATCTGTATGGTGGTATCCCCATTCATTGTCTGTCTGTATCTGTATGGTGGTATCCCCATTCTCTGTCTGTCTGTATCTGCATGGTGAGATCCGCACTCACTGTCTGTCTGTATCTGTATGGTGGGATCCCCATTCACTGTCCGTATCTGTATGGTGGGATCCCGATTCACTGTCTGTATCTGTATAGTGGGATCCCCATTCACTGTCTGTATCTGTATGATGGGATCCCCATTCACTGTCTGTATCTGTATAGTGGGATCCCCATTCACTGCCCGTATCTGTATGATGTGATCCCCATTCACTGTCTGTATCTGTATTGTGAGATCCCCATTCACTGTCTGTATCTGTATGGTGGGATCCCCATTCACTGTCAGTATCTGTATAGTGGGATCCCCATTCACTGTCCGTATCTGTATGATGGGATCCCCATTCACTGTCTGTATCTGTATTGTGAGATCCCCATTCACTGTCTGTATCTGTATGGTGGGATCCCCATTTACTGTCTGTATCTGTATGGTGCGATCCCCATTCACTGTCTGTCTGTATCTGTATGGTGGGTTCCCCATTCACTGTCTGTATCTGTATGGTGGGATCCCAATTCACTGTCTGTCTGTGTCTGTATGGTGGGATCCCCATTCAGTGTCTGTCTGTATCTGTATGGTGGTATCCCCATTCACTGTCTGTCTGTATCTGTATAGTGAGATCCGCACTCACTGTCTGTCTGTATCTGTATGGTTGGATCCCCATTAACTGTCTGTCTGTATCTGTATGGTGGGATCACGATTCATTGTCTGTATCTGTATAGTGGGATCCCCATTCACTGTCCGTATCTGTATGATGGGATCCCCATTCACTGTCTGTATCTGTATGGTGGGATCCCCATTCACTGTCTGTATCTGTATGGTGGGTTCCCCATTCACTGTCTGTCTGTATCGGTATTGTGGTATCCCCATTCACTGTCTGTATCTGTATGGTGGGATCCCCATTCACTGTCTGTATCTGTATTGTGGTATCGCCATTCACTGTCTGGCTGTATAGTGGGATCCCCATTTACTGTCTGTATCTGTATGGTTGGATCCCCATTCACTGTCTGTCTGTATCTGTAAGGTGGGTTCCCCATTCACTTTCTATATCTGTATGGTGGTATCCCCATTCACTGTCTGTCTGTATTTGTATGGTGGTATCTCCATTCACTGTCTGTCTGTATCTGTATTGTGAGATCCCCATTCACTGCCTGTATCTGTATGGTACGATCACCATTCACTGTCTGTATCTGTATGGTGGGATCCCCATTCACTGTCTGTCTGTATCTGTATGGTGGGATCCCCATTCACTGTCTGTCTGTATCTGTATGGTGGGATCCCCGTTCACACTCTGTATCTGTATGGTGGTATCCCCATTCACTGTCTGTCTGTATCTGTATGGTGGGATCCCCATTCACACTCTGTATCTGTATGGTGGTATCCCCATTCACTGTCTGTCTGTATCTGTATGGTGAGATCCCCACTCACTGTCTGATTGTAACTGTATGGTTGGATCCACATTTACTGTCTGTCTGTATCTGTATGGTGGGATCCCCATTCACTCTCCGGATCTGTATGGTGGGATCCCCATTCACTGTCTGTATCTGTATAATGGGATCTCCATTCACTGTCTGTCTGTATCAGTATGGTGGGATCCACATTCACTGTCTGTATCTGTATGGTGGAAAACCCATTCATTTTCTGTCTGTATCTGAATGGTGGGATCTCCATTCACTGTCTGTCTCTATCTGTATGGTGGGATAACCATTCACTGTCTGTCTGTATCTGTATGGTGGTATCCCCATTCACTGTCTGTCTTTATCTGTATGGTGGTATCCCCATTCACTGTCTGTCAGTATCAGTATGGTGTGATCCCTATTCACTGTCTGTCTGTATCTGTATGGTGGGATCCACATTCACTGTCTGTATCTGTATGGTGGGATCCCCATTCACCGTCTGTCTGTATCTGTATGGTGGTATCCCCATTCACTGTCTGTCTGTATCTGTATGGTGTGATCCCCATTCACTGTCTGTCTGTATCTGTATGGTGAGATCCCCATTCACTGTCTGTCTGTATCTGTATGGTGAGATCCCCACTCACTGTCTGTATCTATTTGGTGGGATCCCCATTCACTGTCTGTATCTGTATGATGGGATCCCCATTCACTGTCTGTATCTGTATGGTGGGATCCCCATTCACTGTCTGTCTCTGTACTGTGGTATCCCCATTCACTGTTTGTATCTGTATAATGGGATCTCCATTCACTATCTGTCTGTATCAGTATGGTGGGAACCACATTCACTGCCTGTATCTGTATGGTGGAAAACCCATTCATTGTCTGTCTGTATCTGAATGGTGGGATCTCCATTTACTGTCTGAAACTATATGCTGGGATGCCCATTCACTGTCTGTATCTATGTAGTGCGAACACCATTCACTGTCTGTATCTGTATGGTGGGATCCCCATTCACTGTCTGTATCTGTATGGTGGGATCCCCAATCACTGTCTGACTGTATCTGTATGGTGGTATCCCCATTCATTGTCTGTCTGTATCTGTATGGTGGTATCCCCATTCACTGTCTGTCTGTATCTGTATGGTGAGATCCGCACTCACTGTCTGTCTGTATCTGTATGGTGGGATCCCCATTCACTGTCCGTATCTGTATGGTGGGATCCCGATTCACTGTCTGTATCTGTTTAGTGAGATCCCCATTCACTGTCTGTATCTGTATGATGGGATCCCCATTCACTGTCTGTATCTGTATAGTGGGATCCCCATTCACTGTCCGTATCTGTATGATGGGATCCCCATTCACTGTCTGTATCTGTATTGTGAGATCCCCATTCACTGTCTGTATCTGTATGGTGGGATTCCCATTCACTGTCAGTATCTGTATAGTGGGATCCCCATTCACTGTCCGTATCTGTATGATGGGATCCCCATTCACTGTCTGTATCTGTATTGTGAGATCCCCATTCACTGTCTGTATCTGTATGGTGGGATCCCCATTTACTGTCTGTATCTGTATGGTGGGATCCCCATTCACTGTCTGTCTGTATCTGTATGGTGGGTTCCCCATTCACTTTCTATATCTGTATGGTGGTATCCCCATTCACTCTCGTGTCTGTATGGTGGTATCCCCATTCACAGTCTGTCTGTATCTGTATGATGGGATCCCCATTCACTGTCTGTATCTGTATGGTGGGATCCCCATTCACTGTCTGTCTCTGTACTGTGGTATCCCCATTCACTGTCTGCCTGTATGGTGGGATCCCCATTCACTGTCTGTATCTGTATGGTGTGATCCCCATTCACTGTCTGAATCTATATGCTGGTATCCCCATTCACTGTCTGTATCTGTATAGTGCGATCCCCATTCACTGTCTGTCTGTATCTGTATGGTGGGATCCCCATTCACTGTTTGTATCTGTATAATGGGATCTCCATTCACTATCTGTCTGTATCAGTATGGTGGGAACCACATTCACTGCCTGTATCTGTATGGTGGAAAACCCATTCATTGTCTGTCTGTATCTGAATGGTGGGATCTCCATTTACTGTCTGAAACTATATGCTGGGATGCCCATTCACTGTCTGTATCTATGTAGTGCGAACACCATTCACTGTCTGTATCTGTATGGTGGGATCCCCATTCACTGTCTGTATCTGTATGGTGGGATCCCCAATCACTGTCTGACTGTATCTGTATGGTGGTATCCCCATTCATTGTCTGTCTGTATCTGTATGGTGGTATCCCCATTCACTGTCTGTCTGTATCTGTATGGTGAGATCCGCACTCACTGTCTGTCTGTATCTGTATGGTGGGATCCCCATTCACTGTCCGTATCTGTATGGTGGGATCCCGATTCACTGTCTGTATCTGTTTAGTGAGATCCCCATTCACTGTCTGTATCTGTATGATGGGATCCCCATTCACTGTCTGTATCTGTATAGTGGGATCCCCATTCACTGTCCGTATCTGTATGATGGGATCCCCATTCACTGTCTGTATCTGTATTGTGAGATCCCCATTCACTGTCTGTATCTGTATGGTGGGATTCCCATTCACTGTCAGTATCTGTATAGTGGGATCCCCATTCACTGTCCGTATCTGTATGATGGGATCCCCATTCACTGTCTGTATCTGTATTGTGAGATCCCCATTCACTGTCTGTATCTGTATGGTGGGATCCCCATTTACTGTCTGTATCTGTATGGTGGGATCCCCATTCACTGTCTGTCTGTATCTGTATGGTGGGTTCCCCATTCACTTTCTATATCTGTATGGTGGTATCCCCATTCACTCTCGTGTCTGTATGGTGGTATCCCCATTCACAGTCTGTCTGTATCTGTATGGTGGAATCTCCATTCACTGTCTGTCTGTATCTGTATTGTGAGATCCACATTCACTGCCTGTATCTGTATGGTGGGATCACCATTCACTGTCTGTATCTGTATTGTGGTATCCCCATTCACTGTCTGTCTGTACAGTGAGATCCCCATTCACTGTCTGTATCCGTATTGTGGTATCACCTTTCACTGTCTGTCTGTATAGTGGGATCCCCATTCACTGTCTGTCTGTATGGTGTGATCCCCATTCACTGTCTGTCTGTATCTGTATGGTGGGATCCACATTCACTGTCTGTATCTGTATGGTGGGATCCCCATTCACTGTCTGTCTGTATCTGTATGGTGGTATCCCCATTCACTGTCTGTCTGTATCTGTATGGTGGTATCCCCATTCACTGTCTGTCTGTATCTGTATGGTGTGATCCCCATTCACTGTCTGTCTCTATCTGTATGGTGAGATCCCCACTCTCTGTCTGTATCTATTTGGTGGGATCCCCATTCACTGTCTGTATCTGTATGATGGGATCCCCATTCACTGTCTGTATCTGTATGGTGGGATCCCCATTCACTGTCTGTCTCTGTACTGTGGTATTCCCATTCACTGTCTGCCTGTATGGTGGGATCCCCATTCACTGTCTGTATCTGTATGGTGGGATCCCCATTCACTGTCTGAATCTATATGCTGGTATCCCCATTCACTGTCTGTATCTGTATAGTGCGATCCCCATTCACTGTCTGTCTGTATCTGTATGGTGGGATCCCCATTCACTGTTTGTATCTGTATAATGGGATCTCCATTCACTGTCTGTCTGTATCAGTATGGTGGGAACCACATTCACTGTCTGTATCTGTATGGTGGAAAACCCATTCATTGTCTGTCTGTATCTGAATGGTGGGATCTCCATTCACTGTCTGTCTGTATCTGTATGGTGGGATCCCCATTCACTGTCTGACTGTATCTGTATGGTGGTATCCCCATTCATTGTCTGTCTGTATCTGTATGGTGGTATCCCCATTCACTGTCTGTCTGTATCTGTATGGTGAGATCCGCACTCACTGTCTGTCTGTATCTGTATGGTGGGATCCCCATTCACTGTCCGTATCTGTATGGTGGGATCCCGATTCACTGTCTGTATCTGTATAGTGGGATCCCCATTCACTGTCTGTATCTGTATGATGGGATCCCCATTCACTGTCTGTATCTGTATAGTGGGATCCCCATTCCCTGTCCGTATCTGTATGATGGGATCCCCATTCACTGTCTGTATCTGTATTGTGAGATCCCCATTCACTGTCTGTATCTGTATGGTGGGATCCCCATTCACTGTCAGTATCTGTATAGTGGGATCCCCATTCACTGTCCTTATCTGTATGATGGGATCCCCATTCACTGTCTGTATCTGTATTGTGAGATCCCCATTCACTGTCTGTATCTGTATGGTGGGATCCCCATTTACTGTCTGTATCTGTATGGTGGGATCCCCATTCACTGTCTGTCTGTATCTGTATGGTGGGTTCCCCATTCACTTTCTATATCTGTATGGTGGTATCCCCATTCACTCTCATATCTGTATGGTGGTATCCCCATTCACAGTCTGTCTGTATCTGTATGGTGGTATCTCCATTCACTGTCTGTCTGTATCTGTATTGTGAGATCCACATTCACTGCCTGTATCTGTATGGTGGGATCACCATTCACTGTCTGTATCTGTATTGTGGTATCCCCATTCACTGTCTGTCTGTACAGTGAGATCCCCATTCACTGTCTGTATCCGTATTGTGGTATCACCTTTCACTGTCTGTCTGTATAGTGGGATCCCCATTCACTGTCTGTCTGTATGGTGGGATCCCCATTCACTGTCTGGCTGTATCTGTATGGTGGGATCCCCATTCACTGTCTGTCTGTAACTGTATGGTGGGATCCCCATTCACACTCTGTATCTGTATGGTGGTTTACCCATTCACTGTCTGTCTGTATCTGTATGGTGGGATCCCCATTCACACTCTGTATCTGTATGGTGGTATCCCCATTCACTGTCTGTCTGTATCTGTATGGTGAGATCCCCACTCACTGTCTGTCTGTATCTGTATGGTTGGATCCACATTTACTGTCTGTCTGGATCTGTATGGTGGGATCCCCATTCACTGTCTGTATCTGTATAATGGGATCTCCATTCACTGTCTGTCTGTATCAGTATGGTGGGATCCACATTCACTGTCTGTATCTGTATGGTGGAAAACCCATTCATTTTCTGTCTGTATCTGAATGGTGGGATCTCCATTCACTGTCTGTCTCTATCTGTATGGTGGGATCCCCATTCACTGTCTGTCTGTATCTGTATGGTGGTATCCCCATTCACTGTCTGTCTTTCTCTGAATGGTGGTATCCCCATTCACTGTCTGTCTGTATCTGTATGGTGTGATCCCCATTCACTGTCTGTCTGTATCTGTATGGTGGGATCCACATTCACTGTCTGTATCTGTATGGTGGGATCCCCATTCACTGTCTGTCTGTATCTGTATGGTGGTATCCCCATTCACTGTCTGTCTGTATCTGTATGGTGGTATCCCCATTCACTGTCTGTCTGTATATGTATGGTGAGATCCCCACTCACTGTCTGTCTGTATCTGTATGGTGAGATCCTCTTTCACTGTCTGTATCTGTATGGTGAGATCCTCAATCACTGTCTGTATCTGTATGGTGGGATCCCCATTCACTGTCTGTCTGTATCTGTATGGTGAGATCCTCTTTCACTGTCTGTATCTGTATGTTGGGATCCCCATTCAATGTCTGTATCTGTATGGTGGGATCCCCATACACTGTCTGGATCTGTGTGGTGGGATCCCCATTCACTGTCTGTATCTGTATGGTGTGATCCCCTTTCACTGTCTGTCTGTATCTGTATGGTGGGTTCCCCATTCATTGTCTGTCTGTATCTGTATGGTGGGTTCCCCATTCATTGTCTGTCTGTATCTGTATGGTGGTATCCCCATTCACTGTCTGTCTGTATTTGTATGGTGAGATCCGCACTCACTGTCTGTCTGTATCTGTATGGTTGGATCCCCATTCACTGTCTGTCTGTATCTGTATGGTGGGATCACGATTCATTGTCTGTATCTGTATAGTGGGATCCCCATTCACTGTCTGTATCTGTATGATGGGATCCCCATTTACTGTCTGTATCTGTATGGTGGGATCCCCATTCACTATCTGTATCTGTATGGTGGGATCCCCATTCACTGTCTGTCTGTATCGGTATTGTGGTATCCCCATTCACTGTCTGTATCTGTATGGTGGGATCCCCATTCACTGTCTGTATCTGTAAGGTGGGTTCCCCATTCACTTTCTATATCTATATGGTGGTATCCCCATTCACTCTCGCATCTGTATGTTGGTATCCCCATTCACTGTCTGTCTGTATCTGTATGGTGGTATCTCCATTCACTGTCTGTCTGTATCTGTATTGTGAGATCCCCATTCACTGCCTGTATCTGTATGGTGGGATCCCCATTCACTGTCTGTCTGTATCTGTATGGTGGGATCCCCATTCACTGTCTGTCTGTATCTGTATGGTGGGATCCAAATTCACACTCTGTATCTGTATGGTGGTATCCCCATTCACTGTCTGTCTGTATCTGTATGGTGGGATCCCCATTCACACTCTGTATCTGTATGGTGGTATCCCCATTCACTGTCTGTCTGTATCTGTATGGTGGGATCCCCATTCACTGTCTGTCTGTATCTGTATGGTGGGATCCCCATTCACACTCTGTATCTGTATGGTGGTATCCCCATTCACTGTCTGTCTGTATCTGTATGGTGGGATCCCCATTCACACTCTGTATCTGTATGGTGGTATCCCCACTCACTGTCTGTCTGTATCTGTATGGTTGGATCCACATTTACTGTCTGTCTGTATCTGTATGGTGGGATCCCCATTCACTCTCTGGATCTGTATGGTGGGATCCCCATTCACTGTCTGTATCTGTATAATGGGATCTCCATTCACTGTCTGTCTGTATCAGTATGGTGGGATCCACATTCACTGTCTGTATCTGTATGGTGGAAAACCCATTCATTTTCTGTCTGTATCTGAATGGTGGGATCTCCATTCACTGTCTGTCTCTATCTGTATGGTGGGATCCCCATTCACTGTCTGAAACTATATGCTGGGATGCCCATTCACTGTCTGTATCTGTGTAGTGCGAACACCATTCACTGTCTGTATCTGTATGGTGGGATCCCCATTCACTGTCTGACTGTATCTGTATGGTGGTATCCCCATTCATTGTCTGTCTGTATCTGTATGGTGGTATCCCCATTCACTGTCTGTCTGTATCTGTATGGTGAGATCCGCAATCACTGTCTGTCTGTATCTGTATGGTGGGATCCCCATTCACTGTCCGTATCTGTATGGTGGGATCCCGATTCACTGTCTGTATCTGTATAGTGGGATCCCCATTCACTGTCTGTATCTGTATGGTGAGATCCTCTTTCACTGTCTGTATCTGTATGTTGGGATCCCCATTCACTGTCTGTATCTGTATGGTGGGATCCCCATACACTGTCTGGATCTGTGTGGTGGGATCCCCATTCACTGTCTGTATCTGTATGGTGTGATCCCCTTTCACTGTCTGTCTGTATCTGTATGGTGGGTTCCCCATTCATTGTCTGTCTGTATCTGTATGGTGGGTTCCCCATTCATTGTCTGTCTGTATCTGTATGGTGGAATCCCCATTCACTGTCTGTCTGTATTTGTATGGTGAGATCCGCACTCACTGTCTGTCTGTATCTGTATGGTTGGATCCCCATTCACTGTCTGTCTGTATCTGTATGGTGGGATCACGATTCATTGTCTGTATCTGTATAGTGGGATCCCCATTCACTGTCTGTATCTGTATGATGGGATCCCCATTCACTGTCTGTATCTGTATGGTGGGATCCCCATTCACTGTCTGTATCTGTATGGTGGGATCCCCATTCACTGTCTGTCTGTATCGGTATTGTGGTATCCCCATTCACTGTCTGTATCTGTATGGTGGGGTCCCCATTCACTGTCTGTATCTGTATTGTGGTATCCCCATTCACTGTCTGTATCTGTAAGGTGGGTTCCCCATTCACTTTCTATATCTATATGGTGGTATCCCCATTCACTCTCGCATCTGTATGTTGGTATCCCCATTCACTGTCTGTCTGTATCTGTATTGTGAGATCCCCATTCACTGCCTGTATCTGTATGGTGGGATCCCCATTCACTGTCTGTCTGTATCTGTATGGTGGGATCCCCATTCACTGTCTGTCTGTATCTGTATGGTGGGATCCCCATTCACACTCTGTATCTGTAGGGTGGTATCCCCATTCACTGTCTGTCTGTATCTGTATGGTGGGATCCCCATTCACACTCTGTATCTGTATGGTGGTATCTCCATTCACTGTCTGTCTGTATCTGTATGGTGGGATCCCCATTCACTGTCTGTCTGTATCTGTATGGTGGGATCCCCATTCACACACTGTATCTGTATGGTGGTATCCCGATTCACTGTCTGTCTGTATCTGTATGGTGGGATCCCCATTCACACTCTGTATCTGTATGGTGGTATCCCCATTCACTGTCTGTCTGTATCTGTATGGTGAGATCCCCACTCACTGTCTGTCTGTATCTGTATGGTTGGATCCACATTTACTGTCTGTCTGTATCTGTATGGTGGGATCCCCATTCACTCTCTGGATCTGTATGGTGGGATCCCCATTCACTGTCTGTATCTGTATAATGGGATCTACATTCACTGTCTGTCTGTATCAGTATGGTGGGATCCACATTCACTGTCTGTATCTGTGTGGTGGAAAACCCATTCATTTTCTGTCTGTATCTGAATGGTGGGATCTCCATTCACTGTCTGTCTCTATCTGTATGGTGGGATCCCCATTCACTGTCTGAAACTATATGCTGGGATGCCCATTCACTGTCTGTATCTGTGTAGTGCGAACACAATTCACTGTCTGTATCTGTATGGTGGGATCCCCATTCACTGTCTGACTGTATCTGTATGGTGGTATCCCCATTCATTGTCTGTCTGTATCTGTATGGTGGTATCCCCATTCACTGTCTGTCTGTATCTGTATGGTGAGATCCGCACTCACTGTCTGTCTGTATCTGTATGGTGGGATCCCCATTCACTGTCCGTATCTGTATGGTGGGATCCCGAATCACTGTCTGTATCTGTATAGTGGGATCCCCATTCACTGTCTGTATCTGTATGATGGGATCCCCATTCACTGTCTGTATCTGTATAGTGGGATCCCCATTCACTGTCCGTATCTGTATGATGGGATCCCCATTCACTGTCTGTATCTGTATTGTGAGATCCCCATTCACTGTCTGTATCTGTATGGTGGGATCCCCATTCACTGTCAGTATCTGTATAGTGGGATCCCCATTCACTGTCCGTATCTGTATGATGGGATCCCCATTCACTGTCTGTATCTGTATTGTGAGATCCCCATTCACTGTCTGTATCTGTATGGTGGGATCCCCATTTACTGTCTGTGTCTGTATGGTGGGATCCCCATTCACTGTCTGTCTGTATCTGTATGGTGGGTTCCCCATTCACTTTCTATATCTGTATGGTGGTATCCCCATTCACTCTCGTATCTGTATGGTGGTATCCCCATTCACAGTCTGTCTGTATCTGTATGGTGGTATCTCCATTCACTGTCTGTCTGTATCTGTATTGTGAGATCCACATTCACTGCCTGTATCTGTATGGTGGGATCACCATTCACTGTCTGTATCTGTATTGTGGTATCCCCATTCACTGTCTGTCTGTACAGTGAGATCCCCATTCACTGTCTGTATCCGTATTGTGGTATCACCTTTCACTGTCTGTCTGTATAGTGGGATCCCCATTCACTGTCTGTCTGTATGGTGGGATCCCCATTCACTGTCTGTCTGTATCTGTATGGTGGCATCCCCATTCACTGTCTGTCTGTATCTGTATGGTGGGATCCCCATTCACACTCTGTATCTGTATGGTGGTTTACCCATTCACTGTCTGTCTGTATCTGTATGGTGGGATCCCCATTCACACTCTGTATCTGTATGGTGGTATCCCCATTCACTGTCTGTCTGTATCTGTATGGTGAGATCCCCACTCACTGTCTGTCTGTATCTGTATGGTTGGATCCACATTTACTGTCTGTCTGTATCTGAATGGTGGGATCCCCATTCACTGTCTGTATCTGTATAATGGGATCTCCATTCACTGTCTGTCTGTATCAGTATGGTGGGATCCACATTCACTGTCTGTATCTGTATGGTGGAAAACCCATTCATTTTCTGTCTGTATCTGAATGGTGGGATCTCCATTCACTGTCTGTCTCTATCTGTATGGTGGGATCCCCATTCACTGTCTGTCTGTATCTGTATGGTGGTATCCCCATTCACTGTCTGTCTGTATCTGTATGGTGTGATCCCCATTCACTGTCTGTCTGTATCTGTATGGTGGGATCCACATTCACTGTCTGTATCTGTATGGTGGGATCCCCATTCACTGTCTGTCTGTATCTGTATGGTGGTATCCCCATTCACTGTCTGTCTGTATCTGTATGGTGGTATCCCCATTCACTGTCTGTCTGTATATGTATGGTGAGATCCCCACTCACTGTCTGTCTGTATCTGTATGGTGAGATCCTCTTTCACTGTCTGTATCTGTATGGTGAGATCCTCAATCACTGTCTGTATCTGTATGGTGGGATCCCCATTCACTGTCTGTCAGTATCTGTATGGTGAGATCCTCTTTCACTGTCTGTATCTGTATGTTGGGATCCCCATTCACTGTCTGTATCTGTATGGTGGGATCCCCAGACACTGTCTGGATCTGGGTGGTGGGTTCCCCATTCATTGTCTGTCTGTATCTGTATGGTGGGTTCCCCATTCATTGTCTGTCTGTATCTGTATGGTGGTATCCCCATTCACTGTCTGTCTGTATTTGTATGGTGAGATCCGCACTCACTGTCTGTCTGTATCTGTATGGTTGGATCCCCATTCACTGTCTGTCTGTATCTGTATGGTGGGATCACGATTCATTGTCTGTATCTGTATAGTGGGATCCCCATTCACTGTCCGTATCTGTATGATGGGATCCCCATTCACTGTCTGTATCTGTATGGTGGGATCCCCATTCACTGTCTGTATCTGTATGGTGGGATCCCCATTCACTGTCTGTCTGTATCGGAATTGTGGTATCCCCATTCACTGTCTGTATCTGTATGCGGGGATCCCCATTCACTGTCTTTATCTGTATTGTGGTATCCCCATTCACTGTCTGGCTGTATGGTGGGATCCCCATTTACTGTCTGTATCTGTATGGTTGGATCCCCATTCACTGTCTGTCTGTGTCTGTAAGGTGGGTTCCCCATTCACTTTCTATATCTGTATGGTGGTATCCCCATTCACTCTCGTATCTGTATGTTGGTATCCCCATTCACTGTCTGTCTGTATCTGTATGGTGGTATCTCCATTCACTGTCTGTCTGTATCTGTATTGTGAGATCCCCATTCACTGTCCGTATCTGTATGATGGGATCCCCATTCACTGTCTGTATCTGTATTGTGAGATCCCCAATCACTGTCTGTATCTGTATGGTGGGATGCCCATTCACTGTCAGTATCTGTATAGTGGGATCCCCATTCACTGTCCGTATCTGTATGATGGGATCCCCATTCACTGTCTGTATGTGTATTGTGAGATCCCCATTCACTGTCTGTATCTGTATGGTGGGATCCCCATTTACTGTCTGTATCTGTATGGTGGGATCCCCATTCACTGTCTGTCTGTATCTGTATGGTGGGTTCCCCATTCACTTTCTATATCTGTATGGTTGTATCCCCATTCACTCTCGTATCTGTATGGTGGTATCCCCATTCACAGTCTGTCTGTATCTGTATGGTGGTATCTCCATTCACTGTCTGTCTGTATCTGTATTGTGAGATCCACATTCACTGCCTGTATCTGTATGGTGGGATCAACATTCACTGTCTGTATCTGTATTGTGGTATCCCCATTCACTGTCTGTCTGTACAGTGAGATCCCCATTCACTGTCTGTATCCGTATTCTGGTATCACCTTTCACTGTCTGTCTGTATAGTGGGATCCCCATTCACTGTCTGTCTGTATGGTGGGATCCCCATTCACTGTCTGTCTGTATCTGTATGGTGGGATCCCCATTCACTGTCTGCCTGTATCTGTATGGTGGGATCCCCATTCACACTCTGTATCTGTATGGTGGTTTACCCATTCACTGTCTGTCTGTATCTGTATGGTGGGATCCCCATTCACACTCTGTATCTGTATGGTGGTATCCCCATTCACTATC
The DNA here is from genome assembly GCF_048418815.1 of Hemitrygon akajei. Classification (NCBI taxonomy): domain Eukaryota; kingdom Metazoa; phylum Chordata; class Chondrichthyes; order Myliobatiformes; family Dasyatidae; genus Hemitrygon; species Hemitrygon akajei. The sequence continues at coordinate 22,117,148 of NC_133137.1, read as the reverse complement.
TGTCTGTATCTGTATGGTGAGATCCCCACTCACTGTCTGTCTGGATCTGTATGGTGGGATCCCCATTCACTGTCAGTATCTGTATAATGGGATCTCCATTCACTGTCTGTCTGTATCAGTATGGTGGGATCCACATTCAATGTCTGTCTGTATCTGTATGGTGGTATCCCCATTCACTGTCTGTCTTTCTCTGTATGGTGGTATCCCCATTCACTGTCTGTCTGTATCTGTATGGTGTGATCCCCATTCACTGTCTGTCTATATCTGTATGGTGGGATCCACATTCACTGTCTGTATCTGTATGGTGGGATCCCCATTCACTGTCTGTCTGTATCTGTATGGTGGTATCCCCATTCACTGTCTGTCTGTATCTGTATGGTGGTATCCCCATTCACTGTCTGTCTGTATATGTATGGTGAGATCCCCACTCACTGTCTGTCTGTATCTGTATGGTGAGATCCTCTTTCACTGTCTGTATCTGTATGGTGAGATCCTCAATCACTGTCTGTATCTGTATGGTGGGATCCCCATTCACTGTCTGTCTGTATCTGTATGGTGAGATCCTCTTTCACTGTCTGTATCTGTATGTTGGGATCCCCATTCACTGTCTGTATCTGTATGGTGGGATCCCCATACACTGTCTGGATCTGTGTGGTGGGATCCCCATTCACTGTCTGTATCTGTATGGCGTGATCCCCTTTCACTGTCTGTCTGTATCTGTATGGTGGGTTCCCCATTCATTGTCTGTCTGTATCTGTATGGTGGGTTCCCCATTCATTGTCTGTCTGTATCTGTATGGTGGTATCCCTATTCACTGTCTGTCTGTATGTGTATGGTGAGATCCGCACTCACTGTCTGTCTGTATCTGTATGGTTGGATCCCCATTCACTGTCTGTCTGTTTCTGTATGGTGGGATCACGATTCATTGTCTGTATCTATATAGTGGGATCCCCATTCACTGTCCGTATCTGTATGATGGGATCCCCATTCACTGTCTGTATCTGTATGGTGGGATCCCCATTCACTGTCTGTATCTGTATGGTGGGATCCCCATTCACTGTCTGTCTGTATCGGTATTGTGGTATCCCCATTCACTGTCTGTATCTGTATGGTGGGATCCCCATTCACTGTCTGTATCTGTATTGTGGTATCCCCATTCACTGTCTGGCTGTATGGTGGGATCCCCATTTACTGTCTGTATCTGTATGGTTGGATCCCCATTCACTGTCTGTCTGTATCTGTAAGGTGGGTTCCCCATTCACTTTCTATATCTGTATGGTGGTATCCCCATTCACTCTCGTATCTGTATTTTGGTATCCCCATTCACTGTCTGTCTGTATCTGTATGGTGGTATCTCCATTCACTGTCTGTCTGTATCTGTATTGTGAGATCCACATTCACTGCCTGTATCTGTATGGTGGGATCCCTATTCATTGTCTGTTTGTATCTGTATGGTGGGATCCCCATTCACTGTCTGTCTGTATCTGTATGGTGGGATCCCCATTCACACTCTGTATCTGTATGGTGGTATCCCCATTCACTGTCTGTCTGTATCTGTATGGTGGGATCCCCATTCACACTCTGTATCTGTATGGTGGTATCCCCATTCACTGTCTGTCTGTATCTGTATGGTGGGATCCCCATTCACTGTCTGTCTGTATCTGTATGGTGGGATCCCAATTCACACTCTGTATCTGTATGGTGGTATCCCCATTCACTGTCTGTCTGTATCTGTATGCTGGGATCCCCATTCACACTCTGTATCTGTATGGTGGTATCCCCATTCACTGTCTGTCTGTATCTGTATGGTGAGATCCCCACTCACTGTCTGTCTGTATCTGTATGGTTGGATCCACATTTACTGTCTGTCTGTATCTGTATGGTGGGATCCCCATTCACTCTCTGGATCTGTATGGTGGGATCCCCATTCACTGTCTGTATCTGTATAATGGGATCTCCATTCACTGTCTGTCTGTATCAGTATGGTGGGATCCACATTCACTGTCTGTATCTGTATGGTGGAAAACCCATTCATTTTCTGTCTGTATCTGAATGGTGGGATCTCCATTCACTGTCTGTCTCTATCTGTATGGTGGGATCCCCATTCACTGTCTGAAACTATATGCTGGGATCCCCATTCACTGTCTGAATCTGTGTAGTGCGAACACCATTCACTGTCTGTATCTGTATGGTGGGATCCCCATTCACTGTCTGACTGTATCTGTATGGTGGTATCCGCATTCATTGTCTGTCTGTATCTGTATGGTGGTATCCCCATTCACTGTCTGTCTGTATCTGTATGGTGAGATCCGCACTCACTGTCTGTCTGTATCTGTATGGTGGGATCCCCATTCACTGTCCGTATCTGTATGGTGGGATCCCGATTCACTGTCTGTATCTGTATAGTGGGATCCACATTCACTGTCTGTATCTGTATGATGGGATCCCCATTCACTGTCTGTATCTGTATAGTGGGATCCCCATTCACTGTCCGTATCTGTATGATGGGATCCCCATTCACAGTCTGTATCTGTATTGTGAGATCCCCATTCACTGTCTGTATCTGTATGGTGGGATCCCCATTCACTGTCAGTATCTGTATAGTGGGATCCCCATTCACTGTCCGTATCTTTATGATGGGATCCCCATTCACTGTCTGTATCTGTATTGTGAGATCCCCATTCACTGTCTGTATCTGTATGGTGGGATCCCCATTTACTGTCTGTATCTGTATGGTGGGATCCCCATTCACTGTCTGTCTGTATCTGTATGGTGGGATCCCCATTCACTTTCTATATCTGTATGGTGGTATCCCCATTCACTCTCGTATCTGTATGGTGGTATCCCCATTCACAGTCTGTCTGTATCTGTATGGTGGTATCTCCATTCACTGTCTGTCTGTATCTGTATTGTGAGATCCACATTCACTGCCTGTATCTGTATGGGGGGATCACCATTCACTGTCTGTATCTGTATTGTGGTATCCCCATTCACTGTCTGTCTGTACAGTGAGATCCCCATTCACTGTCTGTATCCGTATTGTGGTATCACCTTTGACTGTCTGTCTGTATAGTGGGATCCCCATTCACTGTCTGTCTGTATGGTGGGATCCCCATTCACTGTCTGTCTGTATCTGTATGGTGGGATCCCCATTCACTGTCTGTCTGTATCTGTATGGTGGGATCCCCATTCATACTCTGTATCTGTATGGTGGTTTACCCATTCACTGTCTGTCTGTATCTGTATGGTGGGATCCCCATTCACACTCTGTATCTGTATGGTGGTATCCCCATTCACTGTCTGTCTGTATCTGTATGGTGAGATCCCCACTCACTGTCTGTCTGTATCTGTATGGTTGGATCCACATTTACTGTCTGTATCTGTATGATGGGATCTCCATTCACTGTCTGTCTGTATCAGTATGGTGGGATCCACATTCACTGTCTGTATCTGTATGGTGGAAAACCCATTCATTTTCTGTCTGTATCTGAATGGTGGGATCTCCATTCACTGTCTGTCTCTATCTGTATGGTGGGATCCCCATTCACTGTCTGTCTGTATCTGTATGGTGGTATCCCCATTCACTGTCTGTCTTTCTCTGTATGGTGGTATCCCCATTCACTGTCTGTCTGTATCTGTATGGTGTGATCCCCATTCACTGTCTGTCTGTATCGGTATGGTGGGATCCACATTCACTGTCTGCATCTGTATGGTGGGATCCCCATTCACTGTCTGTCTGTATCTGTATGGTGGTATCCCCATTCACTGTCTGTCTGTATCTGTATGGTGGTATCCCCATTCACTGTCTGTCTGTATATGTATGGTGAGATCCCCACTCACTGTCTGTCTGTATCTGTATGGTGAGATCCTCTTTCACTGTCTGTATCTGTATGGTGAGATCCTCAATCACTGTCTGTATCTGTATGGTGGGATCCCCATTCACTGTCTGTCAGTATCTGTATGGTGAGATCCTCTTTCACTGTCTGTATCTGTATGTTGGGATCCCCATTCACTGTCTGTATCTGTATGGTGGGATCCCCATACACTGTCTGGATCTGTGTGGTGGGATCCCCATTCACTGTCTGTATCTGTATGGTGTGATCCCCTTTCACTGTCTGTCTGTATCTGTATGGTGGGTTCCCCATTCATTGTCTGTCTGTATCTGTATGGTGGGTTCCCCATTCATTGTCTGTCTGTATCTGTATGGTGGTATCCCCATTCACTGTCTGTCTGTATTTGTATGGTGAGATCCGCACTCACTGTCTGTCTGTATCTGTATGGTTGGATCCCCATTCACTGTCTGTCTGTATCTGTATGGTGGGATCACGATTCATTGTCTGTATCTGTATAGTGGGATCCCCATTCACTGTCCGTATCTGTATGATGGGATCCCCATTCACTGTCTGTATCTGTATGGTGGGATCCCCATTCACTGTCTGTATCTGTATGGTGGGATCCCCATTCACTGTCTGTCTGTATCGGTATTGTGGTATCCCCATTCACTGTCTGTATCTGTATGGTGGGATCCCCATTCACTGTCTGTATCTGTATTGTGGTATCCCCATTCACTGTCTGGCTGTATGGTGGGATCCCCATTTACTGTCTGTATCTGTATGGTTGGATCCCCATTCACTGTCTGTCTGTATCTGTAAGGTGGGTTCCCCATTCACTTTCTATATCTGTATGGTGGTATCCCCATTCACTCTCGTATCTGTATGTTGGTATCCCCATTCACTGTCTGTCTGTATCTGTATGGTGGTATCTCCATTCACTGTCTGTCTGTATATGTATTGTGAGATCCCCACTCACTGTCTGTCTGTATCTGTATGGTTGGATCCACATTTACTGTCTGTATCTGTATGATGGGATCTCCATTCACTGTCTGTCTGTATCAGTATGGTGGGATCCACATTCACTGTCTGTATCTGTATGGTGGAAAACCCATTCATTTTCTGTCTGTATCTGAATGGTGGGATCTCCATTCACTGTCTGTCTCTATCTGTATGGTGGGATCCCCATTCACTGTCTGTCTGTATCTGTATGGTGGTATCGCCATTCACTGTCTGTCTTTCTCTGTATGGTGGTATCCCCATTCACTGTCTGTCTGTATCTGTATGGTGTGATCCCCATTCACTGTCTGTCTGTATCGGTATGGTGGGATCCACATTCACTGTCTGTATCTGTATGGTGGGATCCCCATTCACTGTCTGTCTGTATCTGTATGGTGGTATCCCCATTCACTGTCTGTCTGTATCTGTATGGTGGTATCCCCATTCACTGTCTGTCTGTATATGTATGGTGAGATCCCCACTCACTGTCTGTCTGTATCTGTATGGTGAGATCCTCTTTCACTGTCTGTATCTGTATGGTGAGATCCTCAATCACTGTCTGTATCTGTATGGTGGGATCCCCATTCACTGTCTGTCAGTATCTGTATGGTGAGATCCTCTTTCACTGTCTGTATCTGTATGTTGGGATCCCCATTCACTGTCTGTATCTGTATGGTGGGATCCCCATACACTGTCTGGATCTGTGTGGTGGGATCCCCATTCACTGTCTGTATCTGTATGGTGTGATCCCCTTTCACTGTCTGTCTGTATCTGTATGGTGGGTTCCCCATTCATTGTCTGTCTGTATCTGTATGGTGGGTTCCCCATTCATTGTCTGTCTGTATCTGTATGGTGGTATCCCCATTCACTGTCTGTCTGTATTTGTATGGTGAGATCCGCACTCACTGTCTGTCTGTATCTGTATGGTTGGATCCCCATTCACTGTCTGTCTGTATCTGTATGGTGGGATCACGATTCATTGTCTGTATCTGTATACTGGGATCCCCATTCACTGTCCGTATCTGTATGATGGGATCCCCATTCACTGTCTGTATCTGTATGGTGGGATACCCATTCACTGTCTGTATCTGTATGGTGGGATCCCCATTCACTGTCTGTCCGTATCGGTATTGTGGTATCCCCATTCACTGTCTGTATCTGTATGGTGGGATCCCCATTCACTGTCTGTATCTGTATGGTGGGATCCCCATTCACTGTCTGTATCTGTATTGTGGTATCCCCATTCACTGTCTGGCTGTATGGTGGGATCCCCATTTACTGTCTGTATCTGTATGGTTGGATCCCCATTCACTGTCTGTCTGTATCTGTAAGGTGGGTTCCCCATTCACTTTCTATATCTGTATGGTGGTATCCCCATTCACTCTCGTATCTGTATGTTGGTATCCCCATTCACTGTCTGTCTGTATCTGTATGGTGGTATCTCCATTCACTGTCTGTCTGTATCTGTATTGTGAGATCCCCATTCACTGCCTGTATCTGTATGGTGGGATCCCCATTCACTGTCTGTCTGTATCTGTATGGTGGGATCCCCATTCACTGTCTGTCTGTATCTGTATGGTGGGATCCCCATTCACACTCTGTATCTGTATGGTGGTATCCCCATTCACTGTCTGTCTGTATCTGTATGGTGGGATCCCCATTCACACTCTGTATCTGTATGGTGGTATCCCCATTCACTGTCTGTCTGTATCTGTATGGTGAGATCCCCACTCACTGTCTGTCTGTATCTGTATGGTTGGATCCACATTTACTGTCTGTCTGTATCTGTATGGTGGGATCCCCATTCACTCTCTGGATCTGTATGGTGGGATCCCCATTCACTGTCTGTATCTGTATAATGGGATCTCCATTCACTGTCTGTCTGTATCAGTATGGTGGGATCCACATTCACTGTCTGTATCTGTATGGTGGAAAACCCATTCATTTTCTGTCTGTATCTGAATGGTGGGATCTCCATTCACTGTCTGTCTCTATCTGTATGGTGGGATCCCCATTCACTGTCAGTCTGTATCTGTATGGTGGTATCCCCATTCACTGTCTGTCTTTATCTGTATGGTGGTATGCCCATTCACTGTCTGTCTGTATCTGTATGGTGTGATCCCCATTCACTGTCTGTCTGTATCTGTATGGTGGGATCCACATTCACTGTCTGTATCTGTATGGTGGGATCCCCATTCACTGTCTGTCTGTATCTGTATGGTGGTATCCCCATTCACTGTCTGTCTGTATCTGTATGGTGGTATCCCCATTCACTGTCTGTCTGTATCTGTATGGTATGATCCCCATTCACTGTCTTTCTGTATCTGTATGGTGAGATCCCCACTCACTGTCTGTATCTATTTGGTGGGATCCCCATTCACTGTCTGTATCTGTATGATGGGATCCCCATTCACTGTCTGTATCTGTACGGTGGGATCCCCATTCACTGTCTGTCTCAGTACTGTGGTATCCCCATTCACTGTCTGCCTGTATGGTGGGATCCCCATTCACTGTCTGTATCTGTATGGTGGGATCCCCATTCACTGTCTGAATCTACATGCTGGTATCCCCATTCACTGTCTGTATCTGTATACTGCGATCCCCATTCACTGTCTGTCTGTATCTGTATGGTGGGATCCCCATTCACTGTTTGTATCTGTATAATGGGATCTCCATTCACTGTCTGTCTGTATCAGTATGGTGGGAACCACATTCTCTGTCTGTATCTGTATGGTGGAAAACCCATTCATTGACTGTCTGTATCTGAATGGTGGGATCTCCATTCACTGTCTGAATCTATATGCTGGGATCCCCATTCACTGTCTGTATCTGTGTAGTGCGAACACCATTCACTGTCTGTATCTGTATGGTGGGATCCCCATTCACTGTCTGACTGTATCTGTATGGTGGTATCCCCATTCATTACCTGTCTGTATCTGTATGGTGGTATCCCCATTCACTGTTTGTCTGTATCTGTATGGTGAGATCCCCATTCACTGTCTGTATCTGTATGGTGGGATCCCCATTCACTGTCAGTATCTGTATAGTGGGATCCCCATTCACTGTCCGTATCTGTATGATGGGATCCCCATTCACTGTCTGTATCTGTATTGTGAGATCCCCATTCACTGTCTGTATCTGTATGGTGGGATCCCCATTTACTGTCTGTATCTGTATGGTGGGATCCCCATTCACTGTCTGTCTGTATCTGTATGGTGGGTTCCCCATTCACTGTCTGTATCTGTATTGTGGTATCCCCATTCACTGTCTGGCTGTATGGTGGGATCCCCATTTACTGTCTGTATCTGTATGGTGGTATCCCCATTCACTGTCTGTCTGTATCTGTATGGTGGGATCCCCATTCACTGTCTGTCTGTATCTGTATGGTGGGATCCCAATTCACACTCTGTATCTGTATGGTGGTATCCCCATTCACTGTCTGTCTGTATCTGTATGCTGGGATCCCCATTCACACTCTGTATCTGTATGGTGGTATCCCCATTCACTGTCTTTCTGTATCTGTATGGTGAGATCCCTACTCACTGTCTGTCTGTATCTGTATGGTTGGATCCACATTTACTGTCTGTCTGTATCTGTATGGTGGGATCCCCATTCACTCTCTGGATCTGTATGGTGGGATCCCCATTCACTGTCTTTATCTGTATAATGGGATCTCCATTCACTGTCTGTCTGTATCAGTATGGTGGGATCCACATTCACTGTCTGTATCTGTATGGTGGAAAACCCATTCATTTTCTGTCTGTATCTGAATGGTGGGATCTCCATTCACTGTCTGTCTCTATCTGTATGGTGGGATCCCCATTCACTGTCTGAAACTATATGCTGGGATCCCCATTCACTGTCTGTATCTGTGTAGTGCGAACACCATTCACTGTCAGTATCTGTATGGTGGGATCCCCATTCACTGTCTGACTGTATCTGTATGGTGGTATCCCCATTCATTGTCTGTCTGTATCTGTATGGTGGTATCCCCATTCACTGTCTGTCTGTATCTGTATGGTGAGATCCGCACTCACTGTCTGTCTGTATCTGTATGGTGGGATCCCCATTCACTGTCCGTATCTGTATGGTGGGATCCCTATTCACTGTCTGTATCTGTATAGTGGGATCCCCATTCACTGTCTGTATCTGTATGATGGGATCCCCATTCACTGTCTGTATCTGTATAGTGGGATCCCCATTCACTGTCCGTATCTGTATGATGGGATCCCCATTCACTGTCTGTATCTGTATTGTGAGATCCCCATTCACTGTCTGTATCTGTATGGTGGGATCCCCATTCACTGTCAGTATCTGTATAGTGGGATCCCCATTCACTGTCCGTATCTGTATGATGGGATCCCCATTCACTGTCTGTATCTGTATTGTGAGATCCCCATTCACTGTCTGTATCTGTATGGTGGGATCCCCATTTACTGTCTGTATCTGTATGGTGGGATCCCCATTCACTGTCTGTCTGTATCTGTATGGTGGGTTCCCCATTCACTTTCTATATCTGTATGGTGGTATCCCCATTCACTCTCGTATCTGTATGGTGGTATCCCCATTCACAGTCTGTCTGTATCTGTATTGTGGTATCTCCATTCACTGTCTGTCTGTATCTGTATTGTGAGATCCACATTCACTGCCTGTATCTGTATGGTGGGATCACCATTCACTGTCTGTATCTGTATTGTGGTATCCCCATTCACTGTCTGTCTGTACAGTGAGATCCCCATTCACTGTCTGTATCCGTATTGTGGTATCACCTTTCACTGTCTGTCTGTATAGTGGGATCCCCATTCACTGTCTGTCTGTATGGTGGGATCCCCATTCACTGTCTGTCTGTATCTGTATGGTGGGATCCCCATTCACTGTCTGTCTGTATCTGTATGGTGGGATCCCCATTCACACTCTGTATCTGTATGGTGGTTTACCCATTCACTGTCTGTCTGTATCTGTATGGTGGGATCCCCATTCACACTCTGTATCTGTATGGTGGTATCCCCATTCACTGTCTGTCTGTATCTGTATGGTGAGATCCCCACTCACTGTCTGTCTGTATCTGTATGGTTGGATCCACATTTACTGTCTGTATCTGTATGATGGGATCTCCATTCACTGTCTGTCTGTATCAGTATGGTGGGATCCACATTCACTGTCTGTATCTGTATGGTGGAAAACCCATTCATTTTCTGTCTGTATCTGAATGGTGGGATCTCCATTCACTGTCTGTCTCTATTTGTATGGTGGGATCCCCATTCACTGTCTGTCTGTATCTGTATGGTGGTATCCCCATTCACTGTCTGTCTTTCTCTGTATGGTGGTATCCCCATTCACTGTCTGTCTGTATCTGTATGGTGTGATCCCCATTCACTGTCTGTCTGTATCTGTATGGTGGGATCCACATTCACTGTCTGTATCTGTATGGTGGGATCCCCATTCACTGTCTGTCTGTATCTGTATGGTGGTATCCCCATTCACTGTCTGTCTGTATCTGTATGGTGGTGTCCCCATTCACTGTCTGTCTGTATATGTATGGTGAGATCCCCACTCACTGTCTGTCTGTATCTGTATGGTGAGATCCTCTTTCACTGTCTGTCTCTGTATGGTGAGATCCTCAATCACTGTCTGTATCTGTATGGTGGGATCCCCATTCACTGTCTGTCAGTATCTGTATGGTGCGATCCTCTTTCACTGTCTGTATCTGTATGTTGGGATCCCCATTCACTGTCTGTATCTGTATGGTGGGATCCCCATACACTGTCTGGATCTGTGTGGTGGGATCCCCATTCACTGTCTGTATCTGTATGGTGTGATCCCCTTTCACTGTCTGTCTGTATCTGTATGGTGGGTTCCCCATTCATTGTCTGTCTGTATCTGTATGGTGGGTTCCCCATTCATTGTCTGTCTGTATCTGTATGGTGGTATCCCCATTCACTGTCTGTCTGTATTTGTATGGTGAGATCCGCACTCACTGTCTGTCTGTATCTGTATGGTTGGATCCCCATTCACTGTCTGTCTGTATCTGTATGGTGGGATCACGATTCATTGTCTGTATCTGTATAGTGGGATCCCCATTCACTGTCCGTATCTGTATGATGGGATCCCCATTCACTGTCTGTATCTGTATGGTGGGATCCCCATTCACTGTCTGTATCTGTATGGTGGGATCCCCATTCACTGTCTGTCTGTATCGGTATTGTGGTATCCCCATTCACTGTCTGTATCTGTATGGTGGGATCCCCATTCACTGTCTGTATCTGTATTGTGGTATCCCCATTCACTGTCTGGCTGTATGGTGGGATCCCCATTTACTGTCTGTATCTGTATGGTTGGATCCCCATTCACTGTCTGTCTGTATCTGTAAGGTGGGTTCCCCATTCACTTTCTATATCTGTATGGTGGTATCCCCATTCACTCTCGTATCTGTATGTTGGTATCCCCATTCACTGTCTGTCTGTATCTGTATGGTGGTATCTCCATTCACTGTCTGTCTGTATCTGTATTGTGAGATCCCCATTCACTGCCTGTATCTGTATGGTGGGATCCCCATTCACTGTCTGTCTGTATCTGTATGGTGGGATCCCCATTCACTGTCTGTCTGTATCTGTATGGTGGGATCCCCATTCACACTCTGTATCTGTATGGTGGTATCCCCATTCACTGTCTGTCTGTATCTGTATGGTGGGATCCCCATTCACACTCTGTATCTGTATTGTGGTATCCCCATTCACTGTCTGGCTGTATGGTGGGATCCCCATTTACTGTCTGTATCTGTATGGTTGGATCCCCATTCACTGTCTGTCTGTATCTGTAAGGTGGGTTCCCCATTCACTTTCTATATCTGTATGGTGGTATCCCCATTCACTCTCGTATCTGTATGTTGGTATCCCCATTCACTGTCTGTCTGTATCTGTATGGTGGGATCCCCATTCACTGTCTGTATCTGTATTGTGGTATCCCCATTCACTGTCTGGCTGTATGGTGGGATCCCCATTTACTGTCTGTATCTGTATGGTTGGATCCCCATTCACTGTCTGTCTGTATCTGTAAGGTGGGTTCCCCATTCACTTTCTATATCTGTATGGTGGTATCCCCATTCACTCTCGTATCTGTATGTTGGTATCCGCATTCACTGTCTGTCTGTATCTGTATGGTGGGATCCCCATTCACTGTCTGTATCTGTATTGTGGTATCCCCATTCACTGTCTGGCTGTATGGTGGGATCCCCATTTACTGTCTGTATCTGTATGGTTGGATCCCCATTCACTGTCTGTCTGTATCTGTAAGGTGGGTTCCCCATTCACTTTCTATATCTGTATGGTGGTATCCCCATTCACTCTCGTATCTGTATGTTGGTATCCCCATTCACTGTCTGTCTGTATCTGTATGGTGGGATCCCCATTCACTGTCTGTATCTGTATTGTGAGATCCCCATTCACTGCCTGTATCTGTATGGTGGGATCCCCATTCACTGTCTGTCTGTATCTGTATGGTGGGATCCCCATTCACTGTCTGTCTGTATCTGTATGGTGGGATCCCCATTCACACTCTGTATCTGTATTGTGGTATCCCCATTCACTGTCTGTCTGTACAGTGAGATCCCCATTCACTGTCTGTATCCGTATTGTGGTATCACCTTTCACTGTCTGTCTGTATAGTGGGATCCCCATTCACTGTCTGTCTGTATGGTGGGATCCCCATTCACTGTCTGTCTGTATCTGTATGGTGGGATCCCCATTCACTGTCTGTCTGTATCTGTATGGTGGGATCCCCATTCACACTCTGTATCTGTATGGTGGTTTACCCATTCACTGTCTGTCTGTATCTGTATGGTGGGATCCCCATTCACACTCTGTATCTGTATGGTGGTATCCCCATTCACTGTCTGTCTGTATCTGTATGGTGAGATCCCCACTCACTGTCTGTCTGTATCTGTATGGTTGGATCCACATTTACTGTCTGTATCTGTATGATGGGATCTCCATTCACTGTCTGTCTGTATCAGTATGGTGGGATCCACATTCACTGTCTGTATCTGTACGGTGGAAAACCCATTCATTTTCTGTCTGTATCTGAATGGTGGGATCTCCATTCACTGTCTGTCTCTATTTGTATGGTGGGATCCCCATTCACTGTCTGTCTGTATCTGTATGGTGGTATCCCCATTCACTGTCTGTCTTTCTCTGTATGGTGGTATCCCCATTCACTGTCTGTCTGTATCTGTATGGTGTGATCCCCATTCACTGTCTGTCTGTATCTGTATGGTGGGATCCACATTCACTGTCTGTATCTGTATGGTGGGATCCCCATTCACTGTCTGTCTGTATCTGTATGGTGGTATCCCCATTCACTGTCTGTCTGTATCTGTATGGTGGTGTCCCCATTCACTGTCTGTCTGTATATGTATGGTGAGATCCCCACTCACTGTCTGTCTGTATCTGTATGGTGAGATCCTCTTTCACTGTCTGTCTCTGTATGGTGAGATCCTCAATCACTGTCTGTATCTGTATGGTGGGATCCCCATTCACTGTCTGTCAGTATCTGTATGGTGCGATCCTCTTTCACTGTCTGTATCTGTATGTTGGGATCCCCATTCACTGTCTGTATCTGTATGGTGTGATCCCCTTTCACTGTCTGTCTGTATCTGTATGGTGGGTTCCCCATTCATTGTCTGTCTGTATCTGTATGGTGGTATCCCCATTCACTGTCTGTCTGTATTTGTATGGTGAGATCCGCACTCACTGTCTGTCTGTATCTGTATGGTTGGATCCCCATTCACTGTCTGTCTGTATCTGTATGGTGGGATCACGATTCATTGTCTGTATCTGTATAGTGGGATCCCCATTCACTGTCCGTATCTGTATGATGGGATCCCCATTCACTGTCTGTATCTGTATGGTGGGATCCCCATTCACTGTCTGTATCTGTATGGTGGGATCCCCATTCACTGTCTGTCTGTATCGGTATTGTGGTATCCCCATTCACTGTCTGTATCTGTATGGTGGGATCCCCATTCACTGTCTGTATCTGTATGGTTGGATCCCCATTCACTGTCTGTCTGTATCTGTAAGGTGGGTTCCCCATTCACTTTCTATATCTGTATGGTGGTATCCCCATTCACTCTCGTATCTGTATGTTGGTATCCCCATTCACTGTCTGTCTGTATCTGTATGGTGGTATCTCCATTCACTGTCTGTCTGTATCTGTATTGTGAGATCCCCATTCACTGCCTGTATCTGTATGGTGGGATCCCCATTCACTGTCTGTCTGTATCTGTATGGTGGGATCCCCATTCACTGTCTGTCTGTATCTGTATGGTGGGATCCCCATTCACACTCTGTATCTGTATGGTGGTATCCCCATTCACTGTCTGTCTGTATCTGTATGGTGGGATCCCCATTCACACTCTGTATCTGTATGGTGGTATCCCCATTCACTGTCTGTCTGTATCTGTATGGTGAGATCCCCACTCACTGTCTGTCTGTATCTGTATGGTTGGATCCACATTTACTGTCTGTCTGTATCTGTATGGTGGGATCCCCATTCACTCTCTGGATCTGTATGGTGGGATCCCCATTCACTGTCTGTATCTGTATAATGGGATCTCCATTCACTGTCTGTCTGTATCTGTATGGTGGGATCCCCATTCACTGTCTGTCTGTATCTGTATGGTGGGATCCCCATTCACACTCTGTATCTGTATGGTGGTATCCCCATTCACTGTCTGTCTGTATCTGTATGGTGGGATCCCCATTCACACTCTGTATCTGTATGGTGGTATCCCCATTCACTGTCTGTCTGTATCTGTATGGTGAGATCCCCACTCACTGTCTGTCTGTATCTGTATGGTTGGATCCACATTTACTGTCTGTCTGTATCTGTATGGTGGGATCCCCATTCACTCTCTGGATCTGTATGGTGGGATCCCCATTCACTGTCTGTATCTGTATAATGGGATCTCCATTCACTGTCTGTCTGTATCAGTATGGTGGGATCCACATTCACTGTCTGTATCTGTATGGTGGAAAACCCATTCATTTTCTGTCTGTATCTGAATGGTGGGATCTCCATTCACTGTCTGTCTCTATCTGTATGGTGGGATCCCCATTCACTGTCAGTCTGTATCTGTATGGTGGTATCCCCATTCACTGTCTGTCTTTATCTGTATGGTGGTATGCCCATTCACTGTCTGTCTGTATCTGTATGGTGTGATCCCCATTCACTGTCTGTCTGTTTCTGTATGGTGGGATCCACATTCACTGTCTGTATCTGTATGGTGGGATCCCCATTCACTGTCTGTCTGTATCTGTATGGTGGTATCCCCATTCACTGTCTGTCTGTATCTGTATGGTGGTATCCCCATTCACTGTCTGTCTGTATCTGTATGGTGTGATCCCCATTCACTGTCTTTCTGTATCTGTATGGTGAGATCCCCACTCACTGTCTGTATCTATTTGGTGGGATCCCCATTCACTGTCTGTATCTGTATGATGGGATCCCCATTCACTGTCTGTATCTGTACGGTGGGATCCCCATTCACTGTCTGTCTCTGTACTGTGGTATCCCCATTCACTGTCTGCCTGTATGGTGGGATCCCCATTCACTGTCTGTATCTGTATGGTGGGATCCCCATTCACTGTCTGAATCTATATGCTGGTATCCCCATTCACTGTCTGTATCTGTATACTGCGATCCCCATTCACTGTCTGTCTGTATCCGTATGGTGGGATCCCCATTCACTGTTTGTATCTGTATAATGGGATCTCCATTCACTGTCTGTCTGTATCAGTATGGTGGGAACCACATTCACTGTCTGTATCTGTATGGTGGAAAACCCATTCATTGACTGTCTGTATCTGAATGGTGGGATCTCCATTCACTGTCTGAATCTATATGCTGGGATCCCCATTCACTGTCTGTATCTGTGCAGTGCGAACACCATTCACTGTCTGTATCTGTATGGTGGGATCCCCATTCACTGTCCGTATCTGTATGATGGGATCCCCATTCACTGTCTGTATCTGTATGGTGGGATCCCCATTCACTGTCTGTATCTGTATGGTGGGATCCCCATTCACTGTCTGTCTGTATCGGTATTGTGGTATCCCCATTCACTGTCTGTATCTGTATGGTGGGATCCCCATTCACTGTCTGTATCTGTATTGTGGTATCCCCATTCACTGTCTGGCTGTATGGTGGGATCCCCATTTACTGTCTGTATCTGTATGGTTGGATCCCCATTCACTGTCTGTCTGTATCTGTAAGGTGGGTTCCCCATTCACTTTCTATATCTGTATGGTGGTATCCCCATTCACTCTCGTATCTGTATGTTGGTATCCCCATTCACTGTCTGTCTGTATCTGTATGGTGGTATCTCCATTCACTGTCTGTCTGTATCTGTATGATGGGATCCCCATTCACTGTCTGTATCTGTATGGTGGGATCCCCATTCACTGTCTGTATCTGTATGGTGGGATCCCCATTCACTGTCTGTCTGTATCGGTATTGTGGTATCCCCATTCACTGTCTGTATCTGTATGGTGGGATCCCCATTCACTGTCTGTATCTGTATTGTGGTATCCCCATTCACTGTCTGGCTGTATGGTGGGATCCCCATTTACTGTCTGTATCTGTATGGTTGGATCCCCATTCACTGTCTGTCTGTATCTGTAAGGTGGGTTCCCCATTCACTTTCTATATCTGTATGGTGGTATCCCCATTCACTCTCGTATCTGTATGTTGGTATCCCCATTCACTGTCTGTCTGTATCTGTATGGTGGTATCTCCATTCACTGTCTGTCTGTATCTGTATTGTGAGATCCCCATTCACTGCCTGTATCTGTATGGTGGGATCCCCATTCACTGTCTGTCTGTATCTGTATGGTGGGATCCCCATTCACTGTCTGTCTGTATCTGTATGGTGGGATCCCCATTCACACTCTGTATCTGTATGGTGGTATCCCCATTCACTGTCTGTCTGTATCTGTATGGTGGGATCCCCATTCACACTCTGTATCTGTATGGTGGTATCCCCATTCACTGTCTGTCTGTATCTGTATGGTGAGATCCCCACTCACTGTCTGTCTGTATCTGTATGGTTGGATCCACATTTACTGTCTGTCTGTATCTGTATGGTGGGATCCCCATTCACTCTCTGGATCTGTATGGTGGGATCCCCATTCACTGTCTGTATCTGTATAATGGGATCTCCATTCACTGTCTGTCTGTATCAGTATGGTGGGATCCACATTCACTGTCTGTATCTGTATGGTGGAAAACCCATTCATTTTCTGTCTGTATCTGAATGGTGGGATCTCCATTCACTGTCTGTCTCTATCTGTATGGTGGGATCCCCATTCACTGTCAGACTGTATCTGTATGGTGGTATCCCCATTCACTGTCTGTCTTTATCTGTATGGTGGTATGCCCATTCACTGTCTGTCTGTATCTGTATGGTGTGATCCCCATTCACTGTCTGTCTGTATCTGTATGGTGGGATCCACATTCACTGTTTGTATCTGTATGGTGGGATCCCCATTCACTGTCTGTCTGTATCTGTATGGTGGTATCCCCATTCACTGTCTGTCTGTATCTGTATGGTGGTATCCCCATTCACTGTCTGTCTGTATCTGTATGGTGTGATCCCCATTCACTGTCTTTCTGTATCTGTATGGTGAGATCCCCACTCACTGTCTGTATCTATTTGGTGGGATCCCCATTCACTGTCTGTATCTGTATGATGGGATCCCCATTCACTGTCTGTATCTGTACGGTGGGATCCCCATTCACTGTCTGTCTCTGTACTGTGGTATCCCCATTCACTGTCTGCCTGTATGGTGGGATCCCCATTCACTGTCTGTATCTGTATGGTGGGATCCCCATTCACTGTCTGAATCTATATGCTGGTATCCCCATTCACTGTCTGTATCTGTATACTGCGATCCCCATTCACTGTCTGTCTGTATCTGTATGGTGGGATCCCCATTCACTGTTTGTATCTGTATAATGGGATCTCCATTCACTGTCTGTCTGTATCAGTATGGTGGGAACCACATTCACTGTCTGTATCTGTATGGTGGAAAACCCATTCATTGACTGTCTGTATCTGAATGGTGGGATCTCCATTCACTGTCTGAATCTATATGCTGGGATCCCCATTCACTGTCTGTATCTGTGTAGTGCGAACACCATTCACTGTCTGTATCTGTATGGTGGGATCCCCATTCACTGTCTGACTGTATCTGTATGGTGGTATCCCCATTCATTACCTGTCTGTATCTGTATGGTGGTATCCCCATTCACTGTTTGTCTGTATCTGTATGGTGAGATCCCCATTCACTGTCTGTATCTGTATGGTGGGATCCCCATTCACTGTCAGTATCTGTATAGTGGGATCCCCATTCATTGTCCGTATCTGTATGATGGGATCCCCATTCACTGTCTGTATCTGTATTGTGAGATCCCCATTCACTGTCTGTATCTGTATGGTGGGATCCCCATTTACTGTCTGTATCTGTATGGTGGGATCCCCATTCACTGTCTGTCTGTATCTGTATGGTGGGTTCCCCATTCAATTTCTATATCTGTATGGTGGTATCCCCATTCACTCTCGTATCTGTATGGTGGTATCTCCATTCACTGTCTGTCTGTATTTGTATTGTGAGATCCACATTCACTGCCTGTATCTGTATGGTGGGATCACCATTCACTGTCTGTATCTGTATTGTGGTATCCCCATTCACTGTCTGTCTGTACAGTGAGATCCCCATTCACTGTCTGTATCCGTATTGTGGTATCACCTTTCACTGTCTGTCTGTATAGTGGGATCCCCATTCACTGTCTATCTGTATGGTGGGATCCCCATTCACTGTCTATCTGTATGGTGGGATCCCCATTCACTGTCTGTCTGTATCTGTATGGTGGGATCCCCATTCACTGTCTGTCTGTATCTATATGGTGGGATCCCCATTCACACTCTGTATCTGTATGGTGGTATCCCCATTCACTGTCTGTCTGTATCTGTATGGTGGGATCCCCATTCACACTCTGTATCTGTATGGTGGTATCCCCATTCACTGTCTGTCTGTATCTGTATGGTGAGATCCCCACTCACTGTCTGTCTGTATCTGTATGGTTGGATCCACATTTACTGTCTGTCTGTATCTCTATGGTGGGATCCCCATTCACTCTCTGGATCTGTATGGTGGGATCCCCATTCACTATCTGTATCTGTATAATGGGATCTCCATTCACTGTCTGTCTGTATCAGTATTGTGGTATCCCCATTCACTGTCTTTCTGTATCTGTATGGTGTGATCCCCATTCACTGTCTGTCTGTATCTGTATGGTGGGTTCCCCATTCATTGTCTGTCTGTATCTGTATGGTGGTATCCCCATTCACTGTCTGTCTGTATTTGTATGGTGAGATCCGCACTCACTGTCTGTATGTATCTGTATGGTTGGATCCCCATTCACTCTCTGTCTGTATCTGTATGGTGGGATCACGATTCATTGTCTGTATCTGTATAGTGGGATCCCCATTCACTGTCTGTATCTGTATGATGGGATCCCCATTCACTGTCTGTATCTGTATGGTGGGATCCCCATTCACTGTCTGTATCTGTATGGTGGTATCCCCATTCACTGTCTGTCTGTATCGGTATTGTGGTATCCCCATTCACTGTCTGTATCTGTATGGTGGGATCCCCATTCACTGTCTGTATCTGTATTGTGGTATCCCCATTCACTGTCTGGCTGTATGGTGGGATCCCCATTTACTGTCTGTATCTGTATGGTTGGATCCCCATTCACTGTCTGTCTGTATCTGTAAGGTGGGTTCCCCATTCACTTTCTATATCTGTATGGTGGTATCCCCATTCACTCTCGTATCTGTATGTTGGTATCCCCATTCACTGTCTGTCTGTATCTGTATGGTGGTATCTCCATTCACTGTCTGTCTGTATCTGTATTGTGAGATCCCCATTCACTGCCTGTATCTGTATGGTGGGATCCCCATTCACTGTCTGTCTGTATCTGTATGGTGGGATCCCCATTCACTGTCTGTCTGTATCTGTATGGTGGGATCCCCATTCACACTCTGTATCTGTATGGTGGTATCCCCATTCACTGTCTGTCTGTATCTGTATGGTGGGATCCCCATTCACACTCTGTATCTGTATGGTGGTATCCCCATTCACTGTCTGTCTGTATCTGTATGGTGAGATCCCCACTCACTGTCTGTCTGTATCTGTATGGTTGGATCCACATTTACTGTCTGTCTGTATCTGTATGGTGGGATCCCCATTCACTCTCTGGATCTGTATGGTGGGATCCCCATTCACTGTCTGTATCTGTATAATGGGATCTCCATTCACTGTCTGTCTGTATCAGTATGGTGGGATCCACATTCACTGTCTGTATCTGTATGGTGGGAAACCCATTCATTTTCTGTCTGTATCTGAATGGTGGGATCTCCATTCACTGTCTGTCTCTATCTGTATGGTGGGATCCCCATTCACTGTCAGTCTGTATCTGTATGGTGGTATCCCCATTCACTGTCTGTCTTTATCTGTATGGTGGTATGCCCATTCACTGTCTGTCTGTATCTGTATGGTGTGATCCCCATTCACTGTCTGTCTGTATCTGTATGGTGGGATCCACATTCACTGTCTGTATCTGTATGGTGGGATCCCCATTCACTGTCTGTCTGTATCTGTATGGTGGTATCCCCATTCACTGTCTGTCTGTATCTGTATGGTGGTATCCCCATTCACTGTCTGTCTGTATCTGTATGGTGTGATCCCCATTCACTGTCTTTCTGTATCTGTATGCTGAGATCCCCACTCACTGTCTGTATCTATTTGGTGGGATCCCCATTCACTGTCTGTATCTGTATGATGGGATCCCCATTCACTGTCTGTATCTGTACGGTGGGATCCCCATTCACTGTCTGTCTCTGTACTGTGGTATCCCCATTCACTGTCTGCCTGTATGGTGGGATCCCCATTCACTGTCTGTATCTGTATGGTGGGATCCCCATTCACTGTCTGAATCTATATGCTGGTATCCCCATTCACTGTCTGTATCTGTATACTGCGATCCCCATTCACTGTCTGTCTGTATCTGTATGGTGGGATCCCCATTCACTGTTTCTATCTGTATAATGTGATCTCCATTCACTGTCTGTCTGTATCAGTATGGTGGGAACCACATTCACTGTCTGTATCTGTATGGTGGAAAACCCATTCATTGACTGTCTGTATCTGAATGGTGGGATCTCCATTCACTGTCTGAATCTATATGCTGGGATCCCCATTCACTGTCTGTATCTGTGTAGTGCGAACACCATTCACTGTCTGTATCTGTATGGTGGGATCCCCATTCACTGTCTGACTGTATCTGTATGGTGGTATCCCCATTCATTACCTGTCTGTATCCGTATGGTGGTATCCCCATTCACTGTTTGTCTGTATCTGTATGGTGAGATCCCCATTCACTGTCTGTATCTGTATGGTGGGATCCCCATTCACTGTCAGTATCTGTATAGTGGGATCCCCATTCACTGTCCGTATCTTTATGATGGGATCCCCATTCACTGTCTGTATCTGTATTGTGAGATCCCCATTCACTGTCTGTATCTGTATGGTGGGATCCCCATTTACTGTCTGTATCTGTATGGTGGGATCCCCATTCACTGTCTGTCTGTATCTGTATGGTGGGTTCCCCATTCAATTTCTATATCTGTATGGTGGTATCCCCATTCACTCTCGTATCTGTATGGTGGTATCTCCATTCACTGTCTGTCTGTATTTGTATTGTGAGATCCACATTCACTGCCTGTATCTGTATGGTGGGATCACCATTCACTGTCTGTATCTGTATTGTGGTATCCCCATTCACTGTCTGTCTGTACAGTGAGATCCCCATTCACTGTCTGTATCCGTATTGTGGTATCACCTTTCACTGTCTGTCTGTATAGTGGGATCCCCATTCACTGTCTATCTGTATGGTGGGATCCCCATTCACTGTCTGTCTGTATCTGTATGGTGGGATCCCCATTCACTGTCTGTCTGTATCTATATGGTGGGATCCCCATTCACACTCTGTATCTGTATGGTGGTATCCCCATTCACTGTCTGTCTGTATCTGTATGGTGGGATCCACATTCACACTCTGTATCTGTATGGTGGTATCCCCATTCACTGTCTGTCTGTATCTGTATGGTGAGATCCCCACTCACTGTCTGTCTGTATCTGTATGGTTGGATCCACATTTACTGTCTGTCTGTATCTCTATGGTGGGATCCCCATTCACTCTCTGGATCTGTATGGTGGGATCCCCATTCACTATCTGTATCTGTATAATGGGATCTCCATTCACTGTCTGTCTGTATCAGTATGGTGGTATCCCCATTCACTGTCTGTCTGTATCTGTATGGTGTGATCCCCATTCACTGTCTGTCTGTATCTGTATGGTGGGATCCACATTCACTGTCTGTATCTGTATGGTGGGATCCCCATTCACTGTCTGTCTGTATCTGTATGGTGGTATCCCCATTCACTGTCTGTCTGTATCTGTATGGTGGTATCCCCATTCACTGTCTGTCTGTATCTGTATGGTGTGATCCCCATTCACTGTCTGTCTGTATCTGTATGGTGAGATCCCCACTCACTGTCTGTCTGTATCTGTATGGTGAGATCCTCATTCACTGTCTGTATCTGTATGTTGGGTTCCCCACTCACTGTCTGACTGTATCTGTATGGTGGGATCCCCATACACTCTCTGGATCTGTATGGTGGGATCCCCATTCACTCTCTGTCTGTATCTGTATGGTGGGTTCCCCATTCATTGTCTGTCTGTATCTGTATGATGGTATCCCCATTCACTGTCTGTCTGTATCTGTATGGTGGGATCCCGATTCATTGTCTGTATCTGTATAGTGGGATCCCCATTCACTGTCCGTATCTGTATGGTGGTATCCCCATTCACTGTCTGTCTGTATCTGCATGGTGGGATGCCCATTCACAGTCCGTATCTGTATGTTGGGAACCCCATTCACTCTCGTATCTGTATGGTGGTATCCCCATTCACTGTCTGTCTCTATCTGTATGGTGGTATCCCCAGTCACTGTCTGTCTGTATCTGTATGGTGAGATCCCCACTCACTGTCTGTCTGTATCTGTATGGTGTAATCCCGATTCACTGTCTGTATCTGTATAGTGGGATCCCCATTCACTGTCTGTATCTGTATGGTGGGATCCCCATTCACTGTCTGACTGTATCTGTATGGTGGTATCCCCATTCATTACCTGTCTGTATCTGTATGGTGGTATCCCCATTCACTGTTTGTCTGTATCTGTATGGTGAGATCCCCATTCACTGTCTGTATCTGTATGGTGGGATCCCCATTCACTGTCAGTATCTGTATAGTGGGATCCCCATTCACTGTCCGTATCTGTATGATGGGATCCCCATTCACTGTCTGTATCTGTATTGTGAGATTCCCATTCACTGTCTGTATCTGTATGGTGGGATCCCCATTTACTGTCTGTATCTGTATGGTGGGATCCCCATTCACTGTCTGTCTGTATCTGTATGGTTGGATCCCCATTCACTGTCTGTCTGTATCTGTATGGTGGGATCACGATTCATTGTCTGTATCTGTATAGTGGGATCCCCATTCACTGTCTGTATCTGTATGATGGGATCCCCATTCACTGTCTGTATCTGTATGGTGGGATCCCCATTCACTGTCTGTATCTGTATGGTGGGATCCCCATTCACTGTCTGTCTGTATCGGTATTGTGGTATCCCCATTCACTGTCTGTATCTGTATGGGGGGATCCCCATTCACTGTCTGTATCTGTATTGTGGTATCCCCATTCACTGTCTGGCTGTATGGTGGGATCCCCATTTACTGTCTGTATCTGTATGGTTGGATCCCCATTCACTGTCTGTCTGTATCTGTAAGGTGGGTTCCCCATTCACTTTCTATATCTGTATGGTGGTATCCCCATTCACTCTCGTATCTGTATGTTGGTATCCCCATTCACTGTCTGTCTGTATTTGTATTGTGAGATCCACATTCACTGCCTGTATCTGTATGGTGGGATCACCATTCACTGTCTGTATCTGTATTGTGGGATCCCCATTCACTGTCTGTCTGTATCTGTATGGTGGGATCCCCATTCACACTCTGTATCTGTATGGTGGTATCCCCATTCACTGTCTGTCTGTATCTGTATGGTGGGATCCCCATTCACACTCTGTATCTGTATGGTGGTATCCCCATTCACTGTCTGTCTGTATCTGTATGGTGAGATCCCCACTCACTGTCTGTCTGTATCTGTATGGTTGGATCCACATTTACTGTCTGTCTGTATCTGTATGGTGGGATCCCCATTCACTCTCTGGATCTGTATGGTGGGATCCCCATTCACTGTCTGTATCTGTATAATGGGATCTCCATTCACTGTCTGTCTGTATCAGTATGGTGGGATCCACATTCACTGTCTGTATCTGTATGGTGGAAAACCCATTCATTTTCTGTCTGTATCTGAATGGTGGGATCTCCATTCACTGTCTGTCTCTATCTGTATGGTGGGATCCCCATTCACTGTCAGTCTGTATCTGTATGGTGGTATCCCCATTCACTGTCTGTCTTTATCTGTATGGTGGTATGCCCATTCACTGTCTGTCTGTATCTGTATGGTGTGATCCCCATTCACTGTCTGTCTGTATCTGTATGGTGGGATCCACATTCACTGTCTGTATCTGTATGGTGGGATCCCCATTCACTGTCTGTCTGTATCTGTATGGTGGTATCCCCATTCACTGTCTGTCTGTATCTGTATGGTGGTATCCCCATTCACTGTCTGTCTGTATCTGTATGGTGTGATCCCCATTCACTGTCTTTCTGTATCTGTATGGTGAGATCCCCACTCACTGTCTGTATCTATTTGGTGGGATCCCCATTCACTGTCTGTATCTGTATGATGGGATCCCCATTCACTGTCTGTATCTGTACGGTGGGATCCCCATTCACTGTCTGTCTCTGTACTGTGGTATCCCCATTCACTGTCTGCCTGTATGGTGGGATCCCCATTCACTGTCTGTATCTGTATGGTGGGATCCCCATTCACTGTCTGAATCTATATGCTGGTATCCCCATTCACTGTCTGTATCTGTATACTGCGATCCCCATTCACTGTCTGTCTGTATCTGTATGGTGGGATCCCCATTCACTGTTTGTATCTGTATAATGGGATCTCCATTCACTGTCTGTCTGTATCAGTATGGTGGGAACCACATTCACTGTCTGTATCTGTATGGTGGAAAACCCATTCATTGACTGTCTGTATCTGAATGGTGGGATCTCCATTCACTGTCTGAATCTATATGCTGGGATCCCCATTCACTGTCTGTATCTGTGTAGTGCGAACACCATTCACTGTCTGTATCTGTATGGTGGGATCCCCATTCACTGTCTGACTGTATCTGTATGGTGGTATCCCCATTCATTACCTGTCTGTATCTGTATGGTGGTATCCCCATTCACTGTTTGTCTGTATCTGTATGGTGAGATCCCCATTCACTGTCTGTATCTGTATGGTGGGATCCCCATTCACTGTCAGTATCTGTATAGTGGGATCCCCATTCACTGTCCGTATCTGTATGATGGGATCCCCATTCACTGTCTGTATCTGTATTGTGAGATCCCCATTCACTGTCTGTATCTGTATGGTGGGATCCCCATTTACTGTCTGTATCTGTATGGTGGGATCCCCATTCACTGTCTGTCTGTATCTGTATGGTGGGTTCCCCATTCAATTTCTATATCTGTATGGTGGTATCCCCATTCACTCTCGTATCTGTATGGTGGTATCTCCATTCACTGTCTGTCTGTATTTGTATTGTGAGATCCACATTCACTGCCTGTATCTGTATGGTGGGATCACCATTCACTGTCTGTATCTGTATTGTGGGATCCCCATTCACTGTCTGTCTGTATCTGTATGGTGGGATCCCCATTCACACTCTGTATCTGTATGGTGGTATCCCCATTCACTGTCTGTCTGTATCTGTATGGTGGGATCCCCATTCACACTCTGTATCTGTATGGTGGTATCCCCATTCACTGTCTGTCTGTATCTGTATGGTGAGATCCCCACTCACTGTCTGTCTGTATCTGTATGGTTGGATCCACATTTACTGTCTGTCTGTATCTGTATGGTGGGATCCCCATTCACTCTCTGGATCTGTATGGTGGGATCCCCATTCACTGTCTGTATCTGTATAATGGGATCTCCATTCACTGTCTGTCTGTATCAGTATGGTGGGATCCACATTCACTGTCTGTATCTGTATGGTGGAAAACCCATTCATTTTCTGTCTGTATCTGAATGGTGGGATCTCCATTCACTGTCTGTCTCTATCTGTATGGTGGGATCCCCATTCACTGTCAGTCTGTATCTGTATGGTGGTATCCCCATTCACTGTCTGTCTTTATCTGTATGGTGGTATGCCCATTCACTGTCTGTCTGTATCTGTATGGTGTGATCCCCATTCACTGTCTGTCTGTATCTGTATGGTGGGATCCACATTCACTGTCTGTATCTGTATGGTGGGATCCCCATTCACTGTCTGTCTGTATCTGTATGGTGGTATCCCCATTCACTGTCTGTCTGTATCTGTATGGTGGTATCCCCATTCACTGTCTGTCTGTATCTGTATGGTGTGATCCCCATTCACTGTCTTTCTGTATCTGTATGGTGAGATCCCCACTCACTGTCTGTATCTATTTGGTGGGATCCCCATTCACTGTCTGTATCTGTATGATGGGATCCCCATTCACTGTCTGTATCTGTACGGTGGGATCCCCATTCACTGTCTGTCTCTGTACTGTGGTATCCCCATTCACTGTCTGCCTGTATGGTGGGATCCCCATTCACTGTCTGTATCTGTATGGTGGGATCCCCATTCACTGTCTGAATCTATATGCTGGTATCCCCATTCACTGTCTGTATCTGTATACTGCGATCCCCATTCACTGTCTGTCTGTATCTGTATGGTGGGATCCCCATTCACTGTTTGTATCTGTATAATGGGATCTCCATTCAATGTCTGTCTGTATCAGTATGGTGGGAACCACATTCACTGTCTGTATCTGTATGGTGGAAAACCCATTCATTGACTGTCTGTATCTGAATGGTGGGATCTCCATTCACTGTCTGAATCTATATGCTGGGATCCCCATTCACTGTCTGTATCTGTGTAGTGCGAACACCATTCACTGTCTGTATCTGTATGGTGGGATCCCCATTCACTGTCTGACTGTATCTGTATGGTGGTATCCCCATTCATTACCTGTCTGTATCTGTATGGTGGTATCCCCATTCACTGTTTGTCTGTATCTGTATGGTGAGATCCCCATTCACTGTCTGTATCTGTATGGTGGGATCCCCATTCACTGTCAGTATCTGTATAGTGGGATCCCCATTCACTGTCCGTATCTGTATGATGGGATCCCCATTCACTGTCTGTATCTGTATTGTGAGATCCCCATTCACTGTCTGTATCTGTATGGTGGGATCCCCATTTACTGTCTGTATCTGTATGGTGGGATCCCCATTCACTGTCTGTCTGTATCTGTATGGTGGGTTCCCCATTCAATTTCTATATCTGTATGGTGGTATCCCCATTCACTCTCGTATCTGTATGGTGGTATCTCCATTCACTGTCTGTCTGTATTTGTATTGTGAGATCCACATTCACTGCCTGTATCTGTATGGTGGGATCACCATTCACTGTCTGTATCTGTATTGTGGTATCCCCATTCACTGTCTGTCTGTACAGTGAGATCCCCATTCACTGTCTGTATCCGTATTGTGGTATCACCTTTCACTGTCTGTCTGTATAGTGGGATCCCCATTCACTGTCTATCTGTATGGTGGGATCCCCATTCACTGTCTGTCTGTATCTGTATGGTGGGATCCCCATTCACTGTCTGTCTGTATCTATATGGTGGGATCCCCATTCACACTCTGTATCTGTATGGTGGTATCCCCATTCACTGTCTGTCTGTAACTGTATGGTGAGATCCCCACTCACTGTCTGTCTGTATCTGTATGGTTGGATCCACATTTACTGTCTGTCTGTATCTCTATGGTGGGATCCCCATTCACTCTCTGGATCTGTATGGTGGGATCCCCATTCACTATCTGTATCTGTATAATGGGATCTCCATTCACTGTCTGTCTGTATCAGTATGGTGGTATCCCCATTCACTGTCTGTCTGTATCTGTATGGTGTGATCCCCATTCACTGTCTGTCTGTATCTGTATGGTGGGATCCACATTCACTGTCTGTATCTGTATGGTGGGATCCCCATTCACTGTCTGTCTGTATCTGTATGGTGGTATCCCCATTCACTGTCTGTCTGTATCTGTATGGTGGTATCCCCATTCACTGTCTGTCTGTATCTGTATGGTGTGATCCCCATTCACTGTCTGTCTGTATCTGTATGGTGAGATCCCCACTCACTGTCTGTCTGTATCTGTATGGTGAGATCCTCATTCACTGTCTGTATCTGTATGTTGGGTTCCCCATTCACTGTCTGACTGTATCTGTATGGTGGGATCCCCATACACTCTCTGGATCTGACTGGTGGGATCCCCATTCACTCTCTGTCTGTATCTGTATGGTGGGTTCCCCATTCATTGTCTGTCTGTATCTGTATGATGGTATCCCCATTCACTGTCTGTCTGTATCTGTATGGTGAGCTCCGCACTCACTGTCTGTCTTTAGCTGTATGGTTGGATCCCCATTCACTGTCTGTCTGTATCAGTATGGTGGGATCCCGATTCATTGTCTGTATCTGTATAGTGGGATCCCCATTCACTGTCCGTATCTGTATGGTGGTATCCCCATTCACTGTCTGTCTGTATCTGTATGGTGGGATGCCCATTCACAGTCCGTATCTGTATGTTGGGAACCCCATTCACTCTCGTATCTGTATGGTGGTATCCCCATTCACTGTCTGTCTCTATCTGTATGGTGGTATCCCCAGTCACTGTCTGTCTGTATCTGTATGGTGAGATCCCCACTCACTGTCTGTCTGTATCTGTATGGTGTAATCCCGATTCACTGTCTGTATCTGTATAGTGGGATCCCCATTCACTGTCTGTATCTGTATGGTGGGATCCCCATTCACTGTCTGACTGTATCTGTATGGTGGTATCCCCATTCATTACCTGTCTGTATCTGTATGGTGGTATCCCCATTCACTGTTTGTCTGTATCTGTATGGTGAGATCCCCATTCACTGTCTGTATCTGTATGGTGGGATCCCCATTCACTGTCAGTATCTGTATAGTGGGATCCCCATTCACTGTCCGTATCTGTATGATGGGATCCCCATTCACTGTCTGTATCTGTATTGTGAGATTCCCATTCACTGTCTGTATCTGTATGGTGGGATCCCCATTTACTGTCTGTATCTGTATGGTGGGATCCCCATTCACTGTCTGTCTGTATCTGTATGGTTGGATCCCCATTCACTGTCTGTCTGTATCTGTATGGTGGGATCACGATTCATTGTCTGTATCTGTATAGTGGGATCCCCATTCACTGTCTGTATCTGTATGATGGGATCCCCATTCACTGTCTGTATCTGTATGGTGGGATCCCCATTCACTGTCTGTATCTGTATGGTGGGATCCCCATTCACTGTCTGTCTGTATCGGTATTGTGGTATCCCCATTCACTGTCTGTATCTGTATGGTGGGATCCCCATTCACTGTCTGTATCTGTATTGTGGTATCCCCATTCACTGTCTGGCTGTATGGTGGGATCCCCATTTACTGTCTGTATCTGTATGGTTGGATCCCCATTCACTGTCTGTCTGTATCTGTAAGGTGGGTTCCCCATTCACTTTCTATATCTGTATGGTGGTATCCCCATTCAGTCTCGTATCTGTATGTTGGTATCCCCATTCACTGTCTGTCTGTATCTGTATGGTGGTATCTCCATTCACTGTCTGTCTGTATCTGTATTGTGAGATCCCCATTCACTGCCTGTATCTGTATGGTGGGATCCCCATTCACTGTCTGTCTGTATCTGTATGGTGGGATCCCCATTCACTGTCTGTCTGTATCTGTATGGTGGTATCCCCATTCACACTCTGTATCTGTATGGTGGTATCCCCATTCACTGTCTGTCTGTATCTGTATGGTGGGATGCCCATTCACACTCTGTATCTGTATGGTGGTATCCCCATTCACTGTCTGTCTGTATCTGTATGGTGAGATCCCCACTCACTGTCTGTCTGTATCTGTATGGTTGGATCCACATTTACTGTCTGTCTGTATCTGTATGGTGGGATCCCCATTCACTCTCTGGATCTGTATGGTGGGATCCCCATTCACTGTCTGTATCTGTATAATGGGATCTCCATTCACTGTCTGTCTGTATCAGTATGGTGGGATCCACATTCACTGTCTGTATCTGTATGGTGGAAAACCCATTCATTTTCTGTCTGTATCTGAATGGTGGGATCTCCATTCACTGTCTGTCTCTATCTGTATGGTGGGATCCACATTCACTGTCAGTCTGTATCTGTATGGTGGTATCCCCATTCACTGTCTGTCTTTATCTGTATGGTGGTATGCCCATTCACTGTCTGTCTGTATCTGTATGGTGTGATCCCCATTCACTGTCTGTCTGTATCTGTATGGTGGGATCCACATTCACTGTCTGTATCTGTATGGTGGGATCCCCATTCACTGTCTGTCTGTATCTGTATGGTGGTATCCCCATTCACTGTCTGTCTGTATCTGTATGGTGGTATCCCCATTCACTGTCTGTCTGTATCTGTATGGTGTGATCCCCATTCACTGTCTTTCTGTATCTGTATGGTGAGATCCCCACTCACTGTCTGTATCTATTTGGTGGGATCCCCATTCACTGTCTGTATCTGTACGGTGGGATCCCCATTCACTGTCTGTCTCTGTACTGTGGTATCCCCATTCACTGTCTGCCTGTATGGTGGGATCCCCATTCACTGTCTGTATCTGTATGGTGGGATCCCCATTCACTGTCTGAATCTATATGCTGGTATCCCCATTCACTGTCTGTATCTGTATACTGCGATCCCCATTCACTGTCTGTCTGTATCTGTATGGTGGGATCCCCATTCACTGTTTGTATCTGTATAATGGGATCTCCATTCACTGTCTGTCTGTATCAGTATGGTGGGAACCACATTCACTGTCTGTATCTGTATGGTGGAAAACCCATTCATTGACTGTCTGTATCTGAATGGTGGGATCTCCATTCACTGTCTGAATCTATATGCTGGGATCCCCATTCACTGTCTGTATCTGTGTAGTGCGAACACCATTCACTGTCTGTATCTGTATGGTGGGATCCCCATTCACTGTCTGACTGTATCTGTATGGTGGTATCCCCATTCATTACCTGTCTGTATCTGTATGGTGGTATCCCCATTCATTACCTGTCTGTATCCGTATGGTGGTATCCCCATTCACTGTTTGTCTGTATCTGTATGGTGAGATCCCCATTCACTGTCTGTATCTGTATGGTGGGATCCCCATTCACTGTCAGTATCTGTATAGTGGGATCCCCATTCACTGTCCGTATCTGTATGATGGGATCCCCATTCACTGTCTGTATCTGTATTGTGAGATCCCCATTCACTGTCTGTATCTGTATGGTGGGATCCCCATTTACTGTCTGTATCTGTATGGTGGGATCCCCATTCACTGTCTGTCTGTATCTGTATGGTGGGTTCCCCCATTCAATTTCTATATCTGTATGGTGGTATCCCCATTCACTCTCGTATCTGTATGGTGGTATCTCCATTCACTGTCTGTCTGTATTTGTATTGTGAGATCCACATTCACTGCCTGTATCTGTATGGTGGGATCACCATTCACTGTCTGTATCTGTATTGTGGTATCCCCATTCACTGTCTGTCTGTACAGTGAGATCCCCATTCACTGTCTGTATCCGTATTGTGGTATCACCTTTCACTGTCTGTCTGTATAGTGGGATCCCCATTCACTGTCTATCTGTATGGTGGGATCCCCATTCACTGTCTGTCTGTATCTGTATGGTGGGATCCCCATTCACTGTCTGTCTGTATCTATATGGTGGGATCCCCATTCACACTCTGTATCTGTATGGTGGTATCCCCATTCACTGTCTGTCTGTATCTGTATGGTGAGATCCCCACTCACTGTCTGTCTGTATCTGTATGGTTGGATCCACATTTACTGTCTGTCTGTATCTCTATGGTGGGATCCCCATTCACTCTCTGGATCTGTATGGTGGGATCCCCATTCACTATCTGTATCTGTATAATGGGATCTCCATTCACTGTCTGTCTGTATCAGTATGGTGGTATCCCCATTCACTGTCTGTCTGTATCTGTATGGTGTGATCCCCATTCACTGTCTGTCTGTATCTGTATGGTGGGATCCACATTCACTGTCTGTATCTGTATGGTGGGATCCCCATTCACTGTCTGTCTGTATCTGTATGGTGGTATCCCCATTCACTGTCTGTCTGTATCTGTATGGTGGTATCCCCATTCACTGTCTGTCTGTATCTGTATGGTGTGATCCCCATTCACTGTCTGTCTGTATCTGTATGGTGAGATCCCCACTCACTGTCTGTCTGTATCTGTATGGTGAGATCCTCATTCACTGTCTGTATCTGTATGTTGGGTTCCCCATTCACTGTCTGACTGTATCTGTATGGTGGGATCCCCATACACTCTCTGGATCTGTATGGTGGAATCCCCATTCACTCTCTGTCTGTATCTGTATGGTGGGTTCCCCATTCATTGTCTGTCTGTATCTGTATGATGGTATCCCCATTCACTGTCTGTCTGTATCTGTATGGTGAGCTCCGCACTCACTGTCTGTCTTTAGCTGTATGGTTGGATCCCCATTCACTGTCTGTCTGTATCAGTATGGTGGGATCCCGATTCATTGTCTGTATCTGTATAGTGGGATCCCCATTCACTGTCCGTATCTGTATGGTGGTATCCCCATTCACTGTCTGTCTGTATCTGTATGGTGGGATGCCCATTCACAGTCCGTATCTGTATGTTGGGAACCCCATTCACTGTCTGTATCTGTATGGTGGGATCCCCATTCACTGTCAGTATCTGTATAGTGGGATCCCCATTCACTGTCCGTATCTGTATGATGGTATCCCCATTCACTGTCTGTCTGTATCTGTATGGTGAGCTCCGCACTCACTGTCTGTCTTTAGCTGTATGGTTGGATCCCCATTCACTGTCTGTCTGTATCAGTATGGTGGGATCCCCATTCACTGTCTGTATCTGTATGGTGGGATCCCCATTCACTGTCTGACTGTATCTGTATGGTGGTATCCCCATTCATTACCTGTCTGTATCTGTATGGTGGTATCCCCATTCACTGTTTGTCTGTATCTGTATGGTGAGATCCCCATTCACTGTCTGTATCTGTATGGTGGGATCCCCATTCACTGTCAGTATCTGTATAGTGGGATCCCCATTCACTGTCCGTATCTGTATGATGGGATCCCCATTCACTGTCTGTATCTGTATTGTGAGATTCCCATTCACTGTCTGTATCTGTATGGTGGGATCCCCATTTACTGTCTGTATCTGTATGGTGGGATCCCCATTCACTGTCTGTCTGTATCTGTATGGTTGGATCCCCATTCACTGTCTGTCTGTATCTGTATGGTGGGATCACGATTCATTGTCTGTATCTGTATAGTGGGATCCCCATTCACTGTCTGTATCTGTATGATGGGATCCCCATTCACTGTCTGTATCTGTATGGTGGGATCCCCATTCACTGTCTGTATCTGTATGGTGGGATCCCCATTCACTGTCTGTCTGTATCGGTATTGTGGTATCCCCATTCACTGTCTGTATCTGTATGGTGGGATCCCCATTCACTGTCTGTATCTGTATTGTGGTATCCCCATTCACTGTCTGGCTGTATGGTGGGATCCCCATTTACTGTCTGTATCTGTATGGTTGGATCCCCATTCACTGTCTGTCTGTATCTGTAAGGTGGGTTCCCCATTCACTTTCTATATCTGTATGGTGGTATCCCCATTCACTCTCGTATCTGTATGTTGGTATCCCCATTCACTGTCTGTCTGTATCTGTATGGTGGTATCTCCATTCACTGTCTGTCTGTATCTGTATTGTGAGATCCCCATTCACTGCCTGTATCTGTATGGTGGGATCCCCATTCACTGTCTGTCTGTATCTGTATGGTGGGATCCCCATTCACTGTCTGTCTGTATCTGTATGGTGGTATCCCCATTCACACTCTGTATCTGTATGGTGGTATCCCCATTCACTGTCTGTCTGTATCTGTATGGTGGGATGCCCATTCACACTCTGTATCTGTATGGTGGTATCCCCATTCACTGTCTGTCTGTATCTGTATGGTGAGATCCCCACTCACTGTCTGTCTGTATCTGTATGGTTGGATCCACATTTACTGTCTGTCTGTATCTGTATGGTGGGATCCCCATTCACTCTCTGAATCTGTATGGTGGGATCCCCATTCACTGTCTGTATCTGTATAATGGGATCTCCATTCACTGTCTGTCTGTATCAGTATGGTGGGATCCACATTCACTGTCTGTATCTGTATGGTGGAAAACCCATTCATTTTCTGTCTGTATCTGAATGGTGGGATCTCCATTCACTGTCTGTCTCTATCTGTATGGTGGGATCCCCATTCACTGTCAGTCTGTATCTGTATGGTGGTATCCCCATTCACTGTCTGTCTTTATCTGTATGGTGGTATGCCCATTCACTGTCTGTCTGTATCTGTATGGTGTGATCCCCATTCACTGTCTGTCTGTATCTGTATGGTGGGATCCACATTCACTGTCTGTATCTGTATGGTGGGATCCCCATTCACTGTCTGTCTGTATCTGTATGGTGGTATCCCCATTCACTGTCTGTCTGTATCTGTATGGTGGTATCCCCATTCACTGTCTGTCTGTATCTGTATGGTGTGATCCCCATTCACTGTCTTTCTGTATCTGTATGGTGTGATCCCCACTCACTGTCTGTATCTATTTGGTGGGATCCCCATTCACTGTCTGTATCTGTATGATGGGATCCCCATTCACTGTCTGTATCTGTACGGTGGGATCCCCATTCACTGTCTGTCTCTGTACTGTGGTATCCCCATTCACTGTCTGCCTGTATGGTGGGATCCCCATTCACTGTCTGTATCTGTATGGTGGGATCCCCATTCACTGTCTGAATCTATATGCTGGTATCCCCATTCACTGTCTGTATCTGTATACTGCGATCCCCATTCACTGTCTGTCTGTATCTGTATGGTGGGTTCCCCATTCACTGTTTGTATCTGTATAATGGGATCTCCATTCACTGTCTGTCTGTATCAGTATGGTGGGAACCACATTCACTGTCTGTATCTGTATGGTGGAAAACCCATTCATTGACTGTCTGTATCTGAATGGTGGGATCTCCATTCACTGTCTGAATCTATATGCTGGGATCCCCATTCACTGTCTGTATCTGTGTAGTGCGAACACCATTCACTGTCTGTATCTGTATGGTGGGATTCCCATTCACTGTCTGACTGTATCTGTATGGTGGTATCCCCATTCATTACCTGTCTGTATCTGTATGGTGGTATCCCCATTCACTGTTTGTCTGTATCTGTATGGTGAGATCCCCATTCACTGTCTGTATCTGTATGGTGGGATCCCCATTCACTGTCAGTATCTGTATAGTGGGATCCCCATTCACTGTCCGTATCTGTATGATGGGATCCCCATTCACTGTCTGTATCTGTATTGTGAGATCCCCATTCACTGTCTGTATCTGTATGGTGGGATCCCCATTTACTGTCTGTATCTGTATGGTGGGATCCCCATTCACTGTCTGTCTGTATCTGTATGGTGGGTTCCCCATTCAATTTCTATATCTGTATGGTGGTATCCCCATTCACTCTCGTATCTGTATGGTGGTATCTCCATTCACTGTCTGTCTGTATTTGTATTGTGAGATCCACATTCACTGCCTGTATTTGTATGGTGGGATCACCATTCACTGTCTGTATCTGTATTGTGGTATCCCCATTCACTGTCTGTCTGTACAGTGAGATCCCCATTCACTGTCTGTATCCGTATTGTGGTATCACCTTTCACTGTCTGTCTGTATAGTGGGATCCCCATTCACTGTCTATCTGTATGGTGGGATCCCCATTCACTGTCTGTCTGTATCTGTATGGTGGGATCCCCATTCACTGTCTGTCTTTATCTATATGGTGGGATCCCCATTCACACTCTGTATCTGTATGGTGGTATCCCCATTCACTGTCTGTCTGTATCTGTATGGTGGGATCCCCATTCACACTCTGTATCTGTATGGTGGTATCCCCATTCACTGTCTGTCTGTATCTGTATGGTGAGATCCCCACTCACTGTCTGTCTGTATCTGTATGGTTGGATCCACATTTACTGTCTGTCTGTATCTCTATGGTGGGATCCCCATTCACTCTCTGGATCTGTATGGTGGGATCCCCATTCACTATCTGTATCTGTATAATGGGATCTCCATTCACTGTCTGTCTGTATCAGTATGGTGGTATCCCCATTCACTGTCTGTCTGTATCTGTATGGTGTGATCCCCATTCACTGTCTGTCTGTATCTGTATGGTGGGATCCACATTCACTGTCTGTATCTGTATGGTGGGATCCCCATTCACTGTCTGTCTGTATCTGTATGGTGGTATCCCCATTCACTGTCTGTCTGTATCTGTATGGTGGTATCCCCATTCACTGTCTGTCTGTATCTGTATGGTGTGATCCCCATTCACTGTCTGTCTGTATCTGTATGGTGAGATCCTCATTCACTGTCTGTATCTGTATGTTGGGTTCCCCATTCACTGTCTGACTGTATCTGTATGGTGGGATCCCCATACACTCTCTGGATCTGTATGGTGGGATCCCCATTCACTCTCTGTCTGTATCTGTATGGTGGGTTCCCCATTCATTGTCTGTCTGTATCTGTATGATGGTATCCCCATTCACTGTCTGTCTGTATCTGTATGGTGAGCTCCGCACTCACTGTCTGTCTTTAGCTGTATGGTTGGATCCCCATTCACTATCTGTCTGTATCAGTATGGTGGGATCCCGATTCATTGTCTGTATCTGTATAGTGGGATCCCCATTCACTGTCCGTATCTGTATGGTGGTATCCCCATTCACTGTCTGTCTGTATCTGTATGGTGGGATGCCCATTCACAGTCCGTATCTGTATGTTGGGAACCCCATTCACTCTCGTATCTGTATGGTGGTATCCCCATTCACTGTCTGTCTCTATCTGTATGGTGGTATCCCCAGTCACTGTCTGTCTGTATCTGTATGGTGAGATCCCCACTCACTGTCTGTCTGT
The DNA here is from genome assembly GCF_048418815.1 of Hemitrygon akajei. NCBI lineage: Eukaryota > Metazoa > Chordata > Chondrichthyes > Myliobatiformes > Dasyatidae > Hemitrygon > Hemitrygon akajei. The sequence continues at coordinate 22,079,839 of NC_133137.1, read as the reverse complement.
ATCTGTATGGTGTAATCCCGATTCACTGTCTGTATCTGTATAGTGGCATCCCCATTCACTGTCTGTATCTGCATGTTGGGATCCCCATTCACTGTCTGACTGTATCTGTATGGTGGTATCCCCATTCATTACCTGTCTGTATCTGTATGGTGGTATCCCCATTCACTGTTTGTCTGTATCTGTATGGTGAGATCCCCATTCACTGTCTGTATCTGTATGGTGGGATCCCCATTCACTGTCAGTATCTGTATAGTGGGATCCCCATTCACTGTCCGTATCTGTATAATGGGATCCCCATTCACTGTCTGTATCTGTATTGTGAGATCCCCATTCACTGTCTGTATCTGTATGGTGGGATCCCCATTTACTGTCTGTATATGTATGGTGGGATCCCCATTCACTGTCTGTCTGTATCTGTATGGTGGGTTCCCCATTCAATTTCTATATCTGTATGGTGGTATCCCCATTCACTCTCGTATCTGTATGGTGGTATCTCCATTCACTGTCTGTCTGTATTTGTATTGTGAGATCCACATTCACTGCCTGTATCTGTATGGTGGGATCACCATTCACTGTCTGTATCTGTATTGTGGTATCCCCATTCACTGTCTGTCTGTACAGTGAGATCCCCATTCACTGTCTGTATCCGTATTGTGGTATCACCTTTCACTGTCTGTCTGTATAGTGGGATCCCCATTCACTGTCTATCTGTATGGTGGGATCCCCATTCACTGTCTGTCTGTATCTGTATGGTGGGATCCCCATTCACTGTCTGTCTGTATCTATATGGTGGGATCCCCATTCACACTCTGTATCTGTATGGTGGTATCCCCATTCACTGTCTGTCTGTATCTGTATGGTGGGATCCCCATTCACACTCTGTATCTGTATGGTGGTATCCCCATTCACTGTCTGTCTGTATCTGTATGGTGAGATCCCCACTCACTGTCTGTCTGTATCTGTATGGTTGGATCCACATTTACTGTCTGTCTGTATCTGTATGGTGGGATCCCCATTCACTCTCTGGATCTGTATGCTGGGATCCCCATTCACTGTCTGTATCTGTATAATGGGATCTCCATTCACTGTCTGTCTGTATCAGTATGGTGGGATCCCCATTCACTGTCTGTCTGTATCTGTATGGTGTGATCCCCATTCACTGTCTGTCTGTATCTGTATGGTGGGATCCACATTCACTGTCTGTATCTGTATGGTGGGATCCCCATTCACTGTCTGTCTGTATGGTGGGATCCCCATACACTCTCTGGATCTGTGTGGTGGGATCCCCATTCACTGTCTGTATCTGTATGGTGTGATCCCCATTCACGGTCTGTCTGTATCTGTATGGTGGGTTCCCCATTCATTGTCTGTCTGTATCTGTATGGTGGTATCCCCATTCACTGTCTGTATCTGTATGGTGGGATCCCCATTCACTGTCTGTCTGTATCTGTATGGTGGGTTCCCCATTCATTGTCTGTCTGTATCTGTATGATGGTATCCCCATTCACTGTCTGTCTGTAGCTGTATGGTTGGATCCCCATTCACTGTCTGTCTGTATCAGTATGGTGGGATCCCGATTCATTGTCTGTATCTGTATAGTGGGATCCCCATTCACTGTCCGTATCTGTATGGTGGTATCCCCATTCACTGTCTGTCTGTATCTGTATGGTGGGATCCCCATTCACAGTCCGTATCTGTATGGTGGGAACCCCATTCACTCTCGTATCTGTATGGTGGTATCCCCAGTCACTGTCTGTCTGTATCTGTATGGTGAGATCCCCACTCACTGTCTGTCTGTATCTGTATGGTTGGATCCACATTCACTGTCTGTCTGTATCTGTATGGTGTAATCCCGATTCACTGTCTGTATCTGTATAGTGGGATCCCCATTCACTGTCCGTATTTGTATGATGGGATCCCCATTCACTGTCTGTATCTGTATGGTGGGATCCCCATTCACTGTCTGTCTCTGTATTGTGGTATCCCCATTCACTGTCTGCCTGTATGGTGGGATCCCCATTCACTGTCTGTATTTGTATGGTGGGATCCCCATTCACTGTCTGTATCTGTATGGTGGGATCCCCATTCACTGTCTGAATCTATATGCTGGGATCCCCATTCACTGTCTGTATCTGTATAGTGCGATCCCCATTCACTGTAGGTATCTGTATGGTGGGATCCCCATTCACTGTTTGTTTCTGTATAATGGGATCTCCATTCACTGTCTGTCTGTATCAGTATGGTCGGATCCACATTCACTGTCTGTATCTGTATGGTGGAAAACCCATTCATTGTCTGTCTGTATCTGAATGGTGGGATCTCCATTCACTGTCTGTCTCCATCTGTATGGTGGGATCCCCATTCACTGTCTGTATCTGTACGGTGGGATCCCCATTCACTGTCTGTCTGTATCTGTATGGTGGTATCCCCATTCATTGTCTGTCTGTATCTGTATGGTGGTATCCCCATTCACTGTCTGTCTGTATCTGTATGGTGAGATCCGCACTCACTGTCTGTCTGTATCTGTATGGTTGGATCCCCATTCACTGTCTGTCTGTATCTGTATGGTGGGATCCCGATTCACTGTCTGTATCTGTATTGTGGTATCCCCATTCACTGTCTGGCTGTATGGTGGGATCCCCATTCACTGTCTGTATCTGTATGGTGGGATCCCCATTCACTGTCTGTATCTGTATTGTGGTATCCCCATTCTCTCTCGTATCTGTATGGTGGTATCCCCATTCACTGTCTGTCTGTATCTGTATGGTGGTATCTCCATTCACTGTCTGTCTGTATCTGTATTGTGAGATCCACATTCACTGCCTGTATCTGTATGGTGGGATGACCATTCACTGTCTGTATCTATATTGTGGTATCCCCATTCACTGTCTGTCTGTACAGTGAGATGCCCGTTCACTGTCTGTATCCGTATTGTGGTATCACCATTCACTGTCTGTCTGTATAGTGGGATCCCCATTCACTGTCTGTTTGTATAGTGGGATCCCCAGTCACTGTCTGTCTGTATGGTGGGATCCCCATTCACTGTCTGTCTGTATCTGTATGGTGGGATCCCCATTCACTGTCTGTCTGTATCTGTATGGTGGGATCCCCATTCACACTCTGTATCTGTATGGTGGTATCCCCCTTCACTGTCTGTCTGTATCTGTATGGTGAGATCCCCACTCACTGTCTGTCTGTATCTGTATGGTTGGATCCACATTTACTGTCTGTCTGTATCTGTATGGTGGGATCCCCATTCACTGTCTCTATCTGTATAGTGGGATCCCCATTCACTGTCCGTATCTGTATGCTGGGATCCCCATTCACTGTCTGTATCTGTATAATGGGATCTCCATTCACTGTCTGTCTGTATCAGTATGGTTGGATCCACATTCACTGTCTGTGTCTGTATGGTGGAAAACCCATTCATTGTCTGTCTGTATCTGAATGGTGGGATCTCCATTCACTGTCTGTCTCTATCTGTATGGTGGGATCCCCATTCTCTGTCTGTCTGTATCTGTATGGTGGTATACCCATTCACTGTCTGTCTGTATCTGTATGGTGTGATCCCCATTCACTGTCTTTATCTGTATGGTGGGATCCCAATTCACTGTCTGTCTCTATCTGTATGGTGAGATCCGCACTCACTGTCTGTCTGTGTCTGTATGGTGGGATCCCCATTCAGTGTCTGTCTGTATCTGTATGGTGGGTTCCCCATTCATTGTCTGTCTCTATCTGTATGGTGGTATCCCCATTCACTGTCTGTCTGTATCTGTATGGTGAGATCCGCACTCACTGTCTATCTGTATCTGTATGGTTGGATCCCCATTCACTGTCTGTCTGTATCTGTATGGTGGTATCACGATTCATTGTCTGTATCTGTATAGTGGGATCCCCATTCACTGTCCGTATCTGTATGATGGGATCCCCATTCACTGTCTGTATCTGTATGGTGGGATCCCCATTCACTGTCTGTATCTGTATGGTGGGATCCCCATTCACTGTCTGTCTGTATCGGTATTGTGGTATCCCCATTCACTGTCTGTATCTGTATGGTGGGATCCCCATTCACTGTCTGTATCTGTATTGTGGTATCCCCATTCACTGTCTGGCTGTATGGTGGGATCCCCATTTACTGTCTGTATCTGTATGGTGGGATCCCCATTCACTGTCTGTCTGTATCTGTAAGGTGGGTTCCCCATTCACTTTCTATATCTGTATGGTGGTATCCCAATTCACTCTCGTATCTGTATGGTGGTATCCCCATTCACTGTCTGTCTGTATCTGTATGGTGGTATCTCCATTCACTGTCTGTCTGTATCTGTATTGTGAGATCCCCATTCACTGCCTGTATCTGTATGGTACGATCACTATTCACTGTCTGTATCTGTATGGTGGGATCCCCATTCACTGTCTGTCTGTATCTGTATGGTGGGATCCCCATTCACTGTCTGTCTGTATCTGTATGGTGGGATCCCCATTCACACTCTGTATCTGTATGGTGGTATCCCCATTCACTGTCTGTCTGTATCTGTATGGTGGGATCCCCATTCACACTCTGTATCTGTATGGTGGTATCCCCATTCACTGTCTGTCTGTATCTGTATGGTGAGATCCCCACTCACTGTCTGTCTGTATCTGTATGGTTGGATCCACATTTACTGTCTGTCTGTATCTGTATGGTGGGATCCCCATTCACTCTCTGGATCTGTATGGTGGGATCCCCATTCACTGTCTGTATCTGTATAATGGGATCTCCATTCACTGTCTGTCTGTATCAGTATGGTGGGATCCACATTCACTGTCTGTATCTGTATGGTGGAAAACCCATTCATTTTCTGTCTGTATCTGAATGGTGGGATCTCCATTCACTGTCTGTCTCTATCTGTATGGTGGGATCCCCATTCACTGCCTGTCTGTATCTGTATGGTGGTATCCCCATTCACTGTCTGTCTTTATCTGTATGGTGGTATCCCCATTCACTGTCTGTCTGTATCTGTATGGTGTGATCCCCATTCACTGTCTGTCTGTATCTGTATGGTGGGATCCACATTCACTGTCTGTATCTGTATGGTGGGATCCCCATTCACTGTCTGTCTGTATCTGTATGGTGGTATCCCCATTCACTGTCTGTCTGTATCTGTATGGTGGTATCCCCATTCACTGTCTGTCTGTATCTGTATGCTGTGATCCCCATTCACTGTCTGTCTGTATCAGTATGGTGAGATCCCCACTCACTGTCTGTCTGTTCCTGTATGGTGAGATCCTCATTCACTGTCTGTAACTGTATGGTGAAATCCTCAATCACTGTCTGTATCTGTATGGTGGGATCCCCATTCACTGTCTGTCTGTATCTGTATGGTGGGATCCCCATACACTCTCTGGATCTGTGTGGTGGGATCCCCATTCACTGTCTGTATCTGTATGGTGTGATCCCCATTCACTGTCTGTCTGTATCTGTATGGTGGGTTCCCCATTCATTGCCTGTCTGTATCTGTATGGTGGTATTCCCATTCACTGTCTGTATCTGTATGGTGGGATCCCCATTCACTGTCTGTCTGTATCTGTATGGTGGGTTCCCCATTCATTGTCTGTCTGTATCTGTATGATGGTGTCCCCATTCACTGTCTGTCTGTATCTGTATGGTGAGATCCGCACTCACTGTCTGTCTGTATCTGTATGGTTGGATCCCCATTCACTGTCTGTCTGTATCTGTATGGTGGGATCCCGATTCATTGTCTGTATCTGTATAGTGGGATCCCCATTCACTGTCCGTATCTGTATGGTGGTATCCCCATTCACTGTCTGTCTGTATCTGTATGGTGGGATCCCCATTCACAGTCCGTATCTGTATGGTGGGAACCCCATTCACTCTCGTATCTGTATGGTGTTATCCCCATTCACTGTCTGTCTCCATTTGTATGGTGGTATCCCTATTCACTGTCTGTCTGTATCTGTATGGTGAGATCCCCACTCACTGTCTGTCTGTATCTGTATGGTTGGATCCACATTCACTGTCTGTCTGTATCTGTATGGTGTAATCCCGATTCACTATCTGTATCTGTATAGTGGGATCCCCATTCACTGTCCGTATTTGTATGATGGGATCACCATTCACTGTCTGTATCTGTATGGTGGGATCCCCATTCACTGTCTGTCTCTGTATTGTGGTATCCCCATTCACTGTCTGTATTTGTATGGTGGGATCCCCATTCACTGTCTGTATCTGTATGGTGGGATTCCCAGTCACTGTCTGAATCTATATGCTGGGATCCCCATTCACTGTCTGTATCTGTATAGTGCGATCCCCATTCACTGTATGTATCTGTATGGTGCGATCCCCATTCACTGTTTGTTTCTGTATAATGGGATCTCCATTCACTGTCTGTCTGTATCAGTATGGTGGGATCCACATTCACTGTCTGTCTCTGTATGGTGGAAAACCCATTCATTGTCTGTCTGTATCTGTATGGTGGTATCCCCATTCATTGTCTGTCTGTATCTGTATGGTGGTATCCCCATTCACTTTCTGTCTGTATCTGTATGGTGAGATCCGCACTCACAGTCTGTCTGTATCTGTATGGTTGGATCCCCATTCACTGTCTGTCTGTATCTGTATGGTGGGATCCCGATTCACTGTCTGTATCTGTATTGTGGTATCCCCATTCACTGTCTGGCTGTATGGTGGGATCCCCATTCACTGTCTGTATCTGTATTGTGGTATCCCCATTCACTGTCTGGCTGTATGGTGGGATCCCCATTTACTGTCTGTATCTGTATGGTTGGATCCCCATTCACTGTCTGTCTGTATCTGTAAGGTGGGTTCCCCATTCACTTTCTATATCTGTATGGTGGTATCCCAATTCACTCTCGTATCTGTATGGTGGTATCCCCATTCACTGTCTGTCTGTATCTGTATGGTGGTATCTCCATTCACTGTCTGTCTGTATCTGTATTGTGAGATCCCCATTCACTGCCTGTATCTGTATGGTACGATCACCATTCACTGTCTGTATCTGTATGGTGGGATCCCCATTCACTGTCTGTCTGTATCTGTATGGTGGGATCCCCATTCACTGTCTGTCTGTATCTGTATGGTGGGATCCCCATTCACACTCTGTATCTGTATGGTGGTATCCCCATTCACTGTCTGTCTGTATCTGTATGGTGGGATCCCCATTCACACTCTGTATCTGTATGGTGGTATCCCCATTCACTGTCTGTCTGTATCTGTATGGTGAGATCCCCACTCACTGTCTGTCTGTATCTGTATGGTTGGATCCACATTTACTGTCTGTCTGTATCTGTATGGTGGGATCCCCATTCACTCTCTGGATCTGTATGGTGGGATCCCCATTCACTGTCTGTATCTGTATAATGGGATCTCCATTCACTGTCTGTCTGTATCAGTATGGTGGGATCCACATTCACTGTCTGTATCTGTATGGTGGAAAACCCATTCATTTTCTGTCTGTATCTGAATGGTGGGATCTCCATTCACTGTCTGTCTCTATCTGTATGGTGGGATCCCCATTCACTGTCTGTCTGTATCTGTATGGTGGTATCCCCATTCACTGTCTGTCTTTATCTGTATGGTGGTATCCCCATTCACTGTCTGTCTGTATCTGTATGGTGTGATCCCCATTCACTGTCTGTCTGTATCTGTATGGTGGGATCCACATTCACTGTCTGTATCTGTATGGTGGGATCCCCATTCACTGTCTGTCTGTATCTGTATGGTGGTATCCCCATTCACTGTCTGTCTGTATCTGTATGGTGGTATCCCCATTCACTGTCTGTCTGTATCTGTATGCTGTGATCCCCATTCACTGTCTGTCTGTATCAGTATGGTGAGATCCCCACTCACTGTCTGTCTGTTCCTGTATGGTGAGATCCTCATTCACTGTCTGTAACTGTATGGTGAAATCCTCAATCACTGTCTGTATCTGTATGGTGGGATCCCCATTCACTGTCTGTCTGTATCTGTATGGTGGGATCCCCATACACTCTCTGGATCTGTGTGGTGGGATCCCCATTCACTGTCTGTATCTGTATGGTGTGATCCCCATTCACTGTCTGTCTGTATCTGTATGGTGGGTTCCCCATTCATTGCCTGTCTGTATCTGTATGGTGGTATTCCCATTCACTGTCTGTATCTGTATGGTGGGATCCCCATTCACTGTCTGTCTGTATCTGTATGGTGGGTTCCCCATTCATTGTCTGTCTGTATCTGTATGGTGGTGTCCCCATTCACTGTCTGTCTGTATCTGTATGGTGAGATCCGCACTCACTGTCTGTCTGTATCTGTATGGTTGGATCCCCATTCACTGTCTGTCTGTATCTGTATGGTGGGATCCCGATTCATTGTCTGTATCTGTATAGTGGGATCCCCATTCACTGTCCGTATCTGTATGGTGGTATCCCCATTCACTGTCTGTCTGTATCTGTATGGTGGGATCCCCATTCACAGTCCGTATCTGTATGGTGGGAACCCCATTCACTCTCGTATCTGTATGGTGTTATCCCCATTCACTGTCTGTCTCTATTTGTATGGTGGTATCCCTATTCACTGTCTGTCTGTATCTGTATGGTGAGATCCCCACTCACTGTCTGTCTGTATCTGTATGGTGTAATCCCGATTCACTATCTGTATCTGTATAGTGGGATACCCATTCACTGTCTGTATCCGTATTGTGGTATCACCTTTCACTGTCTGTCTGTATAGTGGGATCCCCATTCACTGTCTATCTGTATGGTGGGATCCCCATTCACTGTCTGTCTGTATCTGTATGGTGGGATCCCCATTCACTGTCTGTCTGTATCTATATGGTGGGATCCCCATTCACACTCTGTATCTGTATGGTGGTATCCCCATTCACTGTCTGTCTGTATCTGTATGGTGGGATCCCCATTCACACTCTGTATCTGTATGGTGGTATCCCCATTCACTGTCTGTCTGTATCTGTATGGTGAGATCCCCACTCACTGTCTGTCTGTATCTGTATGGTTGGATCCACATTTACTGTCTGTCTGTATCTGTATGGTGGGATCCCCATTCACTCTCTGGATCTGTATGCTGGGATCCCCATTCACTGTCTGTATCTGTATAATGGGATCTCCATTCACTGTCTGTCTGTATCAGTATGGTGGGATCCCCATTCACTGTCTGTCTGTATCTGTATGGTGTGATCCCCATTCACTGTCTGTCTGTATCTGTATGGTGGGATCCACATTCACTGTCTGTATCTGTATGGTGGGATCCCCATTCACTGTCTGTCTGTATGGTGGGATCCCCATACACTCTCTGGATCTGTGTGGTGGGATCCCCATTCACTGTCTGTATCTGTATGGTGTGATCCCCATTCACGGTCTGTCTGTATCTGTATGGTGGGTTCCCCATTCATTGTCTGTCTGTATCTGTATGGTGGTATCCCCATTCACTGTCTGTATCTGTATGGTGGGATCCCCATTCACTGTCTGTCTGTATCTGTATGGTGGGTTCCCCATTCATTGTCTGTCTGTATCTGTATGATGGTATCCCCATTCACTGTCTGTCTGTATCTGTATGGTGAGCTCCGCACTCACTGTCTGTCTGTAGCTGTATGGTTGGATCCCCATTCACTGTCTGTCTGTATCAGTATGGTGGGATCCCGATTCATTGTCTGTATCTGTATAGTGGGATCCCCATTCACTGTCCGTATCTGTATGGTGGTATCCCCATTCACTGTCTGTCTGTATCTGTATGGTGGGATCCCCATTCACAGTCCGTATCTGTATGGTGGGAACCCCATTCACTCTCGTATCTGTATGGTGGTATCCCCAGTCACTGTCTGTCTGTATCTGTATGGTGAGATCCCCACTCACTGTCTGTCTGTATCTGTATGGTTGGATCCACATTCACTGTCTGTCTGTATCTGTATGGTGTAATCCCGATTCACTGTCTGTATCTGTATAGTGGGATCCCCATTCACTGTCCGTATTTGTATGATGGGATCCCCATTCACTGTCTGTATCTGTATGGTGGGATCCCCATTCACTGTCTGTCTCTGTATTGTGGTATCCCCATTCACTGTCTGCCTGTATGGTGGGATCCCCATTCACTGTCTGTATTTGTATGGTGGGATCCCCATTCACTGTCTGTATCTGTATGGTGGGATCCCCATTCACTGTCTGAATCTATATGCTGGGATCCCCATTCACTGTCTGTATCTGTATAGTGCGATCCCCATTCACTGTAGGTATCTGTATGGTGGGATCCCCATTCACTGTTTGTTTCTGTATAATGGGATCTCCATTCACTTTCTGTCTGTATCAGTATGGTCGGATCCACATTCACTGTCTGTATCTGTATGGTGGAAAACCCATTCATTGTCTGTCTGTATCTGAATGGTGGGATCTCCATTCACTGTCTGTCTCCATCTGTATGGTGGGATCCCCATTCACTGTCTGTATCTGTACGGTGGGATCCCCATTCACTGTCTGTCTGTATCTGTATGGTGGTATCCCCATTCATTGTCTGTCTGTATCTGTATGGTGGTATCCCCATTCACTGTCTGTCTGTATCTGTATGGTGAGATCCGCACTCACTGTCTGTCTGTATCTGTATGGTTGGATCCCCATTCACTGTCTGTCTGTATCTGTATGGTGGGATCCCGATTCACTGTCTGTATCTGTATTGTGGTATCCCCATTCACTGTCTGGCTGTATGGTGGGATCCCCATTCACTGTCTGTATCTGTATGGTGGGATCCCCATTCACTGTCTGTATCTGTATTGTGGTATCCCCATTCTCTCTCGTATCTGTATGGTGGTATCCCCATTCACTGTCTGTCTGTATCTGTATGGTGGTATCTCCATTCACTGTCTGTCTGTATCTGTATTGTGAGATCCACATTCACTGCCTGTATCTGTCTGGTGGGATGACCATTCACTGTCTGTATCTATATTGTGGTATCCCCATTCACTGTCTGTCTGTACAGTGAGATGCCCGTTCACTGTCTGTATCCGTATTGTGGTATCACCATTCACTGTCTGTCTGTATAGTGGGATCCCCATTCACTGTCTGTTTGTATAGTGGGATCCCCAGTCACTGTCTGTCTGTATGGTGGGATCCCCATTCACTGTCTGTCTGTATCTGTATGGTGGGATCCCCATTCACTGTCTGTCTGTATCTGTATGGTGGGATCCCCATTCACACTCTGTATCTGTATGGTGGTATCCCCCTTCACTGTCTGTCTGTATCTGTATGGTGAGATCCCCACTCACTGTCTGTCTGTATCTGTATGGTTGGATCCACATTTACTGTCTGTCTGTATCTGTATGGTGGGATCCCCATTCACTGTCTCTATCTGTATAGTGGGATCCCCATTCACTGTCCGTATCTGTATGCTGGGATCCCCATTCACTGTCTGTATCTGTATAATGGGATCTCCATTCACTGTCTGTCTGTATCAGTATGGTTGGATCCACATTCACTGTCTGTGTCTGTATGGTGGAAAACCCATTCATTGTCTGTCTGTATCTGAATGGTGGGATCTCCATTCACTGTCTGTCTCTATCTGTATGGTGGGATCCCCATTCTCTGTCTGTCTGTATCTGTATGGTGGTATACCCATTCACTGTCTGTCTGTATCTGTATGGTGTGATCCCCATTCACTGTCTTTATCTGTATGGTGGGATCCCAATTCACTGTCTGTCTCTATCTGTATGGTGAGATCCGCACTCACTGTCTGTCTGTGTCTGTATGGTGGGATCCCCATTCAGTGTCTGTCTGTATCTGTATGGTGGGTTCCCCATTCATTGTCTGTCTCTATCTGTATGGTGGTATCCCCATTCACTGTCTGTCTGTATCTGTATGGTGAGATCCGCACTCACTGTCTATCTGTATCTGTATGGTTGGATCCCCATTCACTGTCTGTCTGTATCTGTATGGTGGTATCACGATTCATTGTCTGTATCTGTATAGTGGGATCCCCATTCACTGTCCGTATCTGTATGATGGGATCCCCATTCACTGTCTGTATCTGTATGGTGGGATCCCCATTCACTGTCTGTATCTGTATGGTGGGATCCCCATTCACTGTCTGTCTGTATCGGTATTGTGGTATCCCCATTCACTGTCTGTATCTGTATGGTGGGATCCCCATTCACTGTCTGTATCTGTATTGTGGTATCCCCATTCACTGTCTGGCTGTATGGTGGGATCCCCATTTACTGTCTGTATCTGTATGGTGGGATCCCCATTCACTGTCTGTCTGTATCTGTAAGGTGGGTTCCCCATTCACTTTCTATATCTGTATGGTGGTATCCCAATTCACTCTCGTATCTGTATGGTGGTATCCCCATTCACTGTCTGTCTGTATCTGTATGGTGGTATCTCCATTCACTGTCTGTCTGTATCTGTATTGTGAGATCCCCATTCACTGCCTGTATCTGTATGGTACGATCACTATTCACTGTCTGTATCTGTATGGTGGGATCCCCATTCACTGTCTGTCTGTATCTGTATGGTGGGATCCCCATTCACTGTCTGTCTGTATCTGTATGGTGGGATCCCCATTCACACTCTGTATCTGTATGGTGGTATCCCCATTCACTGTCTGTCTGTATCTGTATGGTGGGATCCCCATTCACACTCTGTATCTGTATGGTGGTATCCCCATTCACTGTCTGTCTGTATCTGTATGGTGAGATCCCCACTCACTGTCTGTCTGTATCTGTATGGTTGGATCCACATTTACTGTCTGTCTGTATCTGTATGGTGGGATCCCCATTCACTCTCTGGATCTGTATGGTGGGATCCCCATTCACTGTCTGTATCTGTATAATGGGATCTCCATTCACTGTCTGTCTGTATCGGTATGGTGGGATCCACATTCACTGTCTGTATCTGTATGGTGGAAAACCCATTCATTTTCTGTCTGTATCTGAATGGTGGGATCTCCATTCACTGTCTGTCTCTATCTGTATGGTGGGATCCCCATTCACTGTCTGTCTGTATCTGTATGGTGGTATCCCCATTCACTGTCTGTCTTTATCTGTATGGTGGTATCCCCATTCACTGTCTGTCTGTATCTGTATGGTGTGATCCCCATTCACTGTCTGTCTGTATCTGTATGGTGGGATCCACATTCACTGTCTGTATCTGTATGGTGGGATCCCCATTCACTGTCTGTCTGTATCTGTATGGTGGTATCCCCATTCACTGTCTGTCTGTATCTGTATGGTGGTATCCCCATTCACTGTCTGTCTGTATCTGTATGCTGTGATCCCCATTCACTGTCTGTCTGTATCAGTATGGTGAGATCCCCACTCACTGTCTGTCTGTTCCTGTATGGTGAGATCCTCATTCACTGTCTGTAACTGTATGGTGAAATCCTCAATCACTGTCTGTATCTGTATGGTGGGATCCCCATTCACTGTCTGTCTGTATCTGTATGGTGGGATCCCCATACACTCTCTGGATCTGTGTGGTGGGATCCCCATTCACTGTCTGTATCTGTATGGTGTGATCCCCATTCACTGTCTGTCTGTATCTGTATGGTGGGTTCCCCATTCATTGCCTGTCTGTATCTGTATGGTGGTATTCCCATTCACTGTCTGTATCTGTATGGTGGGATCCCCATTCACTGTCTGTCTGTATCTGTATGGTGGGTTCCCCATTCATTGTCTGTCTGTATCTGTATGATGGTGTCCCCATTCACTGTCTGTCTGTATCTGTATGGTGAGATCCGCACTCACTGTCTGTCTGTATCTGTATGGTTGGATCCCCATTCACTGTCTGTCTGTATCTGTATGGTGGGATCCCGATTCATTGTCTGTATCTGTATAGTGGGATCCCAATTCACTGTCCGTATCTGTATGGTGGTATCCCCATTCACTGTCTGTCTGTATCTGTATGGTGGGATCCACATTCACAGTCCGTATCTGTATGGTGGGAACCCCATTCACTCTCGTATCTGTATGGTGTTATCCCCATTCACTGTCTGTCTCTATTTGTATGGTGGTATCCCTATTCACTGTCTGTCTGTATCTGTATGGTGAGATCCCCACTCACTGTCTGTCTGTATCTGTATGGTTGGATCCACATTCACTGTCTGTCTGTATCTGTATGGTGTAATCCCGATTCACTATCTGTATCTGTATAGTGGGATCCCCATTCACTGTCCGTATTTGTATGATGGGATCACCATTCACTGTCTGTATCTGTATGGTGGGATCCCCATTCACTGTCTGTCTCTGTATTGTGGTATCCCCATTCACTGTCTGTATTTGTATGGTGGGATCCCCATTCACTGTCTGTATCTGTATGGTGGGATTCCCAGTCACTGTCTGAATCTATATGCTGGGATCCCCATTCACTGTCTGTATCTGTATAGTGCGATCCCCATTCACTGTATGTATCTGTATGGTGCGATCCCCATTCACTGTTTGTTTCTGTATAATGGGATCTCCATTCACTGTCTGTCTGTATCAGTATGGTGGGATCCACATTCACTGTCTGTATCTGTATGGTGGAAAACCCATTCATTGTCTGTCTGTATCTGTATGGTGGTATCCCCATTCATTGTCTGTCTGTATCTGTATGGTGGTATCCCCATTCACTTTCTGTCTGTATCTGTATGGTGAGATCCGCACTCACAGTCTGTCTGTATCTGTATGGTTGGATCCCCATTCACTGTCTGTCTGTATCTGTATGGTGGGATCCCGATTCACTGTCTGTATCTGTATTGTGGTATCCCCATTCACTGTCTGGCTGTATGGTGGGATCCCCATTCACTGTCTGTATCTGTATTGTGGTATCCCCATTCACTGTCTGGCTGTATGGTGGGATCCCCATTTACTGTCTGTATCTGTATGGTTGGATCCCCATTCACTGTCTGTCTGTATCTGTAAGGTGGGTTCCCCATTCACTTTCTATATCTGTATGGTGGTATCCCAATTCACTCTCGTATCTGTATGGTGGTATCCCCATTCACTGTCTGTCTGTATCTGTATGGTGGTATCTCCATTCACTGTCTGTCTGTATCTGTATTGTGAGATCCCCATTCACTGCCTGTATCTGTATGGTACGATCACCATTCACTGTCTGTATCTGTATGGTGGGATCCCCATTCACTGTCTGTCTGTATCTGTATGGTGGGATCCCCATTCACTGTCTGTCTGTATCTGTATGGTGGGATCCCCATTCACACTCTGTATCTGTATGGTGGTATCCCCATTCACTGTCTGTCAGTATCTGTATGGTGGGATCCCCATTCACACTCTGTATCTGTATGGTGGTATCCCCATTCACTGTCTGTCTGTATCTGTATGGTGAGATCCCCACTCACTGTCTGTCTGTATCTGTATGGTTGGATCCACATTTACTGTCTGTCTGTATCTGTATGGTGGGATCCCCATTCACTCTCTGGATCTGTATGGTGGGATCCCCATTCACTGTCTGTATCTGTATAATGGGATCTCCATTCACTGTCTGTCTGTATCAGTATGGTGGGATCCACATTCACTGTCTGTATCTGTATGGTGGAAAACCCATTCATTTTCTGTCTGTATCTGAATGGTGGGATCTCCATTCACTGTCTGTCTCTATCTGTATGGTGGGATCCCCATTCACTGTCTGTCTGTATCTGTATGGTGGTATCCCCATTCACTGTCTGTCTTTATCTGTATGGTGGTATCCCCATTCACTGTCTGTCTGTATCTGTATGGTGTGATCCCCATTCACTGTCTGTCTGTATCTGTATGGTGGGATCCACATTCACTGTCTGTATCTGTATGGTGGGATCCCCATTCACTGACAGTCTGTATCTGTATGGTGGTATCCCCATTCACTGTCTGTCTGTATCTGTATGGTGGTATCCCCATTCACTGTCTGTCTGTATCTGTATGCTGTGATCCCCATTCACTGTCTGTCTGTATCAGTATGGTGAGATCCCCACTCACTGTCTGTCTGTTCCTGTATGGTGAGATCCTCATTCACTGTCTGTAACTGTATGGTGAAATCCTCAATCACTGTCTGTATCTGTATGGTGGGATCCCCATTCACTGTCTGTCTGTATCTGTATGGTGGGATCCCCATACACTCTCTGGATCTGTGTGGTGGGATCCCCATTCACTGTCTGTATCTGTATGGTGTGATCCCCATTCACTGTCTGTCTGTATCTGTATGGTGGGTTCCCCATTCATTGCCTGTCTGTATCTGTATGGTGGTATTCCCATTCACTGTCTGTATCTGTATGGTGGGATCCCCATTCACTGTCTGTCTGTATCTGTATGGTGGGTTCCCCATTCATTGTCTGTCTGTATCTGTATGGTGGTGTCCCCATTCACTGTCTGTCTGTATCTGTATGGTGAGATCCGCACTCACTGTCTGTCTGTATCTGTATGGTTGGATCCCCATTCACTGTCTGTCTGTATCTGTATGGTGGGATCCCGATTCATTGTCTGTATCTGTATAGTGGGATCCCCATTCACTGTCCGTATCTGTATGGTGGTATCCCCATTCACTGTCTGTCTGTATCTGTATGGTGGGATCCCCATTCACAGTCCGTATCTGTATGGTGGGAACCCCATTCACTCTCGTATCTGTATGGTGTTATCCCCATTCACTGTCTGTCTCTATTTGTATGGTGGTATCCCTATTCACTGTCTGTCTGTATCTGTATGGTGAGATCCCCACTCACTGTCTGTCTGTATCTGTATGGTGTAATCCCGATTCACTATCTGTATCTGTATAGTGGGATACCCATTCACTGTCCGTATTTGTATGATGGGATCACCATTCACTGTCTGTATCTGTATGGTGGGATCCCCATTCACTGTCTGTCTCTGTATTGTGGTATCCCCATTCACTGTCTGCCTGTATGGTGGGATCCCCATTCACTGTCTGTATTTGTATGGTGGGATCCCCATTCACTGTCTGTATCTGTATGGTGGGATTCCCATTCACTGTCTGAATCTATATGCTGGGATCCCCATTCACTGTCTGTATCTGTATAGTGCGATCCCCATTCACTGTATGTATCTGTATGGTGCGATCCCCATTCACTGTTTGTTTCTGTATAATGGATCTCCATTCACTGTCTGTCTGTATCAGTATGGTGGGATCCACATTCACTGTCTGTATCTGTATGGTGGAAAACCCATTCATTGTCTGTCTGTATCTGTATGGTGGTATCCCCATTCATTGTCTGTCTGTATCTGTATGGTGGTATCCCCATTCACCTTCTGTCTGTATCTGTATGGTGAGATCCGCACTCACTGTCTGTCTGTATCTGTATGGTTGGATCCCCATTCACTGTCTGTCTGTATCTGTATTGTGGGATCCCCATTCACTGTCTGTATTTGTATGGTGGGATCCCCATTCACTGTCTGTATCTGTATGGTGGGATTCCCATTCACTGTCTGAATCTATATGCTGGGATCCCCATTCACTGTCTGTATCTGTATAGTGCGATCCCCATTCACTGTATGTATCTGTATGGTGCGATCCCCATTCACTGTTTGTTTCTGTATAATGGGATCTCCATTCACTGTCTGTCTGTATCAGTATGGTGGGATCCACATTCACTGTCTGTATCTGTATGGTGGAAAACCCATTCATTGTCTGTCTGTATCTGTATGGTGGTATCCCCATTCATTGTCTGTCTGTATCTGTATGGTGGTATCCCCATTCACTTTCTGTCTGTATCTGTATGGTGAGATCCGCACTCACAGTCTGTCTGTATCTGTATGGTTGGATCCCCATTCACTGTCTGTCTGTATCTGTAAGGTGGGTTCCCCATTCACTTTCTATATCTGTATGGTGGTATCCCAATTCACTCTCGTATCTGTATGGTGGTATCCCCATTCACTGTCTGTCTGTATCTGTATGGTGGTATCTCCATTCACTGTCTGTCTGTATCTGTATTGTGAGATCCCCATTCACTGCCTGTATCTGTATGGTACGATCACCATTCACTGTCTGTATCTGTATGGTGGGATCCCCATTCACTGTCTGTCTGTATCTGTATGGTGGGATCCCCATTCACTGTCTGTCTGTATCTGTATGGTGGGATCCCCATTCACACTCTGTATCTGTATGGTGGTATCCCCATTCACTGTCTGTCTGTATCTGTATGGTGGGATCCCCATTCACACTCTGTATCTGTATGGTGGTATCCCCATTCACTGTCTGTCTGTATCTGTATGGTGAGATCCCCACTCACTGTCTGTCTGTATCTGTATGGTTGGATCCACATTTACTGTCTGTCTGTATCTGTATGGTGGGATCCCCATTCACTCTCTGGATCTGTATGGTGGGATCCCCATTCACTGTCTGTATCTGTATAATGGGATCTCCATTCACTCTCTGTCTGTATCAGTATGGTGGGATCCACATTCACTGTCTGTATCTGTATGGTGGAAAACCCATTCATTTTCTGTCTGTATCTGAATGGTGGGATCTCCATTCACTGTCTGTCTCTATCTGTATGGTGGGATCCCCATTCACTGTCTGTCTGTATCTGTATGGTGGTATCCCCATTCACTGTCTGTCTTTATCTGTATGGTGGTATCCCCATTCACTGTCTGTCTGTATCTGTATGGTGTGATCCCCATTCACTGTCTGTCTGTATCTGTATGGTGGGATCCACATTCACTGTCTGTATCTGTATGGTGGGATCCCCATTCACTGTCTGTCTGTAGCTGTATGGTGGTATCCCCATTCACTGTCTGTCTGTATCTGTATGGTGGTATCCCCATTCACTGTCTGTCTGTATCTGTATGCTGTGATCCCCATTCACTGTCTGTCTGTATCAGTATGGTGAGATCCCCACTCACTGTCTGTCTGTTCCTGTATGGTGAGATCCTCATTCACTGTCTGTAACTGTATGGTGAAATCCTCAATCACTGTCTGTATCTGTATGGTGGGATCCCCATTCACTGTCTGTCTGTATCTGTATGGTGGGATCCCCATACACTCTCTGGATCTGTGTGGTGGGATCCCCATTCACTGTCTGTATCTGTATGGTGTGATCCCCATTCACTGTCTGTCTGTATCTGTATGGTGGGTTCCCCATTCATTGCCTGTCTGTATCTGTATGGTGGTATTCCCATTCACTGTCTGTATCTGTATGGTGGGATCCCCATTCACTGTCTGTCTGTATCTGTATGGTGGGTTCCCCATTCATTGTCTGTCTGTATCTGTATGGTGGTGTCCCCATTCACTGTCTGTCTGTATCTGTATGGTGAGATCCGCACTCACTGTCTGTCTGTATCTGTATGGTTGGATCCCCATTCACTGTCTGTCTGTATCTGTATGGTGGGATCCCGATTCATTGTCTGTATCTGTATAGTGGGATCCCCATTCACTGTCCGTATCTGTATGGTGGTATCCCCATTCACTGTCTGTCTGTATCTGTATGGTGGGATCCCCATTCACAGTCCGTATCTGTATGGTGGGAACCCCATTCACTCTCGTATCTGTATGGTGTTATCCCCATTCACTGTCTGTCTCTATTTGTATGGTGGTATCCCTATTCACTGTCTGTCTGTATCTGTATGGTGAGATCCCCACTCACTGTCTGTCTGTATCTGTATGGTGTAATCCCGATTCACTATCTGTATCTGTATAGTGGGATACCCATTCACTGTCCGTATTTGTATGATGGGATCACCATTCACTGTCTGTATCTGTATGGTGGGATCCCCATTCACTGTCTGTCTCTGTATTGTGGTATCCCCATTCACTGTCTGCCTGTATGGTGGGATCCCCATTCACTGTCTGTATTTGTATGGTGGGATCCCCATTCACTGTCTGTATCTGTATGGTGGGATTCCCATTCACTGTCTGAATCTATATGCTGGGATCCCCATTCACTGTCTGTATCTGTATAGTGCGATCCCCATTCACTGTATGTATCTGTATGGTGCGATCCCCATTCACTGTTTGTTTCTGTATAATGGATCTCCATTCACTGTCTGTCTGTATCAGTATGGTGGGATCCACATTCACTGTCTGTATCTGTATGGTGGAAAACCCATTCATTGTCTGTCTGTATCTGTATGGTGGTATCCCCATTCATTGTCTGTCTGTATCTGTATGGTGGTATCCCCATTCACCTTCTGTCTGTATCTGTATGGTGAGATCCGCACTCACTGTCTGTCTGTATCTGTATGGTTGGATCCCCATTCACTGTCTGTCTGTATCTGTATGGTGGGATCCCGATTCACTGTCTGTATCTGTATTGTGGTATCCCCATTCACTGTCTGGCTGTATGGTGGGATCCCCATTCACTGTCTGTATCTGTATGGTGGGATCCCCATTCACTGTCTGTATGTGTATTGTGGTATCCCCATTCACTGTCTGGCTGTATGGTGGGATTCCCAATCACTCTCTGGATCTGTATGGTGGGATCCCCATTTACTGTCTGTATCTGTATGGTGGGATCCCCATTCACTGTCTGTCTGTATCTGTATGGTGGGTTCCCCATTCACTTTCTATATCTGTATTGTGGTATCCCCATTCACTCTCGTATCTGTATGGTGGTATCCCCATTCACTGTCTGTCTGTATCTGTATGGTGGTATCTCCATTCACTGTCTGTCTGTATCTGTATTGTGAGATCCACATTCACTGCCTGTATCTGTATGGTGGGATCACCATTCACTGTCTGTCTGTACAGTGAGATCCCCATTCACTGTCTGTATCCGTATTGTGGTGTCACCTTTCACTGTCTGTCTGTATAGTGGGATCCCCATTCACTGTCTGTCTGTATAGTGGGATCCCCATTCACTGTCTGTCTGTATGGTGGGATCCCCATTCACTGTCTGTCTGTATCTGTATGGTGGGATCCCCATTCACTGTCTGTCTGTATTTGTATGGTGGGATCCCCATTCACATTCTGTATCTGTATGGTGGTATCCCCATTCACTGTCTGTCTGTATCTGTATGGTGAGATCCCCACTCACTGTCTGTCTGTATCTGTATGGTTGGATGCACATTTACTGTCTGTCTGTATCTGTATGGTGGGATCCCCATTCACTGTCTGAATCTGTATAGTGGGATCCCCATTCACTGTCCGTATCTGTATGCTGGGATCCCCATTCACTGTCTGTATCTGTACAATGGGATCTCCATTCACTGTCTGTCTGTATCAGTATGGTGGGATCCACATTCACTGACTGTATCTGTATGGTGGAAAACCCATTCATTGTCTGTCTGTATCTGAATGGTGGGATCTCCATTCACTGTCTGTCTGTATCTGTATGGTGGTATCCCCATTCACTGTCTGTCTTTATCTGTATGGTGGTATCCCCATTCACTGTCTGTCTGTATCTGTATGGTGTGATCCCCATTCACTGTCTGTATCTGTATGGTGGGATCCCAATTCACTGTCTGTCTGTATCTGTATGGTGAGATCCGCACTCACTGTCTGTCTGTGTCTGTATGGTGGGATCCCCATTCAGTGTCTGTCTGTATCTGTATGGTGGGTTCCCCATTCATTGTCTGTCTGCATCTGTATGGTGGTATCCCCATTCACTGTCTGTCTGTATCTGTATGGTGAGATCCGCACTCACTGTCTGTCTGTATCTGTATGGTTGGATCCCCATTCACTGTCTGTCTGTATCTGTATGGTGGGATCACGGTTCATTGTCTGTATCTGTATAGTGGGATCCCCATTCACTGTCCGTATCTGTATGATGGGATCCCCATTCACTGTCTGTATCTGTATGGTGGGATCCCCATTCACTCTCGTATCTGTATGGTGGTATCCCCATTCACTGTCTGTCTGTATCTGTATGGTGGTATCTCCATTCACTGTCTGTCTGTATCTGTATTGTGAGATCCCCATTCACTGTCTGTATCAGTATGGTGGGATCCACATTCACTGTCTGTATCTGTATGGTGGAAAACCCATTCATTGTCTGTCTGTATCTGAATGGTGGGATCTCCATTCACTGTCTGTCTGTATCTGTATTGTGAGATCCCCATTCTCTGTCTGTATCTGTATAGTGCGATCCCCATTCACTGTATGTATCTGTATGGTGGGATCCCCATTCACTGTCTGTATCTGTACGGTGGGATCCCCATTCACTGTCTGTCTGTATCTGTATGGTGGTATCCCCATTCATTGTCTGTCTGTATCTGTATGGTGGTATCCCCATTCACTGTCTGTCTGTATCTGTATGGTGAGATCCGCACTCACTGTCTGTCTGTATCTGTATGTTTGGATCCCCATTCACTGTCTGTCTGTATCTGTATGGTGGGATCCCGATTCACTGTCTGTATCTGTATTGTGGTATCCCCATTCACTGTCTGGCTGTATGGTGGGATCCCCATTCACTGTCTGTATCTGTATGGTGGGATCCCCATTCACTGTCTGTATCTGTATTGTGGTATCCCCATTCACTGTCTGACTGTATGGTGGGATCCCCAATCACTCTCTGGATCTGTATGGTGGGATCCCCATTTACTGTCTGTATCTGTATGGTGGGATCCCCATTCACTGTCTGTCTGTATCTGTATGGTGGGTTCCCCATTCACTTTCTATATCTGTATTGTGGTATCCCCATTCACTCTCGTATCTGTATGGTGGTATCCCCATTCACTGTCTGTCTGTATCTGTATGGTGGTATCTCCATTCACTGTCTGTCTGTATCTGTATTGTGAGATCCACATTCACTGCCTGTATCTGTATGGTGGGATGACCATTCACTGTATGTATCTGTATTGTCGTATCCCCATTCACTGTCTGTATCTGTATGGTGGGATCCCCATTCACTGTCTGTATCTGTATTGTGGTATCCCCATTCACTGTCTGGCTGTATGGTGGGATCCCCATTTACTGTCTGTATCTGTATGGTTGGATCCCCATTCACTGTCTGTCTGTATCTGTATGGTGGGATCCCCATTCACTTTCTATATCTGTATGGTGGTATCCCAATTCCCTCTCGTATCTGTATGGTGGTATCCCCATTCACTGTCTGTCTGTATCTGTATGGTGGGATCCCCATTCACACTCTGTATCTGTATGGTGGTATCCCCATTCACTGTCTGTCTGTATCTGTATGGTGGGATCCCCATTCACACTCTGTATCTGTATGGTGGTATCCCCATTCACTGTCTGTCTGTATCTGTATGGTGAGATCCCCACTCACTGTCTGTCTGTATCTGTATGTTTGGATCCACATTTACTGTCTGTCTGTATCTGTATGGTGGGATCCCCATTCACTCTCTGGATCTGTATGGTGGGATCCCCATTCACTGTCTGTATCTGTATAATGGGATCTCCATTCACTGTCTGTCTGTATCAGTATGGTGGGATCCACATTCACTGTCTGTATCTGTATGGTGGAAAACCCATTCATTTTCTGTCTGTATCTGAATGGTGGGATCTCCATTCACTGTCTGTCTCTATCTGTATGGTGGGATCCCCATTCACTGTCTGTCTGTATCTGTATGGTGGTATCCCCATTCACTGTCTGTCTTTATCTGTATGGTGGTATCCCCATTCACTGTCTGTCTGTATCTGTATGGTGTGATCCCCATTCACTGTCTGTCTGTATCTGTATGGTGGTATCCCCATTCACTGTCTGTCTGTATCTGTATGGTGAGATCCCCACTCACTGTCTGTCTGTATCTGTATGGTTGGATGCACATTTACTGTCTGTCTGTATCTGTATGGTGGGATCCCCATTCACTGTCTGTATCTGTATAGTGGGATCCCCATTCACTGTCCGTATCTGTATGCTGGGATCCCCATTCACTGTCTGTATCTGTATAATGGGATCTCCATTCACTGTCTGTCTGTATCAGTATGGTGGGATCCACATTCACTGACTGTATCTGTATGGTGGAAAACCCATTCATTGTCTGTCTGTATCTGAATGGTGGGATCTCCATTCACTGTCTGTCTGTATCTGTATGGTGGTATCCCCATTCACTGTCTGTCTTTATCTGTATGGTGGTATCCCCATTCACTGTCTGTCTGTATCTGTATGGTGTGATCCCCATTCACTGTCTGTATCTGTATGGTGGGATCCCAATTCACTGTCTGTCTGTATCTGTATGGTGAGATCCGCACTCACTGTCTGTCTGTGTCTGTATGGTGGGATCCCCATTCAGTGTCTGTCTGTATCTGTATGGTGGGTTCCCCATTCATTGTCTGTCTGCATCTGTATGGTGGTATCCCCATTCACTGTCTGTCTGTATCTGTATGGTGAGATCCGCACTCACTGTCTGTCTGTATCTGTATGGTTGGATCCCCATTCACTGTCTGTCTGTATCTGTATGGTGGGATCACGGTTCATTGTCTGTATCTGTATAGTGGGATCCCCATTCACTGTCCGTATCTGTATGATGGGATCCCCATTCACTGTCTGTATCTGTATGGTGGGATCCCCATTCACTCTCGTATCTGTATGGTGGTATCCCCATTCACTGTCTGTCTGTATCTGTATGGTGGTATCTCCATTCACTGTCTGTCTGTATCTGTATTGTGAGATCCCCATTCACTGTCTGTATCTGTATAGTGCGATCCCCATTCACTGTATGTATCTGTATGGTGGGATCCCCATTCACTGTTTGTTTCTGTATAATGGGATCTCCATTCACTGTCTGTCTGTATCAGTATGGTGGGATCCACATTCACTGTCTGTATCTGTTTGGTGGAAAACCCATTCATTGTCTGTCTGTATCTGAATGGTGGGATCTCCATTCACTGTCTGTCTGTATCTGTATTGTGAGATCCCCATTCTCTGTCTGTATCTGTATAGTGCGATCCCCATTCACTGTATGTATCTGTATGGTGGGATCCCCATTCACTGTCTGTATCTGTACGGTGGGATCCCCATTCACTGTCTGTCTGTATCTGTATGGTGGTATCCCCTTTCATTGTCTGTCTGTATCTGTATGGTGGTATCCCCATTCACTGTCTGTCTGTATCTGTATGGTGAGATCCGCACTCACTGTCTGTCTGTATCTGTATGGTTGGATCCCCATTCACTGTCTGTCTGTATCTGTATGGTGGGATCCCGATTCACTGTCTGTATCTGTATTGTGGTATCCCCATTCACTGTCTGGCTGTATGGTGGGATCCCCATTCACTGTCTGTATCTGTATGGTGGGATCCCCATTCACTGTCTGTATCTGTATTGTGGTATCCCCATTCACTGTCTGACTGTATGGTGGGATCCCCAATCACTCTCTGGATCTGTATGGTGGGATCCCCATTTACTGTCTGTATCTGTATGGTGGGATCCCCATTCACTGTCTGTCTGTATCTGTATGGTGGGTTCCCCATTCACTTTCTATATCTGTATTGTGGTATCCCCATTCACTCTCGTATCTGTATGGTGGTATCCCCATTCACTGTCTGTCTGTATCTGTATGGTGGTATCTCCATTCACTGTCTGTCTGTATCTGTATTGTGAGATCCCCATTCACTGCCTGTATCTGTATGGTGGGATGACCATTCACTGTATGTATCTGTATTGTCGTATCCCCATTCACTGTCTGTATCTGTATGGTGGGATCCCCATTCACTGTCTGTATCTGTATTGTGGTATCCCCATTCACTGTCTGGCTGTATGGTGGGATCCCCATTTACTGTCTGTATCTGTATGGTTGGATCCCCATTCACTGTCTGTCTGTATCTGTAAGGTGGGTTCCCCATTCACTTTCTATATCTGTATGGTGGTATCCCAATTCACTCTCGTATCTGTATGGTGGTATCCCCATTCACTGTCTGTCTGTATCTGTATGGTGGGATCTCCATTCACTGTCTGTCTGTATCTGTATGGTGGGATCCCCATTCACACTCTGTATCTGTATGGTGGTATCCCCATTCACTGTCTGTCTGTATCTGTATGGTGGGATCCCCATTCACACTCTGTATCTGTATGGTGGTATCCCCATTCACTGTCTGTCTTTATCTGTATGGTGAGATCCCCACTCACTGTCTGTCTGTATCTGTATGGTTGGATCCACATTTACTGTCTGTCTGTATCTGTATGGTGGGATCCCCATTCACTCTCTGGATCTGTATGGTGGGATCCCCATTCACTGTCTGTATCTGTATAATGGGATCTCCATTCACTGTCTGTCTGTATCAGTATGGTGGGATCCACATTCACTGTCTGTATCTGTATGGTGGAAAACCCATTCATTTTCTGTCTGTATCTGAATGGTGGGATCTCCATTCACCGTCTGTCTCTATCTGTATGGTGGGATCCCCATTCACTGTCTGTCTGTATCTGTATGGTGGTATCCCCATTCACTGTCTGTCTTTATCTGTATGGTGGTATCCCCATTCACTGTCTGTCTGTATCTGTATGGTGTGATCCCCATTCACTGTCTGTCTGTATCTGTATGGTGGGATCCACATTCACTGTCTGTATCTGTATGGTGGGATCCCCATTCACTGTCTGTCTGTATCTGTATGGTGGTATCCCCATTCACTGTCTGTCTGTATCTGTATGGTGGTATCCCCATTCACTGTCTGTCTGTATCTGTATGCTGTGATCCCCATTCACTGTCTGTCTGTATCTGTATGGTGGGATCCACATTCACTGTCTGTTTCTGTATGGTGAGATCCTCATTCACTGTCTGTATCTGTATGGTGAAATCCTCAATCACTGTCTGTATCTGTATGGTGGGATCCCCATTCACTGTCTGTCTGTATCTGTATGGTGGGATCCCCATACACTCTCTGGATCTGTGCGGTGGGATCCCCATTCACTGTCTGTATCTGTATGGTGTGATCCCCATTCACTGTCTGTCTGTATCTGTATGGTGGGTTCCCCATTCATTGCCTGTCTGTATCTGTATGGTGGTATCCCCATTCACTGTCTGTATCTGTATGGTGGGATCCCCATTCACTGTCTGTCTGTATCTGTATGGTGGGTTCCCCATTCATTGTCTGTCTGTATCTGTATGGTGGTGTCCCCATTCACTGTCTGTCTGTATCTGTATGGTGAGATCCGCACTCACTGTCTGTCTGTATCTGTATGGTTGGATCCCCATTCACTGTCTGTCTGTATCTGTATGGTGGGATCCCGATTCATTGTCTGTATCTGTATAGTGGGATCCCCATTCACTGTCCGTATCTGTATGGTGGTATCCCCATTCACTGTCTGTCTGTATCTGTATGGTGGGATCCCCATTCACAGTCCGTATCTGTATGGTGGGAACCACATTCACTCTCGTATCTGTATGGTGTTATCCCCATTCACTGTCTGTCTCTATTTGTATGGTGGTATCCCCATTCACTGTCTGTCTGTATCTGTATGGTGAGATCCCCACTCACTGTCTGTCTGTATCTGTATGGTTGGATCCACATTCACTGTCTGTCTGTATCTGTATGGTGTAATCCCGATTCACTATCTGTATCTGTATAGTGGGATCCCCATTCACTGTCCGTATTTGTATGATGGGATCACCATTCACTGTCTGTATCTGTATGGTGGGATCCCCATTCACTGTCTGTCTCTGTATTGTGGTATCCCCATTCACTGTCTGCCTGTATGGTGGGATCCCCATTCACTGTCTGTATTTGTATGGTGGGATCCCCATTCACTGTCTGTATCTGTATGGTGGGATCCCCATTCACTGTCTGAATCTATATGCTGGGATCCCCATTCACTGTCTGTATCTGTATAGTGCGATCCCCATTCACTGTATGTATCTGTATGGTGGAATCCCCATTCACTGTTTGTTTCTGTATAATGGGATCTCCATTCACTGTCTGTCTGTATCAGTATGGTGGGATCCACATTCACTGTCTGTATCTGTATGGTGGAAAACCCATTCATTGTCTGTCTGTATCTGAATGGTGGGATCTCCATTCACTGTCTGTCTGTATCAGTATGGTGGGATCCACATTCACTGTCTGTATCTGTATGGTGGAAAACCCATTCATTGTCTGTCTCCATCTGTATGGTGGGATCCCCATTGACTGTCTGTATCTGTACGGTTGGATCGCCATTCACTGTCTGTCTGTATCTGTATGGTGGTATCCCCATTCATTGTCTGTCTGTATCTGTATGGTGGTATCCCCATTCACTTTCTGTCTGTATCTGTATGGTGAGATCCGCACTCACTGTCTGTCTGTATCTGTATGGTTGGATCCCCATTCACTGTCTGTCTGTATCTGTATGGTGGGATCCCGATTCACTCTCTGTATCTGTATTGTGGTATCCCCATTCACTGTCTGGCTGTATGGTGGGATCCCCATTCACTGTCTGTATCTGTATGGTGGGATCCCCATTCACTGTCTGTATCTGTATTGTGGTATCCCCATTCACTGTCTGGCTGTATCTGTATGGTGGGTTCCCCATTCACTTTCTATATCTGTATTGTGGTATCCCCATTCACTCTCGTATCTGTATGGTGGTATCCCCATTCACTGTCTGTCTGTATCTGTATGGTGGTATCTCCATTCACTATCTGTCTGTATCTGTATTGTGAGATCCACATTCACTGCCTGTATCTGTATGGTGGGATCACCATTCACTGTCTGTCTGTACAGTGAGATCCCCATTCACTGTCTGTATCCGTATTGTGGTGTCACCTTTCACTGTCTGTCTGTATAGTGGGATCCCCATTCACTGTCTGTCTGTATAGTGGGATCCCCATTCACTGTCTGTCTGTATGGTGGGATCCCCATTCACTGTCTGTCTGTATCTGTATGGTGGGATCCCCATTCACTGTCTGTCTGTATTTGTATGGTGGGATCCCCATTCACATTCTGTATCTGTATGGTGGTATCCCCATTCACTGTCTGTCTGTATCTGTATGGTGAGATCCCCACTCACTGTCTGTCTGTATCTGTATGGTTGGATGCACATTTACTGTCTGTCTGTATCTGTATGGTGGGATCCCCATTCACTGTCTGTATCTGTATAGTGGGATCCCCATTCACTGTCCGTATCTGTATGCTGGGATCCCCATTCACTGTCTGTATCTGTATGGTGGAAAACCCATTCATTGTCTGTCTCTATCTGTATGGTGGGATCCCCATTCACTGTCTGTCTGTATCTGTATGGTGGTATCCCCATTCACTGTCTGTCTGTATCTGTATGGTGTGATCCCCATTCACTGTCTGTATCTGTATGGTGGGATCCCAATTCACTGTCTGTCTGTATCTATATGGTGAGATCCGCACTCACTGTCTGTCTGTGTCTGTATGGTGGGATCCCCATTCAGTGTCTGTCTGTATCTGTATGGTGGGTTCCCCATTCATTGTCTGTCTGCATCTGTATGATGGTATCCCCATTCACTGTCTGTCTGTATCTGTATGGTGAGATCCGCACTCACTGTCTGTCTGTATCTGTATGGTTGGATCCCCATTCACTGTCTGTCTGTATCTGTATGGTGGGATCACGGTTCATTGTCTGTATCTGTATAGTGGGATCCCCATTCACTGTCCGTATCTGTATGATGGGATCCCCATTCACTGTCTGTATCTGTATGGTGGGATCCCCATTCACTCTCGTATCTGTATGGTGGTATCCCCATTCACTGTCTGTCTGTATCTGTATGGTGGTATCTCCATTCACTGTCTGTCTGTATCTGTATTGTAAGATCCCCATTCACTGTCTGTATCTGTATAGTGCGATTCCCATTCACTGCATGTATCTGTATGGTGGGATCCCCATTCACTGTTTGTTTCTGTATAATGGGATCTCCATTCACTGTCTGTCTGTATCAGTATGGTGGGATCCACATTCACTGTCTGTATCTGTATGGTGGAAAACCCATTCATTGTCTGTCTGTATCTGAATGGTGGGATCTCCATTCACTGTCTGTCTGTATCTGTATTGTGAGATCCCCATTCTCTGTCTGTATCTGTATAGTGCGATCCCCATTCACTGTATGTATCTGTATGGTGGGATCCCCATTCACTGTCTGTATCTGTACGGTGGGATCCCCATTCACTGTCTGTCTGTATCTGTATGGTGGTATCCCCATTCATTGTCTGTCTGTATCTGTATGGTGGTATCCCCATTCACTGTCTGTCTGTATCTGTATGGTGAGATCCGCACTCACTGTCTGTCTGTATCTGTATGGTTGGATCCCCATTCACTGTCTGTCTGTATCTGTATGGTGGGATCCCGATTCACTGTCTGTATCTGTATTGTGGTATCCCCATTCACTGTCTGGCTGTATGGTGGGAAACCCATTCACTGTCTGTATCTGTATGGTGGGATCCCCATTCACTGTCTGTATCTGTATTGTGGTATCCCCATTCACTGTCTGACTGTATGGTGGGATCCCCAATCACTCTCTGGATCTGTATGGTGGGATCCCCATTTACTGTCTGTATCTGTATGGTGGGATCCCCATTCACTGTCTGTCTGTATCTGTATGGTGGGTTCCCCATTCACTTTCTATATCTGTATTGTGGTATCCCCATTCACTCTCGTATCTGTATGGTGGTATCCCCATTCACTGTCTGTCTGTATCTGTATGGTGGTATCTCCATTCACTGTCTGTCTGTATCTGTATTGTGAGATCCACATTCACTGCCTGTATCTGTATGGTGGGATGACCATTCACTGTATGTATCTGTATTGTGGTATCCCCATTCACTGTCTGTCTGTACAGTGAGATGCCCATTCACTGTCTGTATCCGTATTGTGGTATCACCTTTCACTGTCTGTCTGTATAGTGGGATCCCCATTCACTGTCTGTCTGTATAGTGGGATCCCCATTCACTGTCTGTCTGTATGGTGGGATCCCCATTCACTGTCTGTCTGTATCTGTATGGTGGGATCCCCATTCACTGTCTGTCTGTATCTGTATGGTGGGATCCCCATTCACACTCTGTATCTGGATGGTGGTTTCCCCCTTCACTGTCTGTCTGTATCTGTATGGTGAGATCCCCACTCACTGTCTGTCTGTATCTGTATGGTTGGATCCACATTGACTGTCTGTCTGTATCTGTATGGTGGGATCCCCATTCACTGTCTCTATCTGTATAGTGGGATCCCCATTCACTGTCCGTATCTGTATGCTGGGATCCCCATTCACTGTCTGTATCTGTATAATGGGATCTCCATTCACTGTCTGTCTGTATCAGTATGGTGGGATCCACATTCACTGTCTGTATCTGTATGGTGGAAAACCCATTCATTGTCTGTCTGTATCTGAATGGTGGGATCTCCATTCACTGTCTGTCTCTATCTGTATGGTGGGATCCCCATTCACTGTCTGTCTGTATCTGTATGGTGGTATCCCCATTCACTGTCTGTCTGTATCTGTATGGTGTGATCCCCATTCACTGTCTGTATCTGTATGGTGGGATCCCAATTCACTGTCTGTCTGTATCTATATGGTGAGATCCGCACTCACTGTCTGTCTGTGTCTGTATGGTGGGATCCCCATTCAGTGTCTGTCTGTATCTGTATGGTGGGTTCCCCATTCATTGTCTGTCTGCATCTGTATGGTGGTATCCCCATTCACTGTCTGTCTGTATCTGTATGGTGAGATCCGCACTCACTGTCTGTCTGTATCTGTATGGTTGGATCCCCATTCACTGTCTGTCTGTATCTGTATGGTGGGATCACGGTTCATTGTCTGTATCTGTATAGTGGGATCCCCATTCACTGTCCGTATCTGTAAGATGGGATCCCCATTCACTGTCTGTATCTGTATGGTGGGATCCCCATTCACTCTCGTATCTGTATGGTGGTATCCCCATTCACTGTCTGTCTGTATCTGTATGGTGGTATCTCCATTCACTGTCTGTCTGTATCTGTATTGTAAGATCCCCATTCACTGTCTGTATCTGTATAGTGCGATTCCCATTCACTGCATGTATCTGTATGGTGGGATCCCCATTCACTGTTTGTTTCTGTATAATGGGATCTCCATTCACTGTCTGTCTGTATCAGTATGGTGGGATCCACATTCACTGTCTGTATCTGTATGGTGGAAAACCCATTCATTGTCTGTCTGTATCTGAATGGTGGGATCTCCATTCACTGTCTGTCTGTATCTGTATTGTGAGATCCCCATTCTCTGTCTGTATCTGTATAGTGCGATCCCCATTCACTGTATGTATCTGTATGGTGGGATCCCCATTCACTGTCTGTATCTGTACGGTGGGATCCCCATTCACTGTCTGTCTGTATCTGTATGGTGGTATCCCCATTCATTGTCTGTCTGTATCTGTATGGTGGTATCCCCATTCACTGTCTGTCTGTATCTGTATGGTGAGATCCGCACTCACTGTCTGTCTGTATCTGTATGGTTGGATCCCCATTCACTGTCTGTCTGTATCTGTATGGTGGGATCCCGATTCACTGTCTGTATCTGTATTGTGGTATCCCCATTCACTGTCTGGCTGTATGGTGGGATCCCCATTCACTGTCTGTATCTGTATGGTGGGATCCCCATTCACTGTCTGTATCTGTATTGTGGTATCCCCATTCACTGTTTGACTGTATGGTGGGATCCCCAATCACTCTCTGGATCTGTATGGTGGGATCCCCATTTACTGTCTGTATCTGTATGGTGGGATCCCCATTCACTGTCTGTCTGTATCTGTATGGTGGGTTCCCCATTCACTTTCTATATCTGTATTGTGGTATCCCCATTCACTCTCGTATCTGTATGGTGGTATCCCCATTCACTGTCTGTCTGTATCTGTATGGTGGTATCTCCATTCACTGTCTGTCTGTATCTGTATTGTGAGATCCACATTCACTGCCTGTATCTGTATGGTGGGATGACCATTCACTGTATGTATCTGTATTGTGGTATCCCCATTCACTGTCTGTCTGTACAGTGAGATGCCCATTCACTGTCTGTATCCGTATTGTGGTATCACCTTTCACTGTCTGTCTGTATACTGGGATCCCCATTCACTGTCTGTCTGTATAGTGGGATCCCCATTCACTGTCTGTCTGTATGGTGGGATCCCCATTTACTGTCTGTCTGTATCTGTATGGTGGGATCCCCATTCACTGTCTGTCTGTATCTGTATGGTGGGATCCCCATTCACACTCTGTATCTGGATGGTGGTTTCCCCCTTCACTGTCTGTCTGTATCTGTATGGTGAGATCCCCACTCACTGTCTGTCTGTATCTGTATGGTTGGATCCACATTGACTGTCTGTCTGTATCTGTATGGTGGGATCCCCATTCACTGTCTCTATCTGTATAGTGGGATCCCCATTCACTGTCCGTATCTGTATGCTGGGATCCCCATTCACTGTCTGTATCTGTATAATGGGATCTCCATTCACTGTCTGTCTGTATCAGTATGGTGGGATCCACATTCACTGTCTGTGTCTGTATGGTGGAAAACCCATTCATTGTCTGTCTGTATCTGAATGGTGGGATCTCCATTCACTGTCTGTCTCTATCAGTATGGTGGGATCCCCATTCACTGTCTGTCTGTATCTGTATGGTGGTATCCCCATTCACTGTCTGTCTGTAGCTGTATGGTGTGATCCCCATTCACTGTCTGTATCTGTATGGTGGGATCCCAATTCACTGTCTGTCTGTATCTGTATGGTGAGATCCGCACTCACTGTCTGTCTGTGTCTGTATGGTGGGATCCCCATTCAGTGTCTGTCTGTATCTGTATGGTGGGTTCCCCATTCATTGTCTGTCTGTATCTGTATGGTGGTATCCCCATTCACTGTCTGTCTGTATCTGTATGGTGAGATCCGCACTCACTGTCTATCTGTATCTGTTTGGTTGGATCCCCATTCACTGTCTGTCTGTATCTGTATGGTGGGATCACGATTCATTGTCTGTATCTGTATAGTGGGATCCCCATTCACTGTCCGTATCTGTATGATGGGATCCCCATTCACTGTCTGTATCTGTATGGTGGGATCCCCATTCACTGTCCGTATCTGTATGGTGGGATCCCCATTCACTGTCTGTCTGTATCGGTATTGTGGTATCCCCATTCACTGTCTGTATCTGTATGGTGGGATCCCCATTCACTGTCTGTATCTGTATTGTGGTATCCCCATTCACTGTCTGGCTGTATGGTGGGATCCCCATTTACTGTCTGTATCTGTATGGTTGGATCCCCATTCACTGTCTGTCTGTATCTGTAAGGTGGGTTCCCCATTCACTTTCTATATATGTATGGTGGTATCCCAATTCACTCTCGTATCTGTATGGTGGTATCCCCATTCACTGTCTGTCTGTATCTGTATGGTGGTATCTCCATTCACTGTCTGTCTGTATCTGTATTGTGAGATCCCCATTCACTGCCTGTATCTGTATGGTAGGATCACCATTCACTGTCTGTATCTGTATGGTGGTATCCCCATTCACTGTCTGTCTGTATCTGTATGGTGTGATCCCCATTCACTGTCTGTATGTATCAGTATGGTGAGATCCCCACTCACTGTCTGTCTGTTTCTGTATGGTGGTATCCCCATTCACTGTCTGTCTGTATCTGTATGGTGAGATCCTCATTCACTGTCTGTATCTGTATGGTGAGATCCTCAATCACTGTCTGTATCTGTATGGTGGGATCCCCATTCACTGTCTGTCTGTATCTGTATGGTGGGATCCCCATACACTCTCTGGATCTGTGTGGTGGGATCCCCATTCACTGTCTGTATCTGTATGGTGTGATCCCCATTCACTGTCTGTCTGTATAGTGGGATCCCCATTCACTGTCTGTCTGTATGGTGGGATTCCCATTCACACTCTGTATCTGTATGGTGGTATCCCCCTTCACTGTCTGTCTGTATCTGTATGGTGAGATCCCCACTCACTGTCTGTCTGTATCTGTATGGTTGGATCCACATTTACTGTCTGTCTGTATCTGTATGGTGGGATCCCCATTCACTGTCTCTATCTGTATAGTGGGATCCCCATTCACTGTCCGTATCTGTATGCTGGGATCCCCATTCACTGTCTGTATCTGTATAATGGGATCTCCATTCACTGTCTGTCTGTATCAGTATGGTGGGATCCACATTCACTGTCTGTGTCTGTATGGTGGAGAACCCATTCATTGTCGGTCTGTATCTGAATGGTGGGATCTCCATTCACTGTCTGTCTCTATCTGTATGGTGGGATCCCCATTCTCTGTCTGTCTGTATCTGTATGGTGAGATCCACACTCACTGTCTGTCTGTGTCTGTATGGTGGGATCCCCATTCAGTGTCTGTCTGTATCTGTATGGTGGGTTCCCCATTCATTGTCTGTCTGTATCTGTATAGTGGTATCCCCATTCACTGTCTGTCTGTATCTGTATGGTGAGATCCGCACTCACTGTCTATCTGTATCTGTATGGTTGGATCCCCATTCACTGTCTGTCTGTATCTGTATGGTGGGATCACGATTCATTGTCTGTATCTGTATAGTGGGATCCCCATTCACTGTCCGTATCTGTATGATGGGATCCCCATTCACTGTCTGTATCTGTATGGTGGGATCCCCATTCACTGTCTGTATCTGTATGGTGGGATCCCCATTCACTGTCTGTCTGTATCGGTATTGTGGTATCCCCATTCACTGTCTGTATCTGTATGGTGGGATCCCCATTTACTGTCTGTATCTGTATGGTTGGATCCCCATTCACTGTCTGTCTGTATCTGTAAGGTGGGTTCCCCATTCAATTTCTATATCTGTATGGTGGTATCCCAATTCACTCTCGTATCTGTATGGTGGTATCCCCATTCACTGTCTGTCTGTATCTGTATGGTGGTATCTCCATTCACTGTCTGTCTGTATCTGTATTGTGAGATCCCCATTCACTGCCTGTATCTGTATGGTAGGATCACAATTCACTGTCTGTATCTGTATGGTGGGATCCCCATTCACTGTCTGTCTGTATCTGTATGGTGGGATCCCCATTCACTGTCTGTCTGTATCTGTATGGTGGGATCCCCATTCACACTCTGTATATGTATGGTGGTATCCCCATTCACTGTCTGTCTGTATCTGTATGGTGGGATCCCCATTCACACTCTGTATCTGTATGGTGGTATCCCCATTCACTGTCTGTCTGTATCTGTATGGTGAGATCCCCACTCACTGTCAGTCTGTATCTGTATGGTTGGATCCACATTTACTGTCTGTCTGTATCTGTATGGTGGGATCCCCATTCACTGTCCGTATCTGTATGGTGGAAAACCCATTCATTTTCTGTCTGTATCTGAATGGTGGGATCTCCATTCACTGTCTGTCTCTATCTGTATGGTGGGATCCCCATTCACTGTCTGTCTGTATCTGTATGGTGGTATCCCCATTCACTGTCTGTCTTTATCTGTATGGTGGTATCCCCACTCACTGTCTGTCTGTATCTGTATGGTGTGATCCCCATTCACTGTCTATCTGTATCTGTATGGTGGGATCCACATTCACTGTCTGTATCGGTATGGTGGGATCCCCATTCACTGTCTGTCTGTATCTGTATGGTGGTATCCCCATTCACTGTCTGTCTGTATCTGTATGGTGGTATCCCCATTCACTGTCTGTCTGTATCTGTATGCTGTGATCCCCATTCACTGTCTGTCTGTATCAGTATGGTGAGATCCCCACTCACTGTCTGTCTGTTTCTGTATGGTGAGATCCTCATTCACTGTCTGTATCTGTATGGTGAAATCCTCTATCACTGTCTGTATCTGTATGGTGGGATCCCCATTCACTGTCTGTCTGTATCTGTATGGTGGGATCCCCATACACTCTCTGGATCTGTGTGGTGGGATCCCCATTCACTGTCTGTATCTGTATGGTGTGATCCCCATTCACTGTCTGTCTGTATCTGTATGGTGGGTTCCACATTCATTGCCTGTCTGTATCTGTATGGTGGTATCCCCATTCACTGTCTGTATCTGTATGGTGGGATCCCCATTCACTGTCTGTCTGTATCTGTATGGTGGGTTCCCCATTCATTGTCTGTCTGTATCTGTATGGTGGTATCCCCATTCACTGTCTGTCTGTATCTGTATGGTGAGATCCGCACTCACTGTCTGTCTGTATCTGTATGGTTGGATCCCCATTCACTGTCTGTCTGTATCTGTATAGTGGGATCCCCATTCACTGTCCGTATCTGTATGGTGGTATCCCCATTCACTGTCTGTCTGTATCTGTATGGTGGGATCCCCATTCACAGTCCGTATCTGTATGGTGGGAACCCCATTCACTCTCGTATCTGTATGGTGTTATCCCCATTCACTGTCTGTCTCTATTTGTATGGTGGTATCCCCATTCACTGTCTGTCTGTATCTGTATGGTGAGATCCCCACTCACTGTCTGTCTGTATCTGTATGGTTGGATCCCCATTCACTGTCTGTCTGTATAGTGGGATCCCCATTCACTGTCTGTCTGTATGGTGGGATCCCCATTCACACTCTGTATCTGTATGGTGGTATCCCCCTTCACTGTCTGTCTGTATCTGTATGGTGAGATCCCCACTCACTGTCTGTCTGTATCTGTATGGTTGGATCCACATTTACTGTCTGTCTGTATCTGTATGGTGGGATCCCCATTCACTGTCTCTATCTGTATAGTGGGATCCCCATTCACTGTCCGTATCTGTATGCTGGGATCCCCATTCACTGTCTGTATCTGTATAATGGGATCTCCATTCACTGTCTGTTTGTATCAGTATGGTGGGATCCACATTCACTGTCTGTGTCTGTATGGTGGAAAACCCATTCATTGTCTGTCTGTATCTGAATGGTGGGATCTCCATTCACTGTCTGTCTGTGTCTGTATGGTGGGATCCCCATTCAGTGTCTGTCTGTATCTGTATGGTGGGTTCCCCATTCATTGTCTGTCTGTATCTGTATAGTGGTATCCCCATTCACTGTATGTCTGTATCTGTATGGTGAGATCCGCACTCACTGTCTATCTGTATCTGTATGGTTGGATCCCCATTCACTGTCTGTCTGTATCTGTATGGTGGGATCACGATTCATTGTCTGTATCTGTATGGTGGGATCCCCATTCACTGTCTATATCTCTATGGTGGGATCCCCATTCACTGTCTGTCTGTATCGGTATTGTGGTATCCCCATTCACTGTCTGTATCTGTATGGTGGGATCCCCATTTACTGTCTGTATCTGTATGGTTGGATCCCCATTCACTGTCTGTCTGTATCTGTAAGGTGGGTTCCCCATTCACTTTCTATATCTGTATGGTGGTATCCCAATTCACTCTCGTATCTGTATGGTGGTATCCCCATTCACTGTCTGTCTGTATCTGTATGGTGGTATCTCCATTCACTGTCTGTCTGTATCTGTATTGTGAGATCCCCATTCACTGCCTGTATCTGTATGGTAGGATCACCATTCACTGTCTGTATCTGTATGGTGGGATCCCCATTCACTGTCTGTCTGTATCTGTATGGTGGGATCCCCATTCACTGTCTGTCTGTATCTGTATGGTGGGATCCCCATTCACACTCTGTATATGTATGGTGGTATCCCCATTCACTGTCTGTCTGTATCTGTATGGTGGGATCCCCATTCACACTCTGTATCTGTATGGTGGTATCCCCATTCACTGTCTGTCTGTATCTGTATGGTGAGATCCCCACTCACTGTCAGTCTGTATCTGTATGGTTGGATCCACATTTACTGTCTGTCTGTATCTGTATGGTGGGATCCCCATTCACTGTCCGTATCTGTATGGTGGAAAACCCATTCATTTTCTGTCTGTATCTGAATGGTGGGATCTCCATTCACTGTCTGTCTCTATCTGTATGGTGGGATCCCCATTCACTGTCTGTCTGTATCTGTATGGTGGTATCCCCATTCACTGTCTGTCTTTATCTGTATGGTGGTATCCCCATTCACTGTCTGTCTGTATCTGTATGGTGTGATCCCCATTCACTGTCTATCTGTATCTGTATGCTGGGATCCACATTCACTGTCTGTATCTGTATGGTGGGATCCCCATTCACTGTCTGTCTGTATCTGTATGGTGGTATCCCCATTCACTGTCTGTCTGTATCTGTATGGTGGTATCCCCATTCACTGTCTGTCTGTATCTGTATGCTGTGATCCCCATTCACTGTCTGTCTGTATCAGTATGGTGAGATCCCCACTCACTGTCTGTCTGTTTCTGTATGGTGAGATCCTCATTCACTGTCTGAATCTGTATGGTGAAATCCTCTATCACTGTCTGTATCTGTATGGTGGGATCCCCATTCACTGTCTGTCTGTATCTGTATGGTGGGATCCCCATACACTCTCTGGATCTGTGTGGTGGGATCCCCATTCACTGTCTGTATCGGTATGGTGTGATCCCCATTCACTGTCTGTCTGTATCTGTATGGTGGGTTCCCCATTCATTGCCTGTCTGTATCTGTATGGTGGTATCCCCATTCACTGTCTGTATCTGTATGGTGGGATCCCCATTCACTGTCTGTCTGTATCTGTATGGTGGGTTCCCCATTCATTGTCTGTCTGTATCTGTATGGTGGTATCCCCATTCACTGTCTGTCTGTATCTGTATGGTGAGATCCGCACTCACTGTCTGTCTGTATCTGTATGGTTGGATCCCCATTCACTGTCTGTCTGTATCTGTATAGTGGGATCCCCATTCACTGTCCGTATCTGTATGGTGGTATCCCCATTCACTGTCTGTCTGTATCTGTATGGTGGGATCCCCATTCACAGTCCGTATCTGTATGGTGGGAACCCCATTCACTCTCGTATCTGTATGGTGTTATCCCCATTCACTGTCTGTCTCTATTTGTATGGTGGTATCCCCATTCACTGTCTGTCTGTATCTGTTTGGTGAGATCCCCACTCACTGTCTGTCTGTATCTGTATGGTTGGATTCACATTCACTGTCTGTCTGTATCTGTATGGTGTAATCCCGATTCACTATCTGTATCTGTATAGTGGGATCCCCATTCACTGTCCGTATTTGTATGATGGGATCACCATTCACTGTCTGTATCTGTATGGTGGGATCCCCATTCACTGTCTGTCTCTGTATTGTGGTATCCCCATTCACTGTCTGCCTGTATGGTGGGATCCCCATTCACTGTCTGTATTTGTATGGTGGGATCCCCATTCACTGTCTGTATCTGTATGGTGGGATCCCCATTCACTGTCTGAATCTATATGCTGGGATCCCCATTCACTGTCTGTATCTGTATGGTGGGATCCCCATTCACTGTTTGTTTCTGTATAATGGGATCTCCATTCACTGTCTGTCTGTATCAGTATGGTGGGATCCACATTCACTGTCTGTATCTGTATGGTGGAAAACCCATTCATTGTCTGTCTGTATCTGAATGGTGGGATCTCCATTCACTGTCTGTCTGTATCAGTATGGTGGGATCCACATTCACTGTCTGTATCTGTATGGTGGAAAACCCATTCATTGTCTGTCTCCATCTGTATGGTGGGATCCCCATTGACTATCTGTATCTGTACGGTTGGATCGCCATTCACTGTCTGTCTGTATCTGTATGGTGGTATCCCCATTCATTGTCTGTCTGTATCTGTATGGTGGTATCCCCATTCACTTTCTGTCTGTATCTGTATGGTGAGATCCGCACTCACTGTCTGTCTGTATCTTTATGGTTGGATCCCCATTCACTGTCTGTCTGTATCTGTATGGTGGGATCCCGATTCACTGTCTGTATCTGTATTGTGGTATCCCCATTCACTGTCTGGCTGTATGGTGGGATCCCCATTCACTGTCTGTATCTGTATGGTGGGATCCCCATTCACTGTCTGTATCTGTATGGTGGGATCCCCAATTCACTCTCTGGATCTGTATGGTGGGATCCCCATTTACTGTCTGTATCTGTATGGTGGGATCCCCATTCACTGTCTGTCTCTATCTGTATGGTGGGTTCCCCATTCACTTTCTATATCTGTATTGTGGTATCCCCATTCACTCTCGTATCTGTATGGTGGTATCCCCATTCACTGTCTGTCTGTATCTGTATGGTGGTATCTCCATTCACTGTCTGTCTGTATCTGTATTGTGAGATCCACATTCACTGCCTGTATCTGTATGGTGGGATCACCATTCACTGTCTGTCTGTAGAGTGAGATCCCCATTCACTGTCTGTATCCGTATTGTGGTGTCACCTTTCACTGTCTGTCTGTATAGTGGGATCCCCATTCACTGTCTGTCTGTATAGTGGGATCCCCATTCACTGTCTGTCTGTATGGTGGGATCCCCATTCACATTCTGTATCTGTATGGTGGTATCCCCATTCACTGTCTGTCTGTATCTGTATGGTGAGATCCCCTCTCACTGTCTGTCTGTATCTGTATGGTTGGATGCACATTTACTGTCTGTCTGTATCTGTATGGTGGGATCCCCATTCACTGTCTGTATCTGTATAGTGGGATCCCCATTCACTGTCCGTATCTGTATGCTGGGATCCCCATTCACTGTCTGTATCTGTATAATGGGATCTCCATTCACTGTCTGTCTGTATCAGTATGGTGGGATCCACATTCACTGTCTGTATCTGTATGGTGGAAAACCCATTCATTGTCTGTCTGTATCTGAATGGTGGGATCTCCATTCACTGTCTGTCTCTATCTGTATGGTGGGATCCCCATTCACTGTCTGTCTGTATCTGTATGGTGGTATCCCCATTCACTGTCTGTCTGTATCTGTATGGTGTGATCCCCATTCACTGTCTGTATCTGTATGGTGGGATCCCAATTCACTGTCTGTCTGTATCTGTATGGTGAGATCCGCACTCACTGTCTGTCTGTGTCTGTATGGTGGGATCCCCATTCCGTGTCTGTCTGTATCTGTATGGTGGGTTCCCCATTCATTGTCTGTCTGTATCTGTATGGTGGTATCCCCATTCACTGTCTGTCTGTATCTGTATGGTGAGATCCGCACTCACTGTCTGTCTGTATCTGTATGGTTGGATCCCCATTCACTGTCTGTCTGTATCTGTATGGTGGGATCACGATTCATTGTCTGTATATGTATGGTGGGATCCCCATTCACTCTCGTATCTGTATGGTGGTATCCCCATTCACTGTCTGTCTGTATCTGTATGGTTGTATCTCCATTCACTGTCTGTCTGTATCTGTATTGTGAGATCCCCATTCACTGCCTGTATCTGTATGGTAGGATCACCATTCACTGTCTGTATCTGTATTGTGTTATCCCCATTCACTGTCTGTCTGTACAGTGAGATTCCCATTCACTGTCTGTATCCGTATTGTGGTATCACCATTCACTGTCTGTCTGTATAGTGGGATCCCCTTTCACTGACTGTCTGTATGGTTCGATCCCCATTCACTGTCTGTCTGTATCTGTGCAGTGGGAACCCCATTCAATGTCTGTCAGTATCCGTATGCTGAGACCCCATTCGCTGTCTGTCTGTATCTGTATGGTAGGAACCCCCTTCATTGTCTGTCTGTATCTGTATGGTGAGATCCCCATTCACTGTCAGTCTGTATCTGTACGGGGAGATCCCCATTCCCTGTCTGTCTGTATCTCTATGGTGGGATCCCCATTCACTGTCTGTATCTGTATGGTGGGAACCCCATTCAATGTCTGTCTGTATCTGTATGGTGAGATCCCTATTCACTGTCTGTATCTGTATAGTGGGAACCCTTTCACTGTCTGTCTGTATCAGTATGGTGGGATCACAATTCACTTTCTGTATCTGTATGGTGGGTTCACCATTCACTGTCTGTCTGTATCTGTATGGTGGGATCCCCATTCACTGTCTGTCTGTATCTGTATGGTGGGATCCCCATTCACTGTCTTTATCTGTATGGTGGAATCCCCATTCACTGTCTGTCTCTATCATTATGGTGCGAACCCCATTCTTTGTCTCTATGTATCTGGATGGTGGGATCCACATTCAATGACTGTCTGTATCCGTATGGTGGGAACCACATTCATTGTTTCTCTGTATCTGTATGCTGAGATCCCCATTCACTGACTGTATCTGTATGGTGGGAAACCCATTCACTTTCTGTATCGGTATGGTGGGATCTCCAGTCACTGCCGGTCTGTATCTGTATAGTGGGATCCCCATTCAATGTCTGTATCTGTATGATGGGATCCGCATTCACTGTCTGTATCTGTATGGTGGGATCCCCATCCACTGTCTGTATCTGAATGCTGTGATCACCATTCACAGTCTGTCTGTATCTGTACAGTGGGAACCCCATTCATTGTCTGTCAGTATCCGTATGCTCAGACCCCATTCGCTGTCTGTCTGTATCGGTATGGTAGGAACACCCTTCATTGTCTGTCTGTATCTGTATGGTGAGATCCCCATTCACTGTCATTCTGTATCTGTACGGTGAGATCCCCATTCACTGTCTGTCTGTATCTCTATGCTGGGATCCCCATTCACTGTCTGTATCTGTATGGTGGAATCCACATTCATTGTCTGTCTGTATCTGTATGGTGGGACCTCCATTCACTCTCTGTCTGTATCTCGATGGTGGGAACCCCAATAAATGTCTGTCTGTATCTGTATGGTGGGATCCCCATTCACTGTCTGTATCTGTATGGTGAGATCCCTATTTACTGTCTGTATCTGTATAGTGGAACCCTTTCACTGTCTGTCTGAATCAGTATGGTGAGATCCCTATTTACTGTCTGTATCTGTATAGTGGAACCCTTTCACTGTCTGTCTGTATCAGTATGGTGGGATCACAATTCACTTTCTGTATCTGTATGGTGGGATCTCCATTCACTGTCTGTCTGTATCTGTATGGTGGGCTCCCCATTCACTGTCTGTATCTGTATGGTGGGATTTCCATTCACTGTCAGTCTCTATCTCTATGGTGGGAACCCCATTCAGTGACTGTCTGTATCTGTATGGTGAGATCCCTATTCACTGTCT
Source organism: Hemitrygon akajei (assembly GCF_048418815.1). Classification (NCBI taxonomy): domain Eukaryota; kingdom Metazoa; phylum Chordata; class Chondrichthyes; order Myliobatiformes; family Dasyatidae; genus Hemitrygon; species Hemitrygon akajei. Next base: position 22,036,064 of record NC_133137.1, on the reverse strand, counting down.
GTATCAGTATGGTGGGATCTCCATTCACTGTCTCTCTGTATCTGTATAGTGGGATCCCCAATCACTGTCTGTATCTGTATGGTGGGATCTCCATTCACTGTCTCTCTGTATCTGTATGGTGGGATCCCCATTCACTGTCTTTATCTGTATGGTGGAATCCCCATTCCCTGTCTGTCTCTATCAGTATGGTGCGAACCCCATTCATTGTCTCTATGTATCTGGATGGTGGGATCCACATTCACTGTCTGTCTGTATCAGTATGGTGCAAACCCCATTCATTGTCTGTATGTATCTGGATGGTGGGATCCACATTCAATGACTGTCTGTATCCGTATGGTGGGAAACACATTCATTGTTTGTCTGTATCTGTATGCTGAGATCCCCATTCACTGACTGTATCTGTATGGTGGGAAACCCATTCACTTTCTGTATCTGTATGGTGGGATCTCCAGTCACTGCCGGTCCGTATCTGTACAGTGGGATCCCCATTCAATGTCTGTATCTGTATGATGGGATCCCCATTCACTGTCTGTATCTGTATGGTGGGATCCCCATCCACTGTCTGTATCTGTATGCTGTGATCACCATTCACAGTCTGTCTGTATCTGTGCAGTGGGAACCCCATTCATTGTCTGTCAGTATCCGTATGCTGAGACCCCATTCGCTGTCAGTCTGTATCTGTATGGTAGGAACCCCCTTCATTGTCTGTCTGTATCTGTATGGTGGTATCCCCATTCACTGTCTGTCTGTATCTGTATAGTGGGAACCCTTTCACTGTCTGTCTGTATCAGTATGGTGGGATCACAATTCACTTTCTGTATCTGTATGGTGGGATCTCAATTCACTGTCTGTCTGTATCTGTATGGTGGGTTCCCCATTCACTGTCTGTATCGTTATGGTGGGATCTCCATTCACTGATTGTCCGTATCTCTATGGTGGGAACCCCATTCACTGTCTGTCTATATCTGTATGGTGAGATCCCCATTCACTGTCAGTCTGTATCTCTATGGTGGGAACCCCATTCAGTGACTGTCTGTATCTGTATGGTGGGATCCCCATTCACTCTCTGGATCTGTATGGTGGGATCCCCATTCACTGTCTGCATCTGTATGGTGGGATCGCAATTCACTGTCTGTCTGTATCTGTATGGTGGGATCCCCATTCACAGTCCGTATCTGTATTGTGGGAACCCCATTCACTCTCGTATCTGTATGTTGGTATCCCCATTCACTGTCTGTCTGTATCTGTATGGTGGTATCCCCATTCACTGTCTGTCTGTATCTGTATGGTGAGATCCCTATTCACTGTCTGTCTGTATCATTATGGTGGGATCCCGATTCACTGTCTGTATCTGTATGGTGGGTTTCCCATTCACTGTCTGTCTGTATCTGTATTGTGGTATCCCGATTCACTGTCCGTATCTGTAAAGTGGGATCGCAATTCACTGTCTGTATCTGTATTGTGGTATCCCCATTCATTGTCTGCCTGTATAGTGGGATCCCCATTCACTGTCTGTATCTGTATGGTGGGATCCCCATTCACTGTCTGTCTGTGTCTGTATGGTGGGATCCCCATTCACTGTCTGTCTGTATCTGTATGGTGGGATCCCCACTCACTGTCTGTATCTGTATGGTGGGATCCCCATTCACTGTCCGTATCTGTATGGTGGGAACCCCATTCACTCTCGTATCTGTATGCTGGTATCCATATTCACTGTCTGTCTGTATCTGTATGGTGGTATCCCCATTCACTGTCTGTCTGTATATGTATGGTGGGATCCCCATTCACTGTCTGTATCTGTATAGTGGGATCCCCATTCACTGTCCGTATCTGTATGGTGGGATCCCCAATCACTGTCTGTCTGTATCTGTATTGTGGTATCCCCATTCACTGTCTGTATCTGTATGGTGGGATCACCATTCACTGTCTGTATCTGTATTCTGGTATCCCCATTCACTGTCTGTCTGTATCTGTATTGTGGTATCCCCATTCACTGTCTGTCTGTATGGTGGGATCACCATTCACTGTCTGTGTGTATCTGTATGGTGGTATCCCCATTCACTGTCTGTCTGTATCTGTATGGTCAGATCCCCACTCACTGTCTGTCTGTATCTGTATGGTTGGATCCCCATTCACTGTCTGTCTGTATCTGTATGGTGGGATCTCGATTCACTGTCTGTATCTGTATGATGGGATCCCCATTCACTGTCTGTATCTGTATGGTGGGATCCCCATTCACTGTCTGACTGTGTCTGTATGGTGGGATCTTCATTCACTGTCCGTATCTGTATGGTGGGATCCCCATTCACTGTCTGTCTGTATCTGTATAGTGGGATCCCCATTCACTCTCGTGTCTGTATGGTGGTATCCACATTCACTGTATGTCTGTATCTGTATGGTGGTATCCCCATTCACTGTCTGTCTGTATCTGTATGGTGGGATCCACATTCAATGTCTGTATCTGTATAGTGGGATCCACATTCACTGTCCGTATCTGTATGGTGGGATCCCCATTCACTGTCTGTATCTCTATGGTGGGATCTCCATTCACTGTCTGTCTGTATCTGTATTGTGGTATCCCCATTCACTGTCTGTATCTGTATGGTGGGATCACCATTCACTGTCTGTATCTGTATTGTGGTATCCCCATTCATTGTCTGCCTGTATAGTGGGATCCCCATTCACTGTCTGTATCTGTAAGGTGGGATCCCCATTCACTGTCTGTCTGTGTCTGTATGGTGGGATCCCCATTCACTGTCTGTCTGTATCTGTATGGTGGGATCCCCACTCACTGTCTGTATCTGTATGGTGGGATCCCCATTCATTGTCCGTATCTGTATGGTGGGAACCCCATTCACTCTCGTATCTGTATGCTGGTATCCATATTCACTGTCTGTCTGTATCTGTATGGTGGTATCCCCATTCACTGTCTGTCTGTATATGTATGGTGGGATCCCCATTCACTGTCTGTATCTGTATAGTGGGATCCCCATTCACTGTCCGTATCTGTATGGTGGGATCCCCATTCACTGTCTGTCTGTATCTGTATTGTGGTATCCCCATTCACTGTCTGTATCTGTATGGTGGGATCACCATTCACTGTCTGTATCTGTATTGTGGTATCCCCATTCACTGTCTGTCTGTATCTGTATTGTGGTATCGCCATTCACTGTCTGTCTGTATGGTGGGATCACCATTCACTGTCTGTGTGTATCTGTATGGTGGTATCCCCATTCACTGTCTGTCTGTATCTGTATGGTCAGATCCCCACTCACTGTCTGTCTGTGTCTGTATGGTTGGATCCGCATTCACTGTCTGTCTGTATCTGTATGGTGGGATCCCGATTCACTGTCTGTATCTGTATGATGGGATCCCCATTCACTGTCTGTATCTGTATGGTGGGATCCCCATTCACTGTCTGACTGTGTCTGTATGGTGGGATCTTCATTCACAGTCCGTATCTGTATGGTGGGAACCCCATTCACTCTCGTATCTGTATGGTGGGATCCCCATTAACTGTCTTCCTGTATGGTGGGATCCCTATTCACTGTCTGTATCTGTATTGTGGTATCCCCATTCACTGTCTGTATCTGTATGGTGGGATCCCCATACACTCTCTGGATCTGTATGGTGGGATCCCCATTCACTGTCTGTGTCTGTATAGTGGGATCCCCATTCACTGTCTGTCTGTATCTGTATTGTGGTATCCCCATTCACTGTCCGTAACTGTATGGTGGGATCCCCATTCACTGTCTGTCTGTATCTGAATTGTGGTATCCCCATTCACTGTCTGTCTGTATTGTGGGATCACCATTCACTGTCTGTGTGTATCTGTATGGTGGTATCCCCATTCACTGTCTGTCTGTATTTGTATGGTCAGATCCCCACTCACTGTCTGTCTGTATCTGTATGGTTGGAGCCCATTCACTGTCTGTCTGTATCTGTATGGTGGTATCCCCATTCACTGTCTGTCTGTATCTGTATAGTGGGAACCCTTTCACTGTCTGTCTGTATCAGTATGGTGGGATCACAATTCACTTTCTGTATCTGTATGGTGGGATCTCAATTCACTGTCTGTCTGTATCTGTATGGTGGGTTCCCCATTCACTGTCTGTATCGTTATGGTGGGATCTCCATTCACTGATTGTCCGTATCTATATGGTGGGAACCCCATTCACTGTCTGTCTATATCTGTATGGTGAGATCCCCATTCACTGTCAGTCTGTATCTCTATGGTGGGAACCCCATTCAGTGACTGTCTGTATCTTTATGGTGGGATCCCCATTCACTCTCTGGATCTGTATGGTGGGATCCCCATTCACTGTCTGCATCTGTATGGTGGGATCGCAATTCACTGTCTGTCTGTATCTGTATGGTGGGATCCCCATTCACTGTCTGTCTGTATCTGTATGGTGAGATCCCTATTCACTGTCTGTCTGTATCAGTATGGTGGGATCCCGATTCACTGTCTGTATCTGTATGGTGGGTTTCCCATTCACTGTCTGTCTGTATCTGTATTGTGGTATCCCGATTCACTGTCCGTATCTGTATGGTGGGATCGCAATTCACTGTCTGTATCTGTATTGTGGTATCCCCATTCATTGTCTGCCTGTATAGTGGGATCCCCATTCACTGTCTGTATCTGTATGGTGGGATCCCCATTCACTGTCTGTCTGTGTCTGTATGGTGGGATCCCCATTCACTGTCTGTCTGTATCTGTATGGTGGGATCCCCACTCACTGTCTGTATCTGTATGGTGGGATCCCCATTCACTGTCCGTATCTGTATGGTGGGAACCCCATTCACTCTCGTATCTGTATGCTGGTATCCATATTCACTGTCTGTCTGTATCTGTATGGTGGTATCCCCATTCACTGTCTGTCTGTATATGTATGGTGGGATCCCCATTCACTGTCTGTATCTGTATAGTGGGATCCCCATTCACTGTCCGTATCTGTATGGTGGGATCCCCAATCACTGTCTGTCTGTATCTGTATTGTGGTATCCCCATTCACTGTCTGTATCTGTATGGTGGGATCACCATTCACTGTCTGTATCTGTATTCTGGTATCCCCATTCACTGTCTGTCTGTATCTGTATTGTGGTATCCCCATTCACTGTCTGTCTGTATGGTGGGATCACCATTCACTGTCTGTGTGTATCTGTATGGTGGTATCCCCATTCACTGTCTGTCTGTATCTGTATGGTCAGATCCCCACTCACTGTCTGTCTGTATCTGTATGGTTGGATCCCCAGTCACTGTCTGTCTGTATCTGTATGGTGGGATCTCGATTCACTGTCTGTATCTGTATGATGGGATCCCCATTCACTGTCTGTATCTGTATGGTGGGATCCCCATTCACTGTCTGACTGTGTCTGTATGGTGGGATCTTCATTCACTGTCCGTATCTGTATGGTGGGATCCCAATTCACTGTCTGTATCTCTATGGTGGGATCCCCATTCACTGTCTGTCTGTATCTGTATAGTGGGATCCCCATTCACTCTCGTGTCTGTATGGTGGTATCCACATTCACTGTATATCTGTATCTGTATGGTGGGATCCCCATTCACAGTCCGTATCTGTATTGTGGGAACCCCATTCACTCTCGTATCTGTATGTTGGTATCCCCATTCACTGTCTGTCTGTATCTGTCTGGTGGTATCCCCATTCACTGTCTGTCTGTATCTGTATGGTGAGATCCCTATTCACTGTCTGTCTGTATCATTATGGTGGGATCCCGATTCACTGTCTGTATCTGTATGGTGGGTTTCCCATTCACTGTCTGTCTGTATCTGTATTGTGGTATCCCGATTCACTGTCCGTATCTGTATGGTGGGATCGCAATTCACTGTCTGTATCTGTATTGTGGTATCCCCATTCATTGTCTGCCTGTATAGTGGGATCCCCATTCACTGTCTGTATCTGTATGGTGGGATCCCCATTCACTGTCTGTCTGTGTCTGTATGGTGGGATCCCCATTCACTGTCTGTCTGTATCTGTATGGTGGGATCCCCACTCACTGTCTGTATCTGTATGGTGGGATCCCCATTCACTGTCCGTATCTGTATGGTGGGAACCCCATTCACTCTCGTATCTGTATGCTGGTATCCATATTCACTGTCTGTCTGTATCTGTATGGTGGTATCCCCATTCACTGTCTGTCTGTATATGTATGGTGGGATCCCCATTCACTGTCTGTATCTGTATAGTGGGATCCCCATTCACTGTCCGTATCTGTATGGTGGGATCCCCAATCACTGTCTGTCTGTATCTGTATTGTGGTATCCCCATTCACTGTCTGTATCTGTATGGTGGGATCACCATTCACTGTCTGTATCTGTATTCTGGTATCCCCATTCACTGTCTGTCTGTATCTGTATTGTGGTATCCCCATTCACTGTCTGTCTGTATGGTGGGATCACCATTCACTGTCTGTGTGTATCTGTATGGTGGTATCCCCATTCACTGTCTGTCTGTATCTGTATGGTCAGATCCCCACTCACTGTCTGTCTGTATCTGTATGGTTGGATCCCCATTCACTGTCTGTCTGTATCTGTATGGTGGGATCTCGATTCACTGTCTGTATCTGTATGATGGGATCCCCATTCACTGTCTGTATCTGTATGGTGGGATCCCCATTCACTGTCTGACTGTGTCTGTATGGTGGGATCTTCATTCACTGTCCGTATCTGTATGGTGGGATCCCCATTCACTGTCTGTCTGTATCTGTATAGTGGGATCCCCATTCACTCTCGTGTCTGTATGGTGGTATCCACATTCACTGTATGTCTGTATCTGTATGGTGGTATCCCCATTCACTGTCTGTCTGTATCTGTATGGTGGGATCCACATTCACTGTCTGTATCTGTATAGTGGGATCCACATTCACTGTCCGTATCTGTATGGTGGGATCCCCATTCACTGTCTGTATCTCTATGGTGGGATCTCCATTCACTGTCTGTCTGTATCTGTATTGTGGTATCCCCATTCACTGTCTGTATCTGTATGGTGGGATCACCATTCACTGTCTGTATCTGTATTGTGGTATCCCCATTCATTGTCTGCCTGTATAGTGGGATCCCCATTCACTGTCTGTATCTGTATGGTGGGATCCCCATTCACTGTCTGTCTGTGTCTGTATGGTGGGATCCCCATTCACTGTCTGTCTGTATCTGTATGGTGGGATCCCCACTCACTGTCTGTATCTGTATGGTGGGATCCCCATTCATTGTCCGTATCTGTATGGTGGGAACCCCATTCACTCTCGTATCTGTATGCTGGTATCCATATTCACTGTCTGTCTGTATCTGTATGGTGGTATCCCCATTCACTGTCTGTCTGTATATGTATGGTGGGATCCCCATTCACTGTCTGTATCTGTATAGTGGGATCCCCATTCACTGTCCGTATCTGTATGGTGGGATCCCCATTCACTGTCTGTCTGTATCTGTATTGTGGTATCCCCATTCACTGTCTGTATCTGTATGGTGGGATCACCATTCACTGTCTGTATCTGTATTGTGGTATCCCCATTCACTGTCTGTCTGTATCTGTATTGTGGTATCCCCATTCACTGTCTGTCTGTATGGTGGGATCACCATTCACTGTCTGTGTGTATCTGTATGGTGGTATCCCCATTCACTGTCTGTCTGTATCTGTATGGTCAGATCCCCACTCACTGTCTGTCTGTATCTGTATGGTTGGATCCGCATTCACTGTCTGTCTGTATCTGTATGGTGGGATCCCGATTCACTGTCTGTATCTGTATGATGGGATCCCCATTCACTGTCTGTATCTGTATGGTGGGATCCCCATTCACTGTCTGACTGTGTCTGTATGGTGGGATCTTCATTCACAGTCCGTATCTGTATGGTGGGAACCCCATTCACTCTCGTATCTGTATGGTGGGATCCCCATTAACTGTCTTCCTGTATGGTGGGATCCCTATTCACTGTCTGTATCTGTATTGTGGTATCCCCATTCACTGTCTGTATCTGTATGGTGGGATCCCCATACACTCTCTGGATCTGTATGGTGGGATCCCCATTCACTGTCTGTGTCTGTATAGTGGGATCCCCATTCACTGTCTGTCTGTATCTGTATTGTGGTATCCCCATTCACTGTCCGTAACTGTATGGTGGGATCCCCATTCACTGTCTGTCTGTATCTGAATTGTGGTATCCCCATTCACTGTCTGTCTGTATTGTGGGATCACCATTCACTGTCTGTGTGTATCTGTATGGTGGTATCCCCATTCACTGTCTGTCTGTATTTGTATGGTCAGATCCCCACTCACTGTCTGTCTGTATCTGTATGGTTGGAGCCCATTCACTGTCTGTCTGTATCTGTATGGTGGTATCCCCATTCACTGTCTGTCTGTATCTGTATAGTGGGAACCCTTTCACTGTCTGTCTGTATCAGTATGGTGGGATCACAATTCACTTTCTGTATCTGTATGGTGGGATCTCAATTCACTGTCTGTCTGTATCTGTATGGTGGGTTCCCCATTCACTGTCTGTATCGTTATGGTGGGATCTCTATTCACTGATTGTCCGTATCTATATGGTGGGAACCCCATTCACTGTCTGTCTATATCTGTATGGTGAGATCCCCATTCACTGTCAGTCTGTATCTCTATGGTGGGAACCCCATTCAGTGACTGTCTGTATCTTTATGGTGGGATCCCCATTCACTCTCTGGATCTGTATGGTGGGATCCCCATTCACTGTCTGCATCTGTATGGTGGGATCGCAATTCACTGTCTGTCTGTATCTGTATGGTGGGATCCCCATTCACTGTCTGTCTGTATCTGTATGGTGAGATCCCTATTCACTGTCTGTCTGTATCAGTATGGTGGGATCCCGATTCACTGTCTGTATCTGTATGGTGGGTTTCCCATTCACTGTCTGTCTGTATCTGTATTGTGGTATCCCGATTCACTGTCCGTATCTGTATGGTGGGATCGCAATTCACTGTCTGTATCTGTATTGTGGTATCCCCATTCATTGTCTGCCTGTATAGTGGGATCCCCATTCACTGTCTGTATCTGTATGGTGGGATCCCAATTCACTGTCTGTCTGTGTCTGTATGGTGGGATCCCCATTCACTGTCTGTCTGTATCTGTATGGTGGGATCCCCACTCACTGTCTGTATCTGTATGGTGGGATCCCCATTCACTGTCCGTATCTGTATGGTGGGAACCCCATTCACTCTCGTATCTGTATGCTGGTATCCATATTCACTGTCTGTCTGTATCTGTATGGTGGTATCCCCATTCACTGTCTGTCTGTATATGTATGGTGGGATCCCCATTCACTGTCTGTATCTGTATAGTGGGATCCCCATTCACTGTCCGTATCTGTATGGTGGGATCCCCAATCACTGTCTGTCTGTATCTGTATTGTGGTATCCCCATTCACTGTCTGTATCTGTATGGTGGGATCACCATTCACTGTCTGTATCTGTATTCTGGTATCCCCATTCACTGTCTGTCTGTATCTGTATTGTGGTATCCCCATTCACTGTCTGTCTGTATGGTGGGATCACCATTCACTGTCTGTGTGTATCTGTATGGTGGTATCCCCATTCACTGTCTGTCTGTATCTGTATGGTCAGATCCCCACTCACTGTCTGTCTGTATCTGTATGGTTGGATCCCCATTCACTGTCTGTCTGTATCTGTATGGTGGGATCTCGATTCACTGTCTGTATCTGTATGATGGGATCCCCATTCACTGTCTGTATCTGTATGGTGGGATCCCCATTCACTGTCTGTCTGTGTCTGTATGGTGGGATCCCCATTCACTGTCTGTCTGTATCTGTATGGTGGGATCCCCACTCACTGTCTGTATCTGTATGGTGGGATCCCCATTCATTGTCCGTATCTGTATGGTGGGAACCCCATTCACTCTCGTATCTGTATGCTGGTATCCATATTCACTGTCTGTCTGTATCTGTATGGTGGTATCCCCATTCACTGTCTGTCTGTATATGTATGGTGGGATCCCCATTCACTGTCTGTATCTGTATAGTGGGATCCCCATTCACTGTCCGTATCTGTATGGTGGGATCCCCATTCACTGTCTGTCTGTATCTGTATTGTGGTATCCCCATTCACTGTCTGTATCTGTATGGTGGGATCACCATTCACTGTCTGTATCTGTATTGTGGTATCCCCATTCACTGTCTGTCTGTATCTGTATTGTGGTATCCCCATTCACTGTCTGTCTCTATGGTGGGATCACCATTCACTGTCTGTGTGTATCTGTATGGTGGTATCCCCATTCACTGTCTGTCTGTATCTGTATGGTCAGATCCCCACTCACTGTCTGTCTGTATCTGTATGGTTGGATCCGCATTCACTGTCTGTCTGTATCTGTATGGTGGGATCCCGATTCACTGTCTGTATCTGTATGATGGGATCCCCATTCACTGTCTGTATCTGTATGGTGGGATCCCCATTCACTGTCTGACTGTGTCTGTATGGTGGGATCTTCATTCACAGTCCGTATCTGTATGGTGGGAACCCCATTCACTCTCGTATCTGTATGGTGGGATCCCCATTAACTGTCTTCCTGTATGGTGGGATCCCTATTCACTGTCTGTATCTGTATTGTGGTATCCCCATTCACTGTCTGTATCTGTATGGTGGGATCCCCATACACTCTCTGGATCTGTATGGTGGGATCCCCATTCACTGTCTGTGTCTGTATAGTGGGATCCCCATTCACTGTCTGTCTGTATCTGTATTGTGGTATCCCCATTCACTGTCCGTAACTGTATGGTGGGATCCCCATTCACTGTCTGTCTGTATCTGAATTGTGGTATCCCCATTCACTGTCTGTCTGTATTGTGGGATCACCATTCACTGTCTGTGTGTATCTGTATGGTGGTATCCCCATTCACTGTCTGTCTGTATTTGTATGGTCAGATCCCCACTCACTGTCTGTCTGTATCTGTATGGTTGGAGCCCATTCACTGTCTGTCTGTATCTGTATGGTGGTATCCCCATTCACTGTCTGTCTGTATCTGTATAGTGGGAACCCTTTCACTGTCTGTCTGTATCAGTATGGTGGGATCACAATTCACTTTCTGTATCTGTATGGTGGGATCTCAATTCACTGTCTGTCTGTATCTGTATGGTGGGTTCCCCATTCACTGTCTGTATCGTTATGGTGGGATCTCTATTCACTGATTGTCCGTATCTATATGGTGGGAACCCCATTCACTGTCTGTCTATATCTGTATGGTGAGATCCCCATTCACTGTCAGTCTGTATCTCTATGGTGGGAACCCCATTCAGTGACTGTCTGTATCTTTATGGTGGGATCCCCATTCACTCTCTGGATCTGTATGGTGGGATCCCCATTCACTGTCTGCATCTGTATGGTGGGATCGCAATTCACTGTCTGTCTGTATCTGTATGGTGGGATCCCCATTCACTGTCTGTCTGTATCTGTATGGTGAGATCCCTATTCACTGTCTGTCTGTATCAGTATGGTGGGATCCCGATTCACTGTCTGTATCTGTATGGTGGGTTTCCCATTCACTGTCTGTCTGTATCTGTATTGTGGTATCCCGATTCACTGTCCGTATCTGTATGGTGGGATCGCAATTCACTGTCTGTATCTGTATTGTGGTATCCCCATTCATTGTCTGCCTGTATAGTGGGATCCCCATTCACTGTCTGTATCTGTATGGTGGGATCCCCATTCACTGTCTGTCTGTGTCTGTATGGTGGGATCCCCATTCACTGTCTGTCTGTATCTGTATGGTGGGATCCCCACTCACTGTCTGTATCTGTATGGTGGGATCCCCATTCACTGTCCGTATCTGTATGGTGGGAACCCCATTCACTCTCGTATCTGTATGCTGGTATCCATATTCACTGTCTGTCTGTATCTGTATGGTGGTATCCCCATTCACTGTCTGTCTGTATATGTATGGTGGGATCCCCATTCACTGTCTGTATCTGTATAGTGGGATCCCCATTCACTGTCCGTATCTGTATGGTGGGATCCCCAATCACTGTCTGTCTGTATCTGTATTGTGGTATCCCCATTCACTGTCTGTATCTGTATGGTGGGATCACCATTCACTGTCTGTATCTGTATTCTGGTATCCCCATTCACTGTCTGTCTGTATCTGTATTGTGGTATCCCCATTCACTGTCTGTCTGTATGGTGGGATCACCATTCACTGTCTGTGTGTATCTGTATGGTGGTATCCCCATTCACTGTCTGTCTGTATCTGTATGGTCAGATCCCCACTCACTGTCTGTCTGTATCTGTATGGTTGGATCCCCATTCACTGTCTGTCTGTATCTGTATGGTGGGATCTCGATTCACTGTCTGTATCTGTATGATGGGATCCCCATTCACTGTCTGTATCTGTATGGTGGGATCCCCATTCACTGTCTGACTGTGTCTGTATGGTGGGATCTTCATTCACTGTCCGTATCTGTATGGTGGGATCCCAATTCACTGTCGGTATCTCTATGGTGGGATCCCCATTCACTGTCTGTCTGTATCTGTATAGTGGGATCCCCATTCACTCTCGTGTCTGTATGGTGGTATCCACATTCACTGTATATCTGTATCTGTATGGTGGTATCCCCATTCACTGTCTGTCTGTATCTGTATGGTGGGATCCACATTCACTGTCTGTATCTGTATAGTGGGATCCACATTCACTGTCCGTATCTGTATGGTGGGATCCCCATTCACTGTCTGTATCTCTATGGTGGGATCTCCATTCACTGTCTGTCTGTATCTGTATTGTGGTATCCCCATTCACTGTCTGTATCTGTATGGTGGGATCACCATTCACTGTCTGTATCTGTATTGTGGTATCCCCATTCATTGTCTGCCTGTATAGTGGGATCCCCATTCACTGTCTGTATCTGTATGTTGGGATCCCCATTCACTGTCTGTCTGTGTCTGTATGGTGGGATCCCCATTCACTGTCTGTCTGTATCTGTATGGTGGGATGCCCACTCACTGTCTGTATCTGTATGGTGGGATCCCCATTCATTGTCCGTATCTGTATGGTGGGAACCCCATTCACTCTCGTATCTGTATGCTGGTATCCATATTCACTGTCTGTCTGTATCTGTATGGTGGTATCCCCATTCACTGTCTGTCTGTATATGTATGGTGGGATCCCCATTCACTGTCTGTATCTGTATAGTGGGATCCCCATTCACTGTCCGTATCTGTATGGTGGGATCCCCATTCACTGTCTGTCTGTATCTGTATTGTGGTATCCCCATTCACTGTCTGTATCTGTATGGTGGGATCACCATTCACTGTCTGTATCTGTATTGTGGTATCCCCATTCACTGTCTGTCTGTATCTGTATTGTGGTATCCCCATTCACTGTCTGTCTGTATGGTGGGATCACCATTCACTGTCTGTGTGTATCTGTATGGTGGTATCCCCATTCACTGTCTGTCTGTATCTGTATGGTCAGATCCCCACTCACTGTCTGTCTGTATCTGTATGGTTGGATCCCCGTTCACTGTCTGTCTGTATCTGTATGGTGGGATCCCGATTCACTGTCTGTATCTGTATGATGGGATCCCCATTCACTGTCTGTATCTGTATGGTGGGATCCCCATTCACTGTCTGACTGTGTCTGTATGGTGGGATCTTCATTCACAGTCCGTATCTGTATGGTGGGAGCCCCATTCACTCTCGTATCTGTATGGTGGGATCCCCATTAACTGTCTTCCTGTATGGTGGGATCCCTATTCACTGTCTGTATCTGTATTGTGGTATCCCCATTCACTGTCTGTATCTGTATGGTGGGATCCCCATACACTCTCTGGATCTGTATGGTGGGATCCCCATTCACTGTCTGTGTCTGTATAGTGGGATCCCCATTCACTGTCTGTCTGTATCTGTATTGTGGTATCCCCATTCACTGTCCGTAACTGTATGGTGGGATCCCCATTCACTGTCTGTCTGTATCTGAATTGTGGTATCCCCATTCACTGTCTGTCTGTATTGTGGGATCACCATTCACTGTCTGTGTGTATCTGTATGGTGGTATCCCCATTCACTGTCTGTCTGTATTTGTATGGTCAGATCCCCACTCACTGTCTGTCTGTATCTGTATGGTTGGAGCCCATTCACTGTCTGTCTGTATTTGTATGGTGGGATCCCCATTCACAGTCCGTATCTGTATTGTGGGAACCCCATTCACTCTCGTATCTGTATGTTGGTATCCCCATTCACTGTCTGTCTGTATCTGTATGGTGGTATCCCCATTCACTGTCTGTCTGTATCTGTATGGTGAGATCCCTATTCACTGTCTGTCTGTATCAGTATGGTGGGATCCCGATTCACTGTCTGTATCTGTATGGTGGGTTTCCCATTCACTGTCTGTCTGTATCTGTATTGTGGTATCCCGATTCACTGTCCGTATCTGTATGGTGGGATCGCAATTCACTGTCTGTATCTGTATTGTGGTATCCCCATTCATTGTCTGCCTGTATAGTGGGATCCCCATTCACTGTCTGTATCTGTATGGTGGGATCCCCATTCACTGTCTGTCTGTGTCTGTATGGTGGGATCCCCATTCACTGTCTGTCTGTATCTGTATGGTGGGATCCCCATTCACTGTCCGTATCTGTATGGTGGGAACCCCATTCACTCTCGTATCTGTATGCTGGTATCCATATTCACTGTCTGTCTGTATCTGTATGGTGGTATCCCCATTCACTGTCTGTCTGTATATGTATGGTGGGATCCCCATTCACTGTCTGTATCTGTATAGTGGGATCCCCATTCACTGTCCGTATCTGTATGGTGGGATCCCCAATCACTGTCTGTCTGTATCTGTATTGTGGTATCCCCATTCACTGTCTGTATCTGTATGGTGGGATCACCATTCACTGTCTGTATCTGTATTGTGGTATCCCCATTCACTGTCTGTCTGTATCTGTATTGTGGTATCCCCATTCACTGTCTGTCTGTATGGTGGGATCACCATTCACTGTCTGTGTGTATCTGTATGGTGGTATACCCATTCACTGTCTGTCTGTATCTGTATGGTCAGATCCCCACTCACTGTCTGTCTGTATCTGTATGGTTGGATCCCCATTCACTGTCTGTCTTTATCTGTATGGTGGGATCCCGATTCACTGTCTGTATCTGTATGATGGGATCCCCATTCACTGTCTGTATCTGTATGGTGGGATCCCCATTCACTGTCTGACTGTGTCTGTATGGTGGGATCTTCATTCACTGTCCGTATCTGTATGGTGGGATCCCCATTCACTGTCTGTATCTCTATGGTGGGATCCCCATTCACTGTCTGTCTGTATCTCTATAGTGGGATCCCCATTCACTCTCGTGTCTGTATGGTGGTATCCACATTCACTGTATGTCTGTATCTGTATGGTGGTATCCCCATTCACTGTCTGTCTGTATCTGTATGGTGGGATCCACATTCACTGTCTGTATCTGTATAGTGGGATCCACATTCACTGTCCGTATCTGTATGGTGGGATCCCCATTCACTGTCTGTATCTCTATGGTGGGATCCACATTCACTGTCTGTATCTGTATAGTGGGATCCACATTCACTGTCCGTATCTGTATGGTGGGATCCCCATTCACTGTCTGTATCTGTATGGTGGGATCACCATTCACTGTCTGTATCTGTATTGTGGTATCCCCATTCATTGTCTGCCTGTATAGTGGGATCCCCATTCACTGTCTGTATCTGTATGGTGGGATCCCCATTCACTGTCTGTCTGTATCTGTATGGTGGGATCCCCATTCACTGTCTGTCTGTATCTGTATGGTGGGATCCCCACTCACTGTCTGTATCTGTATGGTGGGATCCCCATTCATTGTCCGTATCTGTATGGTGGGAACCCCATTCACTCTCGTATCTGTATGCTGGTATCCATATTCACTGTCTGTCTGTATCTGTATGGTGGTATCCCCATTCACTGTCTGTCTGTATATGTATGGTGGGATCCCCATTCACTGTCCGTATCTGTATGGTGGGATCCCCATTCACTGTCTGTCTGTATCTGTATTGTGGTATCCCCATTCACTGTCTGTATCTGTATGGTGGGATCACCATTCACTGTCTGTATCTGTATTGTGGTATCCCCATTCACTGTCTGTCTGTATCTGTATTGTGGTATCCCCATTCACTGTCTGTCTGTATGGTGGGATCACCATTCACTGTCTGTGTGTATCTGTATGGTGGTATCCCCATTCACTGTCTGTCTGTATCTGTATGGTCAGATCCCCACTCACTGTCTGTCTGTATCTGTATGGTTGGATCCCCATTCACTGTCTGTCTGTATCTGTATGGTGGGATCCCGATTCACTGTCTGTATCTGTATGATGGGATCCCCATTCACTGTCTGTATCTGTATGGTGGGATCCCCATTCACTGTCTGACTGTGTCTGTATGGTGGGATCTTCATTCACAGTCCGTATCTGTATGGTGGGAACCCCATTCACTCTCGTATCTGTATGGTGGGATCCCCATTAACTGTCTTCCTGTATGGTGGGATCCCTATTCACTGTCTGTATCTGTATTGTGGTATCCCCATTCACTGTCTGTATCTGTATGGTGGGATCCCCATACACTCTCTGGATCTGTATGGTGGGATCCCCATTCACTGTCTGTGTCTGTATAGTGGGATCCCCATTCACTGTCTGTCTGTATCTGTATTGTGGTATCCCCATTCACTGTCCGTAACTGTATGGTGGGATCCCCATTCACTGTCTGTCTGTATCTGAATTGTGGTATCCCCATTCACTGTCTGTCTGTATTGTGGGATCACCATTCACTGTCTGTGTGTATCGGTATGGTGGTATCCCCATTCACTGTCTGTCTGTATTTGTATGGTCAGATCCCCACTCACTGTCTGTCTGTATCTGTATGGTTGGAGCCCATTCACTGTCTGTCTGTATCTGTATGATGGGATCCCCATTCATTGTCTGTCTGTATCTGTATGGTGGGATCCCCATTCACTGTCTGTCTGTATCTGTATGGTGGGATCCCGATTCACTGTCTGTATCTGTATGATGGGATCCCCACTAACTGTCTGTATCTGTATGGTGGGATCCCCATTCACTGTCTGTCTGTGTCTGTATGGTGGGATCTTCATTCACAGTCCGTATCAGTATGGTGGGAACCCCATTCACTCTCGTATCTGTATGGTGGGATCCCCATTAACAGTCTTCCTGTATGGTGGGATCCCTATTCACTGTCTTTATCTGTATTGTGGTATCCCCATTCACTGTCTGTATCTGTATGGTGGGATCCCATTCACTGTCTGTCTGTATAGTGGGATCCCCATTCACAGACTGTCTGTATGGTGGGATCCCCATTCACTGTCTGTCTGTATCTGTATGGTGGGATCTTCATTCACAGTCCGTATCTGTATGGTGGGAACCCCATTCACTCTCGTATCTGTATGGTGGTATCCCCATTAACTGTCTGTCTGTATCTGTATGGTGAGATCTCCATTCACTGTCTGTCTGTATCTGTATTGTGGTATCCCCATTCACTGTCTGTATCTGTACGGTGGGATCACAATTCACTGTCTGTATCTGTATGGTGGGATCCCCATTCACTGTCTGTCTGTATCTGTATGGTGGTATCCCCATTCACTGTCTGTCTGTATCTGTATGGTGAGATCCCTATTCACTGTCTGTCTGTATCAGTATGGTGGGATCCCGATTCACTGTCTGTATCTGTATGGTGGGTTTCCCATTCACTGTCTGTCTGTATCTGTATTGTGGTATCCCGATTCACTGTCCGTATCTGTATGGTGGGATCGCAATTCACTGTCTGTATCTGTATTGTGGTATCCCCATTCATTGTCTGCCTGTATAGTGGGATCCCCATTCACTGTCTGTATCTGTATGGTGGGATCCCCATTCACTGTCTGTCTGTGTCTGTATGGTGGGATCCCCATTCACTGTCTGTCTGTATCTGTATGGTGGGATCCCCACTCACTGTCTGTATCTGTATGGTGGGATCCCCATTCACTGTCCGTATCTGTATGGTGGGAACCCCATTCACTCTCGTATCTGTATGCTGGTATCCATATTCACTGTCTGTCTGTATATGTATGGTGGGATCCCCATTCACTGTCTGTATCTGTATAGTGGGATCCCCATTCACTGTCCGTATCTGTATGGTGGGATCCCCATTCACTGTCTGTCTGTATCTGTATTGTGATATCCCCATTCACTGTCTGTATCTGTATGGTGGGATCACCATTCATTGTCTGTATCTGTATTGTGGTATCCCCATTCACTGTCTGTCTGTATCTGTATTGTGGTATCCCCATTCACTGTCTGTCTGTATGGTGGGATCACCATTCACTGTCTGTGTGTATCTGTACGGTGGTATCCCCATTCACTGTCTGTCTGTATCTGTATGGTCAGATCCCCACTCACTGTCTGTCTGTATCTGTATGGTTGGATCCCCATTCACTGTCTGTCTGTATCTGTATGGTGGGATCCCGATTCACTGTCTGTATCCGTATGATGGGATCCCCATTCACTGTCTGTATCTGTATGGTGGGATCCCCATTCACTGTCTGACTGCGTCTGTATGGTGGGATTTTCATTCACAGTCCGTATCTGTATGGTGGTATCCCCATTCACTGTCTGTATCTGTATGGTGGGATCCCCATACACTCTCTGGATCTGTATGGTGGGATCCCCATTCACTGTCTGTATCTGTATAGTGGGATCCCCATTCACTGTCTGTCTGTATCTGTATTGTGGTATCCCCATTCACTGTCCGTATCTGTATGGTGGGATCCCCATTCACTGTCTGTCTGTATCTGAATTGTGGTATCCCCATTCACTGTCTGTCTGTATTGTGGGATCACCATTCACTGTCTGTGTGTATCTGTATGGTGGTATCCCCATTCACTGTCTGTCTGTATCTGTATGGTCAGATCCCCACTCACTGTCTGTCTGTATCTGTATGGTTGGATCCCCATTCACTGTCTGTCTGTATCTGTATGATGGGATCCCCATTCATTGTCTGTCTGTATCTGTATGGTGGGATCCCCATTCACTGTCTGTCTGTATCTGTATGGTGGGATCCTGATTCACTGTCTGTATCTGTATGATGGGATCCCCATTAACTGTCTGTAAATGTATGGTGGGATCCCCATTCACTGTCTGTCTGTGTCTGTATGGTGGGATCTTCATTCACAGTCCGTATCAGTATGGTGGGAACCCCATTCACTCTCGTATCTGTATGGTGGGATCCCCATTAACTGTCTTCCTGTATGGTGGGATCCCTATTCACTGTCTGTATCTGTATTGTGGTATCCCCATTCACTGTCTGTATCTGTATGGTGGGATCCCATTCACTGTCTGTCTGTATAGTGGGATCCCCATTCACAGTCTGTCTGTATGGTGGGATCCCCATTCACTGTCTGTCTGTATCTGTATGGAGGGATCTTCATTCACAGTCCGTATCTGTATGGTGGGAACCCCATTCACTCTCGTATCTGTATGGTGGTATCCCCATTAACTGTCTGTCTGTATCTGTATGGTGAGATCTCCATTCACTGTCTGTCTGTATCTGTATTGTGGTATCCCCATTCACTGTCTGTATCTGTACGGTGGGATCACAATTCACTGTCTGTATCTGTATGGTGGGATCCCCATTCACTGTCTGTCTGTATCTGTATGGTGAGATCCGCACTCACTGTCTGTCTGTATCTGTATGGTTGGATCCCCATTCACTGTCTGTCTGTATTTGTATGGTGGGATCCCGATTCACTGTCTGTATCTGTATGGTGGGATCCCCATTCACTGTCTGTATCTGTACGGTGGGATCCCCATTCACTGTCTGTCTGTATCTGTATTGTGGTATCCCCATTCACTGTCTATATCTGTATGGTGGGATCTCCATTCACTGTCTGTATCTGTATGGTGGGATCCCCATTCACTGTCTGTATCTGTATTGTGGTATCCCCATTCACTGTCTGTCTGTGTCTGTATGGTGGGATCCCCATTCAATGTCTGGCTGTATGGTGGGATCCCCATTCACTGTCTGTATTTGTATGGTGGGATCCCCATTTACTGTCTGTATCTGTATGGTGGGATCCCCATTCACTGTCTGTATTTGTATGGTGGGATCCCCATTTACTGTCTGTATCTGTATGGTGGGATCCCCATTCACTGTCTGTCTGTATCTGTATGGTGGGTTCCCCATTCACTTTCTATATCTGTATGGTGGTATCCCCATTCACTCTCGTATCTATATGGTGGGATCACCATTAACTGTCTGTATCTGTATTGTGGTATCCCCATTCACTGTCTGTCTGTACAGTGGGATCCCCATTCACTGTCTGTATCCGTATTGTGGTATCACCATTCACTGTCTGTCTGTATAGTGGGATACCCATTCACTGTCTGTATTTGTATGGTGGGATCCCCATTTACTGTCTGTATTTGTATGGCGGGATCCCCATTTACTGTCTGTATCTGTATGGTGGGATCCTCATTCACTGTCTGTCTGTATCTGTATGATGGGTTCCCCATTCACTTTCTATATCTGTACGGTGGTATCCCCATTCAGTCTCGTATCTATATGGTGGGATCACCATTAACTGTCTGTATCTGTATTGTGGTATCCCCATTCACTGTCTGTCTGTACAGTGGGATCCCCATTCACTGTCTGTATCCGTATTGTGCTATCACCATTCACTGTCTGTCTGTATAGTGGGATACCCATTCACTGTCTGTCTGTATCTGTATGGTGGTATCCCCATTCACTGTCTGTCTGTATCTGTATGGTGAGATCCCTATTCACTGTCTGTCTGTATCAGTATGGTGGGATCCCGATTCACTGTCTATATCTGTATGGTGGGTTTCCCATTCACTGTCTGTCTGTATCTGTATTGTGGTATCCCGATTCACTGTCCGTATCTGTATGGTGGGATAGCAATTCACTGTCTGTATCTGTATTGTGGTATCCCCATTCATTGTCTGCCTGTATAGTGGGATCCCCATTCACTGTCTGTATCTGTATGGTGGGATCCCCATTCACTGTCTGTCTGTGTCTGTATGGTGGGATCCCCATTCACTGTCTGTCTGTATCTGTATGGTGGGATCCCCACTCACTGTCTGTATCTGTATGGTGGGATCCCCATTCACTGTCCGTATCTGTATGGTGGGAACCCCATTCACTCTCGTATCTGTATGCTGGTATCCATATTCACTGTCTGTCTGTATCTGTATGGTGGTATCCCCATTCTCTGTCTGTCTGTATATGTATGGTGGGATCCCCATTCACTGTCTGTATCTGTATAGTGGGATCCCCATTCACTGTCCGTATCTGTATGGTGGGATCCCCATTCACTGTCTGTCTGTATCTGTATTGTGGTATCCCCATTCACTGTCTGTATCTGTATGGTGGGATCACCATTCACTGTCTGTATCTGTATTGTGGTATCCCCATTCACTGTCTGTCTGTATCTGTATTGTGGTATCCCCATTCACTGTCTGTCTGTATGGAGGGATCACCATTCACTGTCTGTGTGTATCTGTATGGTGGTATCCCCATTCACTGTCTGTCTGTATCTGTATGGTCAGATCCCTACTCACTGTCTGTCTGTATCTGTATGGTTAGATCCCCATTCACTGTCTGTCTGTATCTGTATGGTGGGATCCCGATTCACTGTCTGTATCTGTATGATGGGATCCCCATTCACTGTCGGTATCTGTATGATGGGATCCCCATTCACTGTCTGTATCTGTATGGTGGGAACCCCATTCACTCTCGTATCTGTATGCTGGTATCCATATTCACTGTCTGTCTGTATCTGTATGGTGGTATCCCCATTCACTGTCTGTCTGTATATGTATGGTGGGATCCCCATTCACTGTCTGTATCTGTATAGTGGGATCCCCATTCACTGTCCGTATCTGTATGGTGGGATCCCCATTCACTTTCTGTCTGTATCTGTATTGTGGTATCCCCATTCACTGTCTGTATCTGTATGGTGGGATCACCATTCACTGTTTGTATCTGTATTGTGGTATCCCCATTCACTGTCTGTCTGTATCTGTATTGTGGTATCCCCATTCACTGTCTGTCTGTATGGTGGGATCACCATTCACTGTCTGTGTGTATCTGTATGGTGGTATCCCCATTCACTGTCTGTCTGTATCTGTATGGTCAGATCCCCACTCACTGTCTGTCTGTATCTGTATGGTTGGATCCCCATTCACTGTCTGTCTGTATCTGTATGGTGGGATCCCGATTCACTGTCTGTATCTGTATGATGGGATCCCCATTCACTGTCTGTATCTGTATGGTGGGATCCCCATTCACTGTCTGACTGTGTCTGTATGGTGGGATCTTCATTCACAGTCCGTATCTGTATGGTGGTATCCCCATTCACTGTCTGTATCTGTATGGTGGGATCCCCATACACTCTCTGGATCTGTATGGTGGGATCCCCATTCACTGTCTGTATCTGTATAGTGGGATCCCCATTCACTGTCTGTCTGTATCTGTATAGTGGGATCCCCATTCACTGTCTGTCTGTATCTGTATTGTGGTATCCCCATTCACTGTCCGTATCTGTATGGTGGGATCCCCATTCACTGTCTGTCTGTATCTGAATTGTGGTATCCCCATTCACTGTCTGTCTGTATTGTGGGATCACCATTCACTGTCTGTGATTATCTGTATGGTGGTATCCCCATTCACTGTCTGTCTGTATCTGTATGGTCAGATCCCCACTCACTGTCTGTCTGTATCTGTATGGTTGGATCCCCATTCACTGTCTGTCTGTATCTGTATGATGGGATCCCCATTCATTGTCTGTCTGTATCTGTATGGTGGGATCCCCATTCACTGTCTGTCTGTATCTGTATGGTGGGATCCCGATTCACTGTCTGTATCAGTATGATGGGATCCCCATTAACTGTCTGTATATGTATGGTGGGATCCCCATTCACTGTCTGTCTGTGTCTGTATGGTGGGATCTTCATTCACAGTCCGTATCAGTATGGTGGGAACCCCATTCACTCTCGTATCTGTATGGTGGGATCCCCATTAACTGTCTTCCTGTATGGTGGGATCACTATTCACTGTCTGTATCTGTATTGTGGTATCCCCATTCACTGTCTGTATCTGTATGGTGGGATCCCATTCACTGTCTGTCTGTATAGTGGGATCCCCATTCACAGTCTGTCTGTATCTGTATGGTGGGATCCCCATTCACTGTCTTCCTGTATGGTGGGATCCCTATTCACTGTCTGTATCTGTATTGTGGTATCCCCATTCACTGTCTGTATCTGTATGGTGGGATCCCATTCACTGTCTGTCTGTATAGTGGGATCCCCATTCACAGTCTGTCTGTATGGTGGGATCCCCATTCACTGTCTGTCTGTATCTGTATGGTGGGATCTTCATTCACAGTCCGTATCTGTATGGTGGGAACCCCATTCACTCTCGTATCTGTATGGTGGTATCCCCATTAACTGTCTGTCTGTATCTGTATGGTGAGATCTCCATTCACTGTCTGTCTGTATCTGTATTGTGGTATCCCCATTCACTGTCTGTATCTGTACGGTGGGATCACAATTCACTGTCTGTATCTGTATGGTGGGATCCCCATTCACTGTCTGTCTGTATATGTATGGTGAGATCCGCACTCACTGTCTGTCTGTATCTGTATGGTTGGATCCCCATTCACTGTCTGTCTGTATTTGTATGGTGGGATCCCGATTCACTGTCTGTATCTGTATGGTGGGATCCCCATTCACTGTCTGTATCTGTACGGTGGGATCCCCATTCACTGTCTGTCTGTATCTGTATTGTGGTATCCCCATTCACTGTCTATATCTGTATGGTGGGATCTCCATTCACTGTCTGTATCTGTATGGTGGGATCCCCATTCACTGTCTGTATCTGTATTGTGGTATCCCCATTCACTGTCTGTCTGTGTCTGTATGGTGGGATCCCCATTCAATGTCTGGCTGTATGGTGGGATCCCCATTCACTGTCTGTATTTGTATGGTGGGATCCCCATTTACTGTCTGTATCTGTATGGTGGGATCCCCATTCACTGTCTGTATTTGTATGGTGGGATCCCCATTTACTGTCTGTATCTGTATGGTGGGATCCCCATTCACTGTCTGTCTGTATCTGTATGGTGGGTTCCCCATTCACTTTCTATATCTGTATGGTGGTATCCCCATTCACTCTCGTATCTATATGGTGGGATCACCATTAACTGTCTGTATCTGTATTGTGGTATCCCCATTCACTGTCTGTCTGTACAGTGGGATCCCCATTCACTGTCTGTATCCGTATTGTGGTATCACCATTCACTGTCTGTCTGTATAGTGGGATACCCATTCACTGTCTGTATTTGTATGGTGGGATCCCCATTTACTGTCTGTATTTGTATGGCGGGATCCCCATTTACTGTCTGTATCTGTATGGTGGGATCCTCATTCACTGTCTGTCTGTATCTGTATGATGGGTTCCCCATTCACTTTCTATATCTGTAAGGTGGTATCCCCATTCAGTCTCGTATCTATATGGTGGGATCACCATTAACTGTCTGTATCTGTATTGTGGTATCCCCATTCACTGTCTGTCTGTACAGTGGGATCCCCATTCACTGTCTGTATCCGTATTGTGCTATCACCATTCACTGTCTGTCTGTATAGTGGGATACCCATTCACTGTCTGTCTGTATCTGTATGGTGGTATCCCCATTCACTGTCTGTCTGTATCTGTATGGTGAGATCCCTATTCACTGTCTGTCTGTATCAGTATGGTGGGATCCCGATTCACTGTCTGTATCTGTATGTTGGGTTTCCCATTCACTGTCTGTCTGTATCTGTTTTGTGGTATCCCGATTCACTGTCCGTATCTGTATGGTGGGATCGCAATTCACTGTCTGTATCTGTATTGTGGTATCCCCATTCATTGTCTGCCTGTATAGTGGGATCCCCATTCACTGTCTGTATCTGTATGGTGGGATCCCCATTCACTGTCTGTCTGTATCTGTATTGTGGTATCCCGATTCACTGTCCGTATCTGTATGGTGGGATCCCCACTCACTGTCTGTATCTGTATGGTGGGATCCCCATTCACTGTCCGTATCTGTATGGTGGGAACCCCATTCACTCTCGTATCTGTATGCTGGTATCCATATTCACTGTCTGTCTGTATCTGTATGGTGGTATCCCCATTCTCTGTCTGTCTGTATATGTATGGTGGGATCCCCATTCACTGTCTGTATCTGTATAGTGGGATCCCCATTCACTGTCCGTATCTGTATGGTGGGATCCCCATTCACTGTCTGTCTGTATCTGTATTGTGGTATCCCCATTCACTGTCTGTATCTGTATGGTGGGATCACCATTCACTGTCTGTATCTGTATTGTGGTATCCCCATTCACTGTCTGTCTGTATCTGTATTGTGGTATCCCCATTCACTGTCTGTCTGTATGGAGGGATCACCATTCACTGTCTGTGTGTATCTGTATGGTGGTATCCCCATTCACTGTCTGTCTGTATCTGTATGGTCAGATCCCCACTCACTGTCTGTCTGTATCTGTATGGTTGGATCCCCATTCACTGTCTGTCTGTATCTGTATGGTGGGATCCCGATTCACTGTCTGTATCTGTATGATGGGATCCCCATTCACTGTCTGTATCTGTATGATGTGATCCCCATTCACTGTCTGTATCTGTATGGTGGGAACCCCATTCACTCTCGTATCTGTATGCTGGTATCCATATTCACTGTCTGTCTGTATCTGTATGGTGGTATCCCCATTCACTGTCTGTCTGTATATGTATGGTGGGATCCCCATTCACTGTCTGTATCTGTATAGTGGGATCCCCATTCACTGTCCGTATCTGTATGGTGGGATCCCCATTCACTTTCTGTCTGTATCTGTATTGTGGTATCCCCATTCACTGTCTGTATCTGTATGGTGGGATCACCATTCACTGTTTGTATCTGTATTGTGGTATCCCCATTCACTGTCTGTCTGTATCTGTATTGTGGTATCCCCATTCACTGTCTGTCTGTATGGTGGGATCACCATTCACTGTCTGTGTGTATCTGTATGGTGGTATCCCCATTCACTGTCTGTCTGTATCTGTATGGTCAGATCCCCACTCACTGTCTGTCTGTATCTGTATGGTTGGATCCCCATTCACTGTCTGTCTGTATCTGTATGGTCAGATCCCCACTCACTGTCTGTCTGTATCTGTATGGTTGGATCCCCATTCACTGTCTGTCTGTATCTGTATGGTGGGATCCAGATTCACTGTCTGTATCTGTATGATGGGATCCCCATTCACTGTCTGTATCTGTATGGTGGGATCCCCATTCACTGTCTGACTGTGTCTGTTTGGTGGGATCTTCATTCACAGTCCGTATCTGTATGGTGGTATCCCCATTCACTGTCTGTATCTGTATGGTGGGATCCCCATACACTCTCTGGATCTGTATGGTGGGATCCCCATTCACTGTCTGTATCTGTATAGTGGAATCCCCATTCACTGTCTGTCTGTATCTGTATAGTGGGATCCCCATTCACTGTCTGTCTGTATCTGTATTGTGGTATCCCCATTCACTGTCCGTATCTGTATGGTGGGATCCCCATTCACTGTCTGTCTGTATCTGAATTGTGGTATCCCCATTCACTGTCTGTCTGTATTGTGGGATCACCATTCACTGTCTGTGTGTATCTGTATGGTGGTATCCCCATTCACTGTCTGTCTGTATCTGTATGGTCAGATCCCCACTCACTGTCTGTCTGTATCTGTATGGTTGGATCCCCATTCACTGTCTGTCTGTATCTGTATGATGGGATCCCCATTCATTGTCTGTCTGTATCTGTATGGTGGGATCCCCATTCACTGTCTGTCTGTATCTGTATGG